>NW_008824247.1:1926897-1933762 GCF_000699105.1 Pygoscelis adeliae | reverse complement strand
AGGAAAAGCTGGACATGAGCCAGCAATGTGCGCTCACAGCCCAGAAGGCCAATCGTATCCTGGGCTGCATCCAAAGAAGCCTGGCCAGCAGGTCGAGGGAGGGGATTCTGCCCCTCTACTCTGCTCTGGTGAGACCCCACCTGGAGTACTGCGTCCAGCTCTGGAGCCCTCAGCATAAGAAAGACACAGACCTGTTGGAGCAGGTCCAGAGGAGGGTCACAAAAATGATCAGGGGGATGGAACACCTCTCCTATGAAGAAAGGCTGAGAGTTGGGGCTGTTCAGCCTAGAGAAGAGAAGGCTTCGGGGACACCTTCTTGCAGCCTATCAGTACTTAAAGGGGGCTTATCAAAAAGATGGGGACAGACTTTTTGTCAGGGCCTGTTGCGACAGGACAAGTGGGAATGGCTTTAAACTAAAGGGGGGTAGATTTAGACTAGATAGAAGGAAGACATTTTTTACGCTGAGGGTGGTGAAACACTGGCACAGGTTGCCCAGGTGTGGATGCCCCATCCCTGGAAACATTCAAGGTCAGGTTGGACGGGGCTCTGAGCAATCTGATCTAGTGGAAGATGTCCCTGCTCATTGCAGGGGGGTTGGACTAGATGACATTTAAAGGTCCCTTCCAACCCAAACTATTCTATGAGTCTATGATCTTATATTTTCACATCTCTGATACCTTAAAAATATGTATTAATGTTTAAAGCACAGCAGTTCACAGAAACGAAATATGATAAACAGGCTCGAAGACGGATGGGAGAAGTGAGCATCCTCACTGCACAGCAAACTCGCTTCCTATGAATGCTGCGCAACTCTTCTGTGAATCAAGAGCAAGAAAGTGGTGAATTGGAGTCCTCACAACCTACTTGCTTGTCCTCTCTTCCCATCATTAAAAGACAATCCAGGCTTTCTAGCACTGCTGTTTTGTTAGGCAGGGACTCATTAATCTTTTTAAAGTTAATTATTTAATATGCCAGAATCATATTACTGTTCTCATCTACCTGTATTCCTGTTTGATTTGTATAAAAATGTACTAAGGATGACAACCACACCGTTTAACTGCAAGACTGAACTTGTTTTTCATTAGTGGAGAGGAAGACAACAAAATTATCACAGACAGCAGTTCCCACCAAGATTTGATTTGGAAGCTTTGCACAGAAGCTAAAAATAAAAGACTGTGCAGTCATAAATCATTTAAAACAGCGTTCATGGACAAGGAGCACTTCAAGGAGGATGTGATCAA
This sequence comes from Pygoscelis adeliae, assembly GCF_000699105.1. Classification (NCBI taxonomy): domain Eukaryota; kingdom Metazoa; phylum Chordata; class Aves; order Sphenisciformes; family Spheniscidae; genus Pygoscelis; species Pygoscelis adeliae. The sequence continues at coordinate 1,932,520 of NW_008824247.1, read as the reverse complement.
CTGAAGCGAATGGGATCTCAAGGGTGCACAAGTAGCTGGGATCGGAGAGGACCTTCTGGGCGCTCTCAGCAACCCAAAGCCCAAGTGCTGCCTTGGGGCAGGGGATGGACTGAGGCAAATTCACTCGGTCCAAAGGGATAACAGTTTCACAGCTGTCACAGGGAGCTATGTTGGTCAAAGCCTTCAGACATACAAAGTTAATGTTTGTAAAGAGCTGTGAAGATGAAAGTCCTGAGGATTAAGATTTTCTTGGAGGGCTTCACTCTTTTTTTTCAGTTTTAAACAAAGTTTTTTAAAGATTTCATATTCAGTAGGAAATATAAAATGCTATTTAGCCACAGTCTTCCAGACAGCTGTATACAGAGACAAGAACTACTCACACAGATGTGAGGTGAATTCCGTATCATCTGTTTCTGTTCTGATACTGGCCAAAATATTTTTGCTCTAAAGAGAAAATAACCCAAAAGCTTCCCACAAAAGACTACACATCAGGAATAGTGGAGAGCTGGTTCACAGAAATCTCTCGAGAAGCATGTGCTGTTTGTAAAAAGAGATAATAGCCAAATTCTCTGTCTACTCTCTGCTTTCAAAAGCATATTAAGTTGTTTAGGATTTTTAAAATCTCGAATCTATGTTGTAATTACAGATAACATTTTCCCCAGCGTTCTCAGGAATGGCCTCTGCATATACTTTTAAATTCAACCAACCTGTTTGGAAGTCACTGCAAATACTCATGGCACGTAATTTCAACCACATCTCAAAACCTCTGCTGGGCGGTGGTCCTCTTGCTATCTGCCAATAGCAAAGGGCAAAGAAAGTAGGTGATTTGCCCCAAGACCAGCATGGGCCAAACTAGGACCCACCCTCAAGCTTTCCAGATCTGCTTTACATGGGCAGTTGCTTTCCACTCACTCTAAATGCAGTTGGCTAAAAATACTAAATATGGGAATACCACATTAATTTTCAACACATAATAAGCAATGAGAGAGAACTGCTGAGAACATCAGCCATGAAGTTTAATTCAGTAAGTTGTTTCAATAAAGCTGAGACATTTCACTGAAATACATTGATTTTGACCAAGTTTTCTTTGCTGACAGACTAAGGTTCAGTACTCTGATCACTTCTGATTAGAGAGAAGAAAACCCAAGCAAAAGAAACCTCCGATTTCTGGCTGTAAAATCACTATTTGACATAGAGGTACCTTGCAACATTTGAAAGATTCCTTGCATCCATGTGGAACAAAGACAAATGCTATACAGGGATAGCCACGCTGATGGCTACACCTCCGTCAAGCGCTTCTCTTGGCTAAAAGAGTCAGACATTTGCCCAATTTAGACTGCTTTTACATAATAAAATTAATAATAGTAGGTATTGGTTCCTAACCAACACAGTCACTAGAGCCTAGTGAATGATTCAATTAACCATCAGGTCACCTACAGTAGCGTAAGAGGAATCACTCTCTAAGGCTCCATTAACTTTCTTGATTAGGCCAACACTGACTATTTTGTGAACTTAGACACACAGCTCACAGATGGGCACATAAAAGTGTTTTAACATTGTGCTGAATCCCACCTGCAGTGTGTAAAAAAGATTTCTTCCCATTTCAAGAATATTCATTAACAGCAACAGATGGAAACAGAGAAAGTGTTGCTTTGCAGCAAAGGGGCAGTCACTTAAGTCTGAGATAGGGAATCTAGCACATCCTAAAGCTGCTGAAATGTAGTGACAGTCTGTAAAGGGAGAAAAACAGCTCAGGAATTAGAGATTTGCCACCTTACCTTCTGATCCTACACGATTACCAGATAGTCAAATTATGTAAACATCTGAGTAGAACCTGACGTTCATTCTTCTCCTAGACCCCTGCAAAAAATACATGTCTGTAACGGTTTTGGCTGGGATGGAGTTAATTTTCTTCATAGCAGCTCATGTGGTGCTGTGTTTTAGATTTGAGACCAAAACAATGCTGATAACACACTAATGTTTCAGCTATTGCTGAGCAGTGTTTCCACAGTGTCAAGGCCTTCTCTGTTCCTCCCTCTGCCCCCCAGTGAATAGACTGGGGGTGCACAAGAGGTTGGGAGGGGACACAGCCAGGCAGATGACCCAAATGGGAATGGTATTACAGGAATGTCTGATTTTCAGCCCTTTTTTTTTGCCTTGGAAACACAGAACATAATCCTGGAACTTATTTCCACCTCACATTTCCCAGATAATATTGGTTTCTGATTCTTCTAAAGCCACCCTTCCTATTGCTTTTGCTACTTGTGACACCCACAGCACCCACATCCATAGCAAGAATAATGGTATCGGAAGTTGTAGCAAGTCCATCAGCAATGATAAAAGTGATAACAGGGAAACAGTTTAGCCAGTGTACACAAATAGTGCAGGGCGCACATGGATATGGCATTGATCTTTAGTTGCTGCAATACAGTATTGCTGCTTAATTTTGTTGATGACTCAAGGGGCTGTAAAAAAAAATCATTTAAAAGCAAAAGTAGAATTCAAAATGATCTCAGCAAAACGGAAAAAATGGTCTATGAGAAGGAAACAAAGTCAACAAAAATAAGAGCAAGAACCTAGACTTGGGCAAAAAATATCCAGCTATAATAGCAAACTGTTGACTTGGGAGCAGGAGAGGATCTGAAGATTGCGGGGAGTCATGGGCTTCTCTGCATCATACTCTTGTGAAAAAGGCAAACGCTGCATTGGGAGGGTGAAGGAAATGAATAGGAGGATATTCCATCAAGAATGGCAGTAACCCTTTCACATCAGACACACTGATAACACCTCACTGAGATGATATATCCACTCTCGAGACTTCCATCGCATCACATCTTTATGAACCAGAGAGACTCCAGAGCACAAAGGAATGATAAGAAGAATAGAAAAAACAACCTACAAGAAAAAATTGAAAGAATATGCACAGTTTAACCTGAAGACTAGAATTTGGAAAGACAACTTAATTGCAGTCTTCAAACATGTAAAAGGAAGCTCCAAAGAATGAAAAAATTTTTCACACATTCGTAACAGACAAGACAATAAATACTGGACTTGAATCATGGACAAGAGTAGGAAGACAAACGTTTAATGATTAAAAGAGTGAATGCTGGAATAGGTTGTCCAGGAAGGCTGTGGATTTTCCCTCCTCAGAGATCTTCATAGAGAAAACACCTAGGAATGCCACAAATGTAGCTGATCTTGTCTTGGGATCAACTAGATAATTTTATCTCCTGTCCTCCTCCTCTGATTCTATGGATGCCACAAACCGCTTATGAAAGGCTTATGGTTTACTTAACAGATTTCATAAATCCAGTGTTAGCAGATTAAGTACACGAACAAGTAAAGTTCCTTTCATGTACTTAAAACTACCTCCTCCTCATGATAAGGAACATATTCTGACATTGTTAATGGTGTAAAGCCCAGTGTAACTCTAGTGAAATCGTATTAAGTCTCAGCAGTTGTTCTCTAAAATTAATCAGTACATATCCTAATACACACAGTCACATGGAGAACCGGAGTGCTGGTACTACTCTTACGAACAGTAGGCATGCCAGTTTTTGTACCTTTTTTATTATGTAACAGTAGCAAACCCTCACTGTCAGCCATGGGAGGGGGTGATTCAGGCAAAGACCCAGTATTTTAGTACAGACTGGTCAGTCTTAGTGGCTGACTGGCTGAACTAGCTAGTCCTAGCAAATACTTGCCAAGTCTTAGCAAGTATTGCTAAGACAATCTACCTAATGAAAGAGCAGCTTGGATAAGACAATGAAAACCTAATCCCTGCAATAGCAGCCAGGAAAGAAAAGAAAGGGACTGAAAGAGCACAAGGACACCATTTCTGATTGAATTTGCCCATGTTAACTCTAAACTAAGAGCCTACATACTCATTCCAGTTGGAGACGTGATCATCCACAAAGCCACTATTACTGTCAGTTGTTCTCTTCCACCTCACAGGCAAGTTCTTGGACCTACTGAACTGGGGTCACACATTCAAAGAGTTGTTCAGCACTAAAACGGAGAATGTTGGAAGAGCTGGAAGACATATAATGCTTTCCAACAACTACAAAGCACATGCCTGGGGCTGGCTATAAAAAGCATCTAGAGATATGAGAGATCAATTGGCATCCCCAAATGAAGCCTTGTAAACTGTGACAAGAGCAATAGGGAAGCTGTACAGTGATAACTGTGTGTTTATGCCACATTAAATACGTCAGCTCTGCTAGCTGTTAGATACGATCTTGTCTTACAAGTGCTGCTGCAAAAAAATATTTACTTTTTAACATAAAAAAATCAGAATTAAATAAGATCTTAAAATCACAGAGGGAAGAGCTGGGAGAGACTTTGAAAAGTCATCTCATCCTGTCTCAAGACCAGACAAACTGTACTTACCTATCATTCCAGACTAACAGGTGACCTGTGGTTGTGCATCAATGATCAGAAAGCACAAACCAGAAAATCTTGAAGAAAAATATTGCCCTCAAAGACACTGGTCTATGAAGAATGCCTTCAACTTTACTCTAAAAGGTTAATTACGCTTGTGGTTTTTGCTAAATTCTTGGGTTTACTGCATGTATGCTCTTAAGATACTTGCTTTACAAAGCTAAAAATTGAAAAAGAATGAATTGATGGATTTTAAATTCTAAGACAGAACTTAAAGCAGGTTCATTGGAGCCATTTCAGGCCACCGGCTGCCCTCAGACCATACGTACAAAGGCACACGCAGCTTGGGCATTGTGGAATGAACTTTTTATATCTACCCACACACGAAGAGCTCAGACTGTGCTTTCTCTAATGTAACCAACACACTCGTTTCGTGTTGCATGACGTGCCTCTGGGCTCTCTGCATACAGTGCTTAGGTCACAACTAGGAAGCAGGACACCAGGGAGGGTAAAGATGCTTGTAGTTAAAGATGTCCTGCAATTATGCAGTCCTTTTAAAACATAGTTCTAGTACCGATGCTTTATCATAAGTCTCAAAATAAACAGAGACAGCTAGGCAGTTGTGCAAGATTGATCATCGAGCAGGATACAATGTTTAAAACTACAAATTCATCAACTTCTTCAATGATAGATAACTCTTTTCCCAAGATTTCCCTGGGGTGTTCCTGGGTTTGTATTATTAGCTTTAAAATCTGGGACCTGAGGAAAGCTTAAATGTTCTTTTAGAACCAACTTCCAGTGGTTCTTAACTTGGGGGTAAAATTTACACTAGCTTCTCTGTAAAGGGTGTAGCAGCATGACCTTCTTGCATGTTACCCTTCCTTCTCACTTTTAACGACATAAACAAATGCAACATCTAGAAAAGTAATGTTACCACACAGCTACATCAACATGCACATGAGAATTATGATGTTAGCAAGCCTGTATTTCTAAAGTCTGTTCCTTCATGCTGGATTAGGCTGCCTTGATTTGTAAGGGCTAACAATGGCACAATGGCTCATTGAGAGGGCTTTAAACTAGGTTCGAAGGGGGAAGGGGATAAAACCAGGCTCACTAGAGATGAGCCGAGGGGTGGCATGCCGATGCTGGGGGCGAAATCGATAGCCCAGCTCAAGCGCATCTACACCAATGCACGCAGCATGGGCGGCAAGCAGGAGGAGCTGGAAGCCATTGTGCAGCGGGA
>NW_008824247.1:1897455-1924186 GCF_000699105.1 Pygoscelis adeliae | reverse complement strand
TGGTTGAGTCACCATCCCTGGAAGTATTTAAAAGACGGGTAGATGAGGCGCTTAGGGACATGGTTTAGTGGGCATGGTGGTGTTGGATGGTTGGACATTGACAGTTGGACTTGATGATCTTAGAGCTCTTTTCCAACCTTAATGATTCTATGATTCTTTTAGCTAGGATATTAAGGATCTTGTTTCCAAAACAGCTACGCTTAAAGTAAGAGTATAGCAGCCTGTGTTTCCACATATTTTCATCCAGCAGTCCAGCTGGAATTAGAAAGAGAAAACATGCTTTAATGATAAAAATACAGATGCAGAAGACAGGAAATGCTGAAGAAATTTCAACTAAAGACAGAACCCTTAAGGGACCCATCAAAATGCTGCTTCTTTCATAGATTACAATCTCTTGCCATAAGCGTTACTATTTATTTTAATGTTATTTTCCAGTCAGAACTTGTATGAAATTTAAAACAAGGTGGTTGAACTCAATATGTAAAATCCCACTAAATCACATTTGATTAGGACTCTGGGAATAACTCATTCTCTGGATTCATGAACAAACTGGGGAAAAAAACAGCCCAAACAGACCTAAGATTGAATGTTGCTATATTGATTTTCTAGCAAAGCAACAAAAATCCACATTGTTCTCTTTCAGGTATTTTAACAAGTACAAAGCAACAATCCACCACTATTACACCAAAACTGCACTAAATGCAGCATCTCACTGTCTTACTCCAAAGGGAAAAAACAAAAGGAGAAGGGAAAAGCAAGTGGAATGTGGAAAGAACTACCCATCTGGAAGAACACCAGTAACTAGCAGAAAGCGTTGCTTTCCATTTTAACTGAGTTTACCTCAGCTTACATCAATCTCATTTCACATTACCTCAGTTTACATCAACAGATGACTTCACGCAATCACCTTGACATCAACCAACCACTGGTTATGGATAAGGATAAGGATACCATGGCAGCTTTTGCACTTCATTTTGTAGCTGGTGGTGTGGTATAAATTCATGGTGCTCTCCTTCAATTTGAGCAAAAATAACAAACTCAAAATGTGGGTCCTTATTGTGCAGTCAACTGCCTCATGTGTCAGGCAGCTTTCTACAGCAACTGCATGGGCCTAGGGAATACCAGGTTGAATAGTACAGCCTGAGAAAAAGCAAAGAAGAAAGTGAACTTCTCACAGGAGCCTGTTTAGCTCATTTTCCCCAAGACAGAGACCCAGGCTGGGAATCTTCAAGGTATCAAGGCCTGAGGCAGATGATCTGCTTGACTATAGCATCCATCTTGGTTCTCTCTAGAGAACGTAGGAGCAAACATAATTGAATAAAAAGCTCTGGAGTCTGAGTTCCTGTTCAGACCTCACCCAGGGCTTGACTGAGCAGCAGCAATGGTGCTGTGCTGGTGCAGAATGCCTTCCTTGAAACTGCTGAAAGACCTGGAAAGCAGGTGAGAGGATGCAATTCCTTCAGCATAACAAGGAAATACAAACGAGGGAAATAGTCTGAGTTGAAAAAAGCTGACTTGATAGCAGGGAAACATTGCATTTTATGCCACGCACTGAGCAGAAGAGTAGCAGCACATATTACGCGTAAGAATCTTCCTGTCTGACATGGCAGGACATGGCTATGTTCTAACACCTGTTAAATCACACACAGAGATTCACTTGAAGAGAGAAGTCCCTTTTCCTCCCCGGTTACTCCAAAGAGAGCATAGGAGCACATTTATAGCAATGTAAGAAATCCAGCTTCCAAACCCTGTTCTCCCTAAAGACACCTGAATTTACATGTTCCGCTTCTCAGCGCCAAAATAATTTAGGTATTGAGTATTATTCCGGATGAAGGATGTCTATTTAAAATATTATAATATTTATAAGAAAGGACTGAAGTCTAAGCGTACCATGCCTTCCACATAAGTGCCCTAACAAGCTGTGTTCACTCTCATGGCCTCATGAATATTTAGAGATATGAAGAAGAACAGCTTAACCTGAAGATATGCATGTCTGGTCTGTGACCAATCACAAGATATTATTCTCAGTGTATGTGGTAAGCACAGTCTCCCATTCTGAAAACTTCTAATAGCATAAGACACATTTTCCTGTATCACTAGCTTGAGATTGTTACCCTTACTCCATATTTCAGTCCTTTCTGGTCCAAAGAGTATCAATAGTTTTGCTGAAACCAGAATAATAAAATGTGCACAGACCATGAGTCAGAGAGGAAGACTTTTCTATGTACAAGTTAGATATCCTTTGTGAAACACAGTGCTTCCCTTGAGGAACACAAGTTTTGAGCAGAAGTTATATCATTTAGAAAAACTGCATCTCCAGCACAGCCTTGGATAAAGACTTTTCTGTGGCCTTAAAAGACAAGTCACCTCTGCTGCTTCCTGGCTGTCCTCCAGGGGGGCAGATGAGACCGGAGGCAACATACACTTTCAGAGAAAACAATTTTTAGTCATGCTTTACACCACCAAAGACTGCACTCTACCTAAACTTGCCTCAGCGTTACCACATTCTAAGCAACTACTAGCAGCTACTATTTCACATCCTATTTGCTCTGTAATCTCCCCAGCAGCCTAAGGAAGACCAAAACTTACTGGAGAAGTAACAGTAGAACTGGCTCTTTTATCCATGGCTTGCTGGTGAAAAATAGTACAAATCAGACATTAAATCACTAAAATTATCATGACAGCTTATTTTTAAGTTATTTCTCTTGCAGTGACACAAATTTACAAAGATCCTACAGAAAATAATTCACAACCAGTAGATTTCTACCTCTGCCAGATTTATTTGCCAAAATGGCAAAATAAAAGAAGTACTAGCTCTTCAGGAAAGTTGCAAAAGACCACGAAGGGACTAGAAAGGAACACTTTTCAACCTCATGATATTTAGCGATCCATTTCTTAATCTAGGCAGTTCACAATAGGTAACAGAGCTGTACAGAGCATTGAAAAGAGCAGGAAGGACATTGGGACACTTGCACGATGCCTTAACCTCCGCTATGCTAAGGGCCTTCCACTTGCCACTCAGAGCCTTTCCCTGTAGCACTGCAGTCTTTTGTTTGCAAGTTTGCACCCTTTCCCTTATCCACTGGGAGGACGCTGTGGCCATGTTTTCATCCTTGTCCTTCCGTCCTTGTCCTGTTCTCCCAGCTCTGCACCTGCAAAGCCCAAGCCTGCGATGTCAGGTTTCCCATGGAGAGTGATTGACATTGATGCGAGAGTCTCCCTTTTTGCCCCCTCACCCTTTCCTACCCCCATTTTGTAACTTACACGAGACAAAAAACAAAACCTAGTGAATGACACAGTAGACAGTAGTCCTTTAAAGAGCAGACAGGCATTTCCCAGTGACATCCATGCACAAAGCTTAACAATCAATTAACATGCAACTCTTGCCTCTGATCAGAGCGTGCTCCAATCAGCACTAACAGCATCACAAGCAGGAACAACCAGCAGGGAGTTTCCCAACAAAAACTATATCGTTATTATCAGAAAAGCACTATGGCAGACCGCCTGCTGCACTAGAGAGGATTCCCAGGGGAGAAGAGTCACCTGGGGAGATCCCTGAGACGAGTTTCTTCTTTTTTGGACATTGGAGAGTGTTTTTCCTTAAGGTTCTTCACCAGTCCTCTCTCTTTTTTTTTTTTTTTTAATTGTCATCATAAGTAACTGTTACCATTAAAGCTGTCATTTGCCACCAGCTATGGACTGTCTCATCTTCCTTTGTGCCAACAGGTCAGCTTGAAAATACTACTTGTATTGAAAGAAAGTACAGAAAATGGCATTAATTCTTGTGCAGGGGGGCAGCAGCAGGTTTATCAATCACATCATACTTGAACATTTGTATTACTGCAATGATCTCAACTTGAAGAATACAAGGACTCAAAATCAGAAAATAATTTTCTGTACAGCTTCCTTCTGCAACACTGTATTTGTATTAATCAAAATGTTCTTAAAATTTACACCATTTTCTACAAAAAGTCAGCGTGATAATTAAGCACTGGCTTTATGCTAAATACAATATTAAAAAAATCAATTGCCTCAAAGATTATAAAAACTCCAAAAGCAAAAGCTACATTTTGAAGAATTCCAATAGCCACATGGATATTATTCTTTTGGCTCAGCTAAAAAATGAAAAACTAAAAACTCTGTACACTTGTGGTTTGTTAGACTTGCGGGTTCATGTGATCCACAGAGTGTCTAAACAAGAAACAGGTAATCAGCAATTAAACAATATCATTGGTTTTAAAATATATTATCAATACATAACACACTGGTGTTATTCTTAACATGTGAAATATCCTTTAATATAATTTATGGCTTATATAGTCCTTGACTGCAGGGATGTACTCATTCTTTCTTTTTGGTAAAGTCATATGGTTTCCACCACTGTGCAAACTGCAACACCTTCTTCCTCTGATCCTCAAAATTCTGTCTGATTCCTTTTCTCCAGAGGCGCGGTTCCAAGTCCAGCATGCCACCAATGATCTCCTTTGCAAGTAGAACAAAGATAGATAATGACAAATGCAAAATTACCATATTAATTAACACTATTTTACCTTAGAATATAAAAATATATATTTTCAAATTATAAGATTATTTGTCACTGTTTTTTTCAAGTGCTAGTTATTAAAACTGGAAATGCTGAAAAATATACCAATTCAGAAGTTAGAACTGTAGTTGTTAGATGGTTGCCTCAGCAAAATTCTTTTAAGTACAGCATAACAATGTACTGCATAAATATCCTAACATTGCAAGACTGTTAATATGTTAGTACCTTAGTGACTAAAAAGAGAAAAGTTCAGAAAAAAGAAAGCTTGCCTACTTTGCTCTTAACTCTTCTTGAAATAAGTTATATTTCTCCCCAATCACTCTTAATGTTTTTGCAATATTGACTCTTTGAATAAATGATTGCTGTGACATAATAAAGAAATACAGCTCTTCCTGTATATACTATACTCTCTATACTACATGGAGTAATTTAACCACACATGTATTCTACTAGGAGTTGTCTGTGAGTTTGTATGTGTATATACCCTAATTTATACAAGCAGAAGCCAGTACACCTATATGAGAATACTACGGTCATGAAAAACCTTTTTTTTATTTCTTCTTCTTAAATAGATGCAAGTATTTTCCATCTATTAGACTATATGTCAAATATCTAGGGTTCCTATTAATTCAAAAGAAATACAGATCTAGAATCACATTCTGAGTATCAGCCAGTGAAGAAATCAATTATTCCTTTATTCAACAAGCTAAGTGTCCTGGTTTCGGCTGGGATAGAGTTAATTTTCTTCCAGTAGCTGGTACAGTGCTGTGTTTTGGATTTAGTAGGATAATAATGTTGATAACACACCGATGTTTTAGTTGTTGCCAAGTAGTGCTTACACTAGTCAAGGACTTTTCAGCTTCTCATGCCCTGCCAGCGAGAAGCTGGGAGGGGGCACAGCCAGGACAGCTGACCCAAACTGGCCAAAGGGATATTCCATACCATATGATGTCATGCTCAGTATAGAAACTGGGGGAAAGCTGGCCGGGGGAGGGGTGACCGCTGCTTGAGAACTGGCTGGGCATCGGTCGGCAGGTGGTGGGCAATTGCATTGTGCATCACTTATTTTGCATATTCTTTTATCATTATTATTATTTTCCCTTCCTTTTCTGTCCTATTAAGCTGTCTTTATCTCAACCCACGAATTTTACTTTTTTTTTCCCCCGATTCTCTCCCCCATCCCACTGGGGTGGGCGGAGCGAGCGAACGGCTGTGCGGTGTTTAGTTGCCGGCCGGGTTAAACCACAACACTAAGTTATAATGACTCACCAAGAAAAGCTAGCTAATAAATTGGGTAAGGTACATCAAAGTGACTGCGCTGGCAGCTTCTGTTTTAATTACTCAATTTTTACAAAATAGAGTATAATTGGTAAATCGATCTTGTATACGACAATACCTTTCCAAAGTAATGAGGGAACTTGTGTTGATCTTCAATGACATGAGCAAATCCTCCTTGAAGGCCAAAGTCCACAGAGAAGTATGGTAATCCTTTAGGAACCTATACACACAAAACCACATTTTTAGATGTTTAACAGACTGTAGGCATTTAGTTAACCTCCCCACAACTTAGTGAATTTGAAAGTGGTTTTACAGTTGATAGCGTCACATTTTATTTTAAACCACCTCTCAATCCAAGTAATATGCAGTATAAAATTGTGACAGAGAAACAGTAAAACAAACAGGCAATGGGAAAGAACAAGACACAACAACTAGATAAAAAGACACTGAAAACTGAAAAGATGATTGCTGGGTGGCAGAACCTCCAGAGGACACCGCTGCAGCACCAGGTAAGAGGCAGGGAGGGTGCAGGCAGCAGCATGCACACTGAGCAAATGCCTTCCTGACTCCACGCATCTGAATTACATGGGTTGAATAGAAATTTTAAGACAACCATCAGCAAGTTGCATTTATTAAAGATAAGGTGTTGTGTGATAACAGGAAATACTTACCCAGAGGAAATATTGACACTTGGGGGGAGGGGAAACACTTCTATGGAGAATACACTACCTGAAAACCCCACTACATGACTGGAAGTTATCATTAACTTGCCGAATCGGATAATTTAATAATTCAGTCAGCCTACAGAGGAGATGCTGGTTATCCTGCCATAAGGAAAGACCCTTCAGCCTGACAGAGTGAGAAGTGGATTCATTTATTGCTACAGTATTGCAAGTAATTTCTGCTGTTTCACTGCAAAAAGTTATTTTCCACTCTTTTAATTGTTGATGATATTCCTGTACAGGTAAGATTTATAAAGCCTCAAATTCATAAGCATTCCCTCTGCTACAGTCCAAATAACTGCACAATTTTCACAAGGCATGTCCCATATATTGCTTGAAAATTCGCTCTAAAAATAATTAAGATTTAATACAGAGGGGCAATGTAGCATAGCAAGAAACATAAAACATTTTAAATGAACTAAAAAAAAATCATTAAATAAGGAAAAAATGGGTCGGCGGCTGACACCTTAAGGAAAATGTCAGCTTTAGCTTATCTGTGTCTAGCAAAGTATCGGGTCTGGCTGGGATGGAGTTCATTTTCGTCACAGCAGCCCATATGGTGCTGAGTTTTGGACTGGTGACTAAACCAGTGTTGATAACATGCCAATGTTTTGGCTATTGCTGAACAGTCCTTGCTGCTGGGTCAGTTCTCCTGGCTGTGTCCAATCCCAGCCTACTGCCCACCCCCAGCTCCCTCGCTGCAGGAAGCAGAGGGAGAAGCAGAGAAGGCTTTGATGCTGTACGAGGGCTGGATGCTTAGGCTCTGCCTCTGGACACCATAGTCCCAATTTCTGCACACAATCCGCCCATCAGATGATGTCTCAGCCATGTCTGACCCTCCTTCCAGGCACCACCATCTCCTAATACAACTCTCCAACTTCCCAAACCTCATCTCGGTCTCTAAACTATACTCTCATATCTTCCTGAAGGCTACAGGCATTTCTTTTACCCTAAAATAATGTTAAAACCACACAACGGTGTCACAATTTACACTCAGATGCATTTTATTAATTTAAAGAAGTGTCATGACTTAATCTGAAAACTGGCCTACCTTCAAATGGGTATATAATACAGTCACAAAAATGTATGGCTAAGAAGATTCTTAAAGAAATCAAATGTCCTGATGCCCTACCATGTGTCAAGAAAATGATACTTCATTTATCTGTGACAGATACTGGCTTTCCCTGTTCTGAAACACCAATGAGCAGAAGATATCCCAAACGTACCTATTTTGTTCTCTGTTTACATCCAACTTAAGTTTAAAGTCTTCCCTAAGTCCTTGCTATAAATTAAATTCCTTCTTGTCTGCACCCAATAGTGCTACCGAACAACTAAGTACTATCTTCTTTAAAACAATCTCCTATATACAGAAAACTACCATCACATCCCATTTCAGTCTTTTCTTTCCCAGACTGCACAACCCCTGAACCAGTTTCTTTAGTTAAGTTTTCCAAGCTATGCTCTCCTCTTCTGTAACTGTCTTAAAACACTGTGCCCAAAATCAGACCCAAATTTTCCAGGTCACTGGAAAATTTCCTCACCACTTTGAATAAGGCGACCCATAACTGACTCCCATTACATTTATATGACATTTTAGCCTACGTGGCGAATAAATTTTGTGGTTTTGCTACATTTGCTACCACTGTTGGTTTAGTTCAAGAGTCATCACAATATACAAAACCTCTCCTACTATACAGCCACCCAATCCCTTATTCTTCTGCATTTAATGTCTCTCTCTTTTTGTCATATCAGGCTTCATGTCTCATTATTAAAACCCATCTCCTCTTTCTCCCAAACTAGGATTTTTTTAGTGCAAAGGTGCTATATTTACTAAAAGACACTTTCAGAAATTAAGTATTATTACTACTTAGTAGTGAACTACTTGTGGTGAAGTCTATATGCCACACATCTTTCACTTTAACATTAAAAAGATGGAACAATCTTTGAACCTAAGTTTCAGCATTATTCCTTTAAGATTTGTATATACAAAGATGTTTCAGTTTAGTATCCAGGAGACAGACAGAGTACTGTTCCCTTGTTTTAGAAAAAAAGACTTATAATGCTATTTATATTTTCGCTTCATAAACTTAGCAACACAAAAGGCTGTTCTAGGTCAATGAAAAGGACACATCATATTTTTTCCAAGAAAGTAATTTGCAAATCTTTAATCTACCTTAATTCTTAAAGTTAATCAAGAAAATTATGCTGGTACATGTCCTCAAAGCGCTAGCTTTTGTCCTCAACCAATGCTTGCAGCTCAGTCCACCTATTGTTGAAATAAATGGGAATCTTTTCCCTAATGTCATTTAGGAGTTCAGCCAGACCCTTAATTCTCATCATGCCTATGCCATCTCCTGATCCACTAATTTAATTGTGTTCCCTTTCTTCTCTCTTTGAAACAGTTAATAACGAAAAAAGATGAGAAGAATTCGCTGAGAAATTCAGTGTTCAATACATTTCATTACTTACAGATTTCCGAACATCTTTTGAAGAAAGATCAATTAACTTCTTGTTCACGGACCACTCTTCATCAGACTCCATTATAGCTTTCTGTAAAATCATTGTATCTAAATGTGAAAATAGTCCTTCATACAGCAAGCAAAGAATTAACTTTTCAATGTAGTGAAGTACGTTGCACTGCAAGTACCAATTATTTCTTAACAAAGTAACTTTATTTTTGGCAACCTTTCTGATTTCCAGAACTTACATACTTTATAAAGGCATCGTATAATATCCTCAAACTCACTTAAATTCTATTACTCTTTTTTTCTTTAAATTTAACTTCTGCCTGACACAAATTATCTCTGACAAGTCTCAACTAAAAGGTCACATTCTCTTTTTACCAAGCTCATACAAAACCTCTTATGAATTCATTACAGTATATTAGCCTTTTTTCTTTTTTAAACACTAAGAGGAGAATCCAGCTTAGAAGGCTGACTGCACTTAAAAACCTTTAAAGCTGCCTCTGTATCCCCCACAGTATGGAAGTGGGTATAGTGTAGTATAGTGTAGGTACCTTTTAAATTTCATTTGCTGTATATTTTAATGCTGGAAGCTTCTGAAAGAAAGTTTTATGCACATGACATTGCATTAAATCTTGTACTTCGTCTTTCCTTTAGCATTCAGACAAAACACAAGTTTTACCAGCACTTGAAGCATAGCAATGAAATCAACCAGGTGGAGAGTTTCAAATGTGGTAGAAGTTACTGCATTGCTGTTCATCATACTGACTGCTCCACTTCATCAAAAACCAATCGCTATTTATTTCCAGAAAACACAAACAATATTTCAAAGAACAAATAAAATAATTTACTTATAAAAGGCAAATCACGATCCAGTTGCTGAAAGTTGAAAGGCCTCAGTTCCAGACAGAAGGTTCAATGAGCCTTTCCTTACAGAGTCAGTGGAAAGAGACCAGAAAAGCTATAGAAGAAATATCTATCATGCTGTCTAATGTTCATCAGAGACCTAAGACACAAGTAAAATTTGGGCCTACTGAAATAAAATGGGGATGAAACATTATATATTGGTATTTCTTAAAACAGTTGACATTATTTTCTCATTTTATTCTTGCCAAGGCACATGTACGGGGTTTTAAGTTTATACTACAGGACTTAAGTGAGAAGTATTGCAAACCTTACAGCACTTCAAGAAACTACAATTCTCTCATCTTCTTCCAGTAGTTGTCAGTGCAGTCAGACTTGAGGCAACTGCACAGTGACATGCAGCTCCTCCACTGACTACTTGAAAAACAGAATGACCTCAAAGGGCTTGTTTTAAGATCAAGGAATAGGATCAAAGAATGGCTCAGGAAGTAGGATCAAAGAATCCATCCATCTTTTCAAAAATAGTACTTGAATATAAAAAAAAAAGTTTTCCAGAAATAGATGAATTACGATAAATACATTCAAATGACCTAAGAAAAAACATTTTCGTGTACCTTAAAGTAGATTGGAGCCATATCTCCTACTTCTTTTGGAAGAGGAATGCATTCGTATACCATATGATACCGTTTCTTCATACTCATGTTTGTTTCTAGGAACACACAGTCCAAGTCTTTAGCTTCAAACATTTTCACCAATGCATTTCTGAACATCTGTTTAAAGAAAAAGTGTAATTTGAGTTAGCTTTTCAAAGCTTTCAGATATAATATTTTGTATTATTTCACTAACATACTATATTCATAATAAACTCATAATAAAATGGATAACAGCAGCAATCATACTAGGAAAATTCCATATTATTCAACAATTTAACAGGAACAATATTTCCTAAGATACAAAGATAGGAAGTCTAGAAAACTATTGTGAAATACACATTATAATTAACACTACAAACTCAGTTTTAATTAATACCACATATTTTAACAGTTGAAATTAAAACTATGTTTAACTTCATAACTGTGATGCTCCATAAAACAATATGGCTTTAACAGTAGGTCCCAAGCTTATAATTTCTAAGTTAATGTCTTTGCTTGTATTGACTCTAGATACCATTATCCTTCCACTATTCATTCCAATTACACAGTTGTTGTTTAAAAAAAAAAAAAACAACAAAAAACCCAAACAAGACACTTCCCTAGGCATGCTTGACCTTTAAGGAAAATGTTAGCGTTGCCCCCAAAGAAAGCCATGGCTGTAACCACCATCTTCAATGTATGGAAGCTAACCAAATGCAATACTGTAATACACCTGGCCTCAATGTTACCAGTTCCCCTTAGAGATTAGGTGTTGCACCCATTCAAAGTGTATTTCAATTTATAATTCTGCTAGCTCAAGTGTCAGGGCCCTGCACACACTCAACAGGCTCTGCGGCCCCTCGTACCTGCTAGGGCTCTGGCTGCCCATGTAGATGGGCAGCTGTGACATGGTGCAGCTATAAGCTGGGATCAGACACAGCAGAAAGAGCTGGGGAAAAAAAGAGCTGTGACAAGTGGGGGCCTGGCCCCCCTTCACTCAGGAGGTGCAATTAAGCTCAGGCCCTCACTTTAGGTCCTTCCCTAAGCTAAATTTCAGGGATGCCTGTGCCCAGCCATGTGTCTGGCTGATCTTGACCCTGACTTGCTGACTTGACCTTGAACCTAACTCATCACTGCAGACTTGTCCGGCCATCACTGGGCTGTGGCTGACCCTGTCTACCGTCATGGGACTTTCTCTCTTCTCCTGGCTTGGGTACCACGGGATACATTTGTATCCAAGATATGCAAAAGCATCATTCTACAGCTTACAATATAGCTGCTGAACTAAATTATCAAGCACACGGGATGATTTCAGAGACTTATTCAGACTCATTTTCAAATGCACAAAAGATCTGACTTTGTGACAGGGTGAATGTTTCCAAAAGTGTCTCCAGTTCTTGAAAACCGCTTTTTTAAAATTAAGATCTTTGTATTATACATGCTCCCTGTACCATTTCCACAGTGTAAGCCAAGAAATCACCGAAACTGTATGAGCCTCATAGACCACAGGTACTATAGCTCTACAACTCGCGTAACTCATAGGTTGTCCTTTTTCCATTGTTGTTTTTGGGGTTTTTTTTCCAATTAACAACACTTAGAAGTACAAACAACACAATTAAAAGGCTAATCCCACCTAAAGGTTTAAGATTTCCTATGGTAATGTAAATGGAGAGTTGATGAATTAAACAAGCAGAAGCAAATACACATATTCATAAACATCAGCAAGTACTGAAGTAAAACAGATGGAAAACAAATCACTACCAGGTTTTCAATGCAACAGGACTAGAAATTGAGCTCTCTTCTCCCCATCCCTTTGTCATCTTGCACAGTATGAATCAAACTGAAAGTCTGAGAAACTTGGCCAAATATATATCTTAACCAGGTATTTAAACTCTCCAAAGCAGGCCCTTGTACCCTAAATTTTTCCTCACAAATAAGCTGCTCCATACTATGACAAGAAAATGCTACCACCACCACCCCTAACACAACCGATGAAACACAGCGAGAAGATATTGCCCAGTGAATAGATCACTGTACCATGACTGATACGGGACTTTTACTGAGTAGAGCGACAGACAACTCTGAATTAATAGCTTGCTGTCTTCTCCCCCTCACCGCGGCCCCCAGACCTCTGCTTCTGAAATACACCAAAGCGAGAAACTGTGGTGAGATAAGAGAAACATTAAACCAAAGGTTGGGAAGGACTATTACTTGCAGTTGCTACCCTGCAATATCAACTGAAATACAAATCCACTGAAAAGCCTAGAATATCTGCAGATGTTAGCTAATGTTTCCCAGACTGCAATTTCTTGTTTTTAAATACATTGCACTTTTCCTCCAAATTCTGAGCGGGCCAAAACATCAAGAATAATTAGCACTGGAAAGGACAAAATCATTCACAAGACCAAATAAGAGGGCTTGGCTTATGCTCAGATGCACACAATGTTGATACACATAAGAGTTCAGACAATACAGAACATGTAAAGATCTATATATTTTCATATTAAAAAAATTACATGCATATTTACTTTGGCAAGTGAGCACATCAGTCTAAAACACACAATTATGTTAAATTCAAGTGCCTGAAGGCATACAGTATAAAAGTATTCTTCTTGCTTTCTTTCAACATATCTTTAAAAAAAATCCCAGCAAAAATAGTTATCTAAAACATGTGCTTAATACAACATTTCATGAATATTTAAAGTGTGATAATTTTTTTCCCCCACAACAGCAATATAAAATATGGCTCTGGTATCAGAAAGTTAGTTTAGTCACTGAGTAAATGTATGCTTATACTCCTGCTAAAGCCTTTCCAGACTCCTCCTACTGAATTACACAGAAGCTGGGGAGGGCGGAGGGCAGAAATCTGTGTCCATCACCTCCCAAAGTACTTTGTTGCAAAGAAATGTTTAAACTGGCTATGAATGTATTCACAGGGTCCATGGATAATGGTTTTACCAACTAGTTGCGTTTTCTAGCAAGGAAAAGACTAGCGTTGAATACAGGAACTGCATTTGCTTGTCTTTTCTTTAATCCTATTTTCTTTCTCACACAAATTTAGAAAAAATATCATATATTTAGTTAAAAGAGGTTACGATAAATAGAAGATATAGAATAAACATATTTATCACTCTTCTCCATGCTCTGTTGTTCCTCCTGATTCCTACTCGTTGCGCTTATTTGCTTCTTATCCAACTTCCTTAGGCATTTCTGTCATATACAAAAGAACTCCTTTCCCTTCCTGCTTGGGAGGAGTATAATTTACTAGGAAACACTGTATTAAAATTACATTAGCCATGAGAATGAATGTGGGGAGCAAATTTGGAAAGTCAGAGAATCCATCTGCGAGGCTTAAGGCAAGATCAATGTTACTTAAACCATTTCGAACTCATGAATTAACCTGCTTTTAAATCTAAGCAACTGCAAGCAAGGAAGCCTTTCTCTAGTCTGAAATAGTATCCAATATTTTGATATAAGAGGTTGCAAGTTGTTTTCCCCTTGTAATAATCCGGGGCGGGGGGGGGGAGAAACCAATCACTGTCAATCTCTTAGGCAGAACCTTGTTACATTCCTCCTCCCTTGATTTTCCTTTTCCAAAGAAAACAGAACTCAAAACCTTCAAAATGTCTTCATAGGAGAGTTGGAAAGCATGACCCATGATGCTTGGCACTTTATTCTAATAATTCTTTTCAAAAAAGTAGGAAATTGGATTCTAACAGGGATCTCACTGATTTGAAGAAGAATGAGAGAGTACTCTCTCAGTTGACATCGACCCAAAACCCAGACTATCTTAAAAAACCTGAAGATATGTAAATAACATATCTTCAGTTTGTGTTTCATTATAAGTGATCTTTCTGCCCTGACAATCCCTTTCTTTTCCTTGGCACTCCCAAGGAAATCCTAACTGCCAAGCTGATTATTCCACTTTCTGTAAGGGATGAGCTGTACCTACGTCACCTCCGAGAGATGTTCTTCTAACCTGGTTTCAAAGACCTCCAATAACAGAGGTTCTGCAGCATTCCAGGCAACTTTTTCTAGTGCTTATAAATGAGAACTTTTCTTCAGTGTTTACCCCGCATTTCCCTTTTTCAATTTTTGACCACTAATTTTCCTCCATAATACAAGAATGTTCTGCCCCTTAGTGGAATCAGAAAAGTGCTGCCGGGCTGGAAAATATGAAAATAGGTACTTATGACAAGTACATTATTATTCAAAACAACATTATTTTACAAAAAAGTTAGAACATGAGACAGTTTCTCAGCTGACCTGGATTTCTTCCCAGATGTCTTCATCCAAAAGAGTGGCTGCAGTATGGTGCTGTAGAGGGGCTATCAGGCAGTGACCTTCAGTAAGGGACTGGTTGCTTGGTAGAGACAAGTATACCTATAAAAAGCAAACAAAAACTGAAGTACCTATTTTTCTAGCTTTAAAAACCTTCCCATTGCTAAGGCTAAGAAATATATCATTTGCTAAAATTCAAACCAACAGAAGCCATTACCTTCTAGTTACAGCAAGGTATGAGTAATTTTAGTGTTTTTAAAACAGTCCCTTTATCCATCAGTAGCTCCAATGAACTAGTAGTATCCAGACAGCAGCTCCACCAACAAGGCAGTAATATCAGCCTTATAGACCAACCGGTATCCTAACTATTATGAAATCACACTGCTTAGTCCATTACAATACTTTTTTTTATAGAGATATATATCTGTATGCATTTTTAATAAAATATAATATATAAAAATGCATATAGATATATCTGTGTATAGCTATTAGATATATAAACACATATATACACATATATGCACACACAGATAAATATCTGTATGTATTTTATACATATAATCTATCTATACAAAAAAATAAGTGCAATGTACCATAATACATATCTATGCATTTAATTCCTTGGCCTATAAAAACTTTCAAATCACATGAAAGACATAAATAATAAATGAAAACTTTGGAGAAAGAATGACAAAAAAGCCTATACTGAAGCATTTCATATGTTATAAATCCAAATATTTATGCAACTTTTAAAAGCATTAACAGAAAGCAGGAGGTTCCCCGTACCAAATTTCTGTCTATTTCAAAGGATTTTAGGCTTAAAAATTGAATTTTCCACTTAATTTTCTTTGATATGATTGAGATACAATTCTTCACCAGTCCAAATTTCCTCCAGTGCAGCGTGATTTAGTCTTCCACAAATCCACCTACAGTCTAATCTCTGAACTCAGATCTTTCATTATTGCTCCTGTCTTCCACAAATCCGAAGTTCTGATATCAAAGATTAGCTTTATAATTCATGACAGATTTATATCTTTTTCTCCCTCATCCTTGAGGAATTTGTGAAATCAGTTGGAAGTGCAAGGAAAATAAGATGCAGAACAAAAAATCAATTTCGTTCTTAATCTTAGGCACTCTAACATTAACACTGCCTTCCTTTATTTCTTCTTTATTTTTACATTTGTGTTAAATCGCTATTTTCTTACCTTGGTGCCAATTGCAATAATAAGATGTTTAGAAAGTTCACTGCTGTCAAAGCAGTATGGGCACTTTTCCATGCGTGCAGCAAGCTGCTGGTGCTCATGTATTGCTTTTCTTCTTTGTATTTCTTCCTCTTCCCCACTGCGCGCTCTTTTGGCTGCTTTGGAAACAAACATGTCATCCAGAGTGTAGTACTCTCTGTCAGTTTTTTCCATGAGCTGAAAAGATACGCAGAAAAATTGCATGTGTATATAAATAAGCAAGAAGAAATACTTAGCTCTTTGTAGCATCCTTTATTGAGAAAAGCATAAAGTACGTAAGCAGTAGCATTGCTTCCTTCCATATGGCAACTGGAGCACATGCAATCATCAGGTACACCTCCTGAGAGCAGTCAGACAGCATAGGTATTAAAATATAGATGTGTGACAGCAGTGAGAAGAGTATATTACTATATTCCATCTCAAGTTAAGGGCTAGGTATTTCAATATTATCTTGACATAACTTCAGCTTTAAATAGATGCACAATTTTTTAAATCATACGTTATCATATATTTTATTTCGGTCTTCCTCCTCCTCCTCTCCTACTACAACTATCACTGTCCATTAAATCACCTCTTATGAAATAACTAGACCGTGACTCTGCACACCTCATATTCACATTCTGTGAAAACATGCCACCAGTTATGCTTACCAAGCGAACAGTACTAAGCCATTTTGTGAAGAAAACAGTCTTGGTCTTCAGTATTTAGTCTTTCTTGAGTGCACCTGTTGCTACATATGGATAACGAACGCAACTAGCACATTACCAGAAATGAGGCTGAATGATCCACAGGTTTTTTGTTTGCTCATTAATTGCTACATTTTAGTTAAATGTGCCACATTTAAAAGGAAACTCTGAAAATACTAAATTTGTTATGAAGGCATGCTTGAGGGTCAGTGGTATCTTACAGGATCTTAATAGTGGAAACCCACACAAACTGGATACATCTCACCTAGATGACATTTGGGAGGGATGGAGTTTGTAGATGGGAACTGGAGGAACTGAAGGTGATGCAAGGTGACAGAGGACATTGTAAGAAGGTGGCCTTACGGCAACAGCAGCAAAAGACAATGAATGGAAAGGAAAGCAAGAAAAGTATGGGGGTCATGGGACTCAAACCCAACTGACAGTAGATTTCACTAAGTTTCATAACTCATAGAACACACATATATATATATCATTAGGCTTTATCAATCTTTTTTTATTTTGATGACAAACAAATCCCATGCCATCTTGCCTAAATCAAGACTTAGCAAGTCTTGATTGTAAAAATTAACTTTTTAAAGGACTTAGGAAAGTATTTCTCCATTTTCTGCTTTGGCTGCTCTACACGACTTTAAAATTATGTGCCATTAATACCCTAAACATTCAGCACATATAGGTAAAGCAAATGTAAAAAGCATTCAAAAGAATTTTTTCAAGTTCTTCTCTTTAAATGAAATCCCAGTGCTGCAATCCTTTTATGCTATACTTGACTGTAATTTTTACCTTGAATAGTTTCAGTAATCTCCTTACCAAAATGACAGGGAGAAAAAAAAAAACCCAGTACACTACACACATTTCTTGATATTGGAGGTGCTGGTCCTTCAGAGTCTTGGCAGATTTATGTATGAGTAGTTTTGCTCCATTAATTGCTAAGGAAATGGTAGAAATGTCTTCACAACAAGTCCTAATACATTATAGAATACTCACTGGGGTAGCCCTAGCAAAGGACTAATGTTAGCTGAAGGCATTTTGAAGGTATACTGTCATAATTGAAACACAGTCTCCAAATAAAAGAAAATCTTCCAAATATCCCAGGCATCAGTAATTCTGATATGAAAAGAAATTAAGACTTTATTTTGTAGTGTAGATAAGTAACTTTCCCCCAAAAAACCCCACACAGTTCTTGCTTTTCCTGAACACTGCAATTCTCTAACACAGACCAGTAGCTTATTTTGTATATGCTCAGTACTTTCATTACCAAACAACTGAGGAACAGCCTCCTTGATATTACTTTATTTAGCTATAATACATTTAACTGCTTATGTGCATTTCCTACAGGAAGCCACTGCAGACTAAAATCAACAGTTCAATAGTTCAACTCTGTTCTCGTTCTGTTTTACTACAATGCTGTAATCTATATTTAAAATAAACAGGAGATTCCTGAGCTGTAGAAAAAATATCTAGTGATTTGAGTGTCAAAAATCAAGTCTCTGTTCTTCTGTCATATAAGCATAAGAAAGGTAAATCTGGAACTTCAGTAGAAGAATCACCAATAAGCACCACCTACAGAATGGCACCATTTTGTTATTACTAAAAGTAAAGGTTTACTTTTTTTTAATTAAAAAAAATCTGCCGTAAGAATGCAAATACACATGAAACAAGACAGCTGGCAGACTACAAAGAAAAGGAAGAATGGAAATCAAACCACCTTGGATATCAGGAGTATCACATGCAGCACAGAATACCATTAATATTTTGCTTTGCTTGCACTTAGAAGTAGTCATGGAAATCCCTGGTTTGTTGTGCATGACCTCTTTTAAATAGTAGTGCTTTTCAAAACACCTTAAAAATAATCTACAGATCCTCTTATGCAAGTCCCTTATGTCACAGGAACACAAGCCAAGAATTCTGTTTAGTGATGAAATAGATATTCATCTTATTAAACAGGCTGGATGATGTCTGTCTTCAACAGTGGATAAAGTGGTATATACAGTAAGACACCTGGGACTCAAAAAAGAATGCTCACCTAAAAAGCAGTAAACTTTAAAAAAGTAAGTGCTGTCTAAAGACCAGATTTGGTTTCTCCTGGTACAGTCATGACCAACAGAAGATCACTACATTTCAAATGGTAGTTCAGTAAGACCAAAAAGAAATGATGTTGCTGTTCTTCAGGAATTGCACTTTTCTCCATCATGTTCGATGCAATATGAAAAAATATTCATAATTCAATGACTCAAACCTAAGAGTAGGTCTGAAACAATATGAAGTCCAATACACGACCTTGAGTGGAGTCAATGAAAACAAACAATTCAGGAGACTTAAAAAACAAACAAAAAACAACAACACCACAAAAAAAACACAAATGGAACAAAAAAAAGGAAAATGAAAATAAACAACCAACCAACCAACCAGCCATTGTCAAAAGTTGGAGTCACCCAAAAGAATGATGAGAAAGATTCCACAGTTGCACCAGAGAGTTCTCCTAGTGCTTCATGGAAATCCAACAGTAGTATTTCAGAATTCAAAATCAGAAGTCCTCAAAGTGAAGGGAAACGGTGGAAAAGATTAAATAATACCTTCACTTCTAATATTACTAAACAGGCTACATACGTAAGTGGAATCATGTGCATACATCACTCGTTCAATGTAAGCTCCTAGTGCAGCCTGGATCCCACCCAAGGTCTGTGCATCAGGCTAGAGTAAGCCAATGGAGAGTCTTAAACAAAATTTTGGATTTTTCCTGGAAATAAAAAGATGTGTAGAAAAGTTCTTCATATAGCTAGAGGCAATAGGAGCCAGAAAACATTGCAATTCTGGTTTAAGATGTAATATACGTTCGTCGACAGAATTAGATGAAGCACATTGGGGAAGGAAGTAAAATAAACATAAGATTACTTTGGAGAAGCAAAGGAACAAGAAAAGGTAGGTAGCAATGCAGCATTTTGGGGAGAGAAGCCATAGTAAAGGGATATTTAGAGAAGGAATTATTCACAGATCAGACAGGTTCAGATTACCTCTACCACAGACTCTCTACCAGCAACAAAATTATAGATCCCATTGCCATACTAACAAATAACTGAAGATAATAAGGAATGAAAGGCAGTTCAAGAAACCAACACCCCAGCTTCAAAGACATTAAATAAGTGCTTGAAATAAGCAGGGTCTAAGAAGAAAGTTATTTTAAACATTTCAACCTGCTTGTGCAATAAAAAAAGCCTACTCATTAGTAATTCGCGTCCAATTGGATGCTCTTCAAGCGCTATATCCTTCCCTTGCTGAAGAAAAACAGACAAGGAGAAAATGGAAAATGAGGGGTTATTCTTTTCCCCATCTTTAAGGAGAAGTTTACAAGACCTTTATTCAAGTCTAGCACATCAATGCACAGTGCCATTATATTGCAGTTCTGAGACAAAGAGACCAAGCTACAGATCGTCACCCTGTCCCTGAATCTTCATTTCTTGCCGTGGTTTATCACATTCTTTAGATGACTTTAAAAGAGTGTTAAAACGTCGTATATTTTCACCTTTAAAAACAACAGTCATGAAAGGAATAAGAACTTCTTTGCAACTCCCATATTACCCACAGTGTCCTTCCAACATACCTCAAAACAGTTCAGGAAGTACAGAAACCTAAAAACAGGCAAAAATATCATCCAGCAAGAATTGTGTATTCCTACTGAATATGAATATATGAAGATATGATATGAATGTAAGTGGGAAAATCCATGCAGCAATGTTTTCTGCCTTAAAAACAAACAAAAAACCACTAAAGACATTTAGTCTGCAATATTGGAATAGTAGCAATGATCATCACTAACACATTCTTTACCAGCAGCAATGAAAAAAAAAAGTATTTTTTTTAAGGGCATAATTCCTTAAAAATTATTATCCCTCGAATCCTACAAATGCCAAACATCAATGTGTCAGAACTGAAATAAAATAAAATGTAGCTGCTACCATGGCAGACTAGAGAGTACCCTTCAACTGCTACTCTAAATATTGGCCTTTTTGAAAAGTTATTCGGGAAAAAAATGGAAATTCTCTTTCAAAAAATTTATACTCTTACTTTTACAACAAGGTGCCCTGTGTGTTCTGCCAATTGCATTATTTGGCTATAATAAAATCTCTCCAAACAAGTTAAAGGGGAATTGAAAGAACAAGAAGAGAGTGTTCTCCAAAATGCCAGAAGGAAAGCAAGTAATCATTTAAAAACTGATTTCTTTCATACATATCTTCTTCCATACGAAAGACAGAGCTAGTACAAATCCATAGAAGGAACTATGCTGATGTATTAGATTCACCGGAAAGCTGCTGTTCTGCATCAGCTGAAGCATCACACCCGTTAAAGGTGAAAGTCAATGCACTCTGGAAGTTGTGTATTTAGTTCCCTCACTGTACCGGATGCTGCGCTTGCTGTATTTCAGGTGCTGCACAGAGGTCGGAAAGAAGCAGGTAGTCACTTTTATGTATGAGCTTTAAGTTGGGATGTCCTAAAAAACCATCACTGAACTGCCTAAAGTTAATATAAGAAATTCAGACATCTATAAAGACAATGCACCTGAAGTCCTTGTTTCTACCAGAAACTGGCCGAAAACAAGAGCTAACCTAAACTGATGTTCTCCTAAGACAGATCATCTCCACAGTCCCTTGTCTTCTCTTTTGCATTTCACTTTTTTGTTCTGGAATCATCTGCCACATTCCTCCTTCGTATGCGCCCTCTATTTTCCAACTTTTCCTTCTCTTTTGGCAAGCACCGGTTAACCAGAGAACACACAGGCAGCTTTAGGACTCTTAGGACCAGGCATAATGACATAGCCTCACGGTGTAATTGTACAACTGTGAAATTTCTACGACCCGTCTGACAGGGGATCTGTTTTCCACAACCTGCAGTTGGAGAACAACAGGATGCAGTTTTGGTTTAACCAACAGGGACGGCATCACAGTTCTGCTTGCCCTGGCCAAGAAAGGCCTGTAATACACAAACATTTAAACAGCAGTCAGGGAAGGCATCCAAGCTTCTTTCAGGAGCAAATAAAAATCATCCTTAGGGCTCTCATTTGAACAGATCTAATGTGTGCAAATGTGGCTAAAACCCAAAACAAGGAGAGATATCACTAACCATTCAGCACAGGAATTCAGAAAGAGATCAGCATCTGTCTATACATAAATGAGAATGTAATTTTTCCCTCTCTCAAATCAATGTTGTATTTGCTGATGAAATCCTTAACGTTATAGTTAGCATGAATAATATGAATATATTACATGAATAATTTTGTTACATAACATTCTTTTCAAAAAATAATTGATGTCTTTTTTTCATTTTTTACATTATTGAAGCCATTAGGCACCTTGGCACGGGGCTACCTCCGAAAGTAACTCTTGTAGATCTGGTGTCACGTTACACTCCGGGGTCAGCCTCATTTTTCTGCCAAGTGTTCAGATTGATGGAACTGTATCTCATAGCTTAATTTTAAACTGATTCTGGTTTTCCTATTGCTACAGTAAAACCCCTGGAGTCTTATACACTGCTGGCTGCCTATACACTCCATCTGAAGTGTGCTGCATCTTGTGTCTCCCCTCTCTCCCTCTGCTGCTGTTACTTGCTTTTGGGTGCGCCCTTTGGAAAGAAAGTCCTACTAAAGAATTTAATATCATTGTGATACTGAAAGGAAACCTCAAAAGACAGAACTCCTAATCATCAGGGATTATTCCTATATAATACCCTGAGTACACTTATCTCCCTCTTCAAATTTCCTCTGAAATTTGGGGATTAAACAGGAAATTCCATTAAACACAATTAGCATGATAACAAAATATACCTGCATCTTTCTAGTGTGGGTTATTTTCAGTTTTTTTGTAAATGTACTTTTCTGTTTATTTTCTTGTTCTATTTTGTATGCAACTATTGAACTTCTGCTTTTCCTGTTTTCTCACTAACGCAATCATAGTTAAAGTTACTTCCATATAAGCTAATAAAAGTGCATCTGCTTGGAAAATTTGTGAAAAAAAGTCTATAGATTGTATAAAACATATCAGTTTGGTTTTAAATTGTCATGGCAACACTGACGTCTTCAACTTTAAATGACAGAGTTAATATTTGTGGAATGTTGTACTCATAATATATTTTGGGAAGCTGCAATAAAGAACAAGAAACTATTATTTTAGAATATAAACCTGAGTGACATATGAATACATCTCATCACGTTTAAATTTATTCAGCATTTAGCACTTATTGTTTACAACAAAATTACCTCAGAAAGTCTTTCTGATCTCAAATAGCATTTGCTCAAGCCAAATCAAGGCAGAATTTTATCATGTTAATTTTATTACAACTCCAACCTCCCTATGACCACAGACATCTGAATTTGTAGCTTTAATTCAACATATAGGCATTTCCCAAGCCTATCATCCCAGTGAAATAAATAATATTTTAAACACATAGTATCAAAGGATTTTAACATATCAACACACAGAGTGCTTTTAAGGCCTATGACACTGGCAGGAAAATATTATGAATCATGTTGATGAGCAAAGTAGTTCAGGATTACCTTTGAGCAGCAGAAGTCAAGCAATAAACAAACAGGACAGTACTGCTCAAAAGTTAGGGACCACGCTGCTTTTTGCTTCAGTTATTTGAAATGAAAACTTCAAATTTTGCTATAATTAGTTATTAGGACAGATAAAATTTTATATGCAAGTCAATGAAATAAAATGCAAGCCGAACAAAATACCTTCAGCCACAGAAATCTGCTATTAAAAGGTGTGATTAGCACTTAACTTTACAGTTATCCCTGGCCATAACTTAAATGCCTAGAAAAGACTGTCCTGCACAAGTCTTCATTTGCAACATATCTTGTAACTTTAACATAATTCATGAAGAACGCCAAATGCTTATGCAGTCATTTAAAACAGGCTGCTTCTACACAGTTCCTCCTGCTCCAGGGTTTTCTTTCCTAATCTAGCTGTCACTGCTGTTACTTGTTTCCACACGCAGGAACAGCTTTAACTTTGTGTCCACACAATATACACAGAAAGTTGTTTAGTGCATTGAACTGAAATGTAGCGTAACGCAGAGCAAGGTGTTTGAAATTATTTTCTCTTGGGTTTTCATATTAATTTTTTTACAGCAAACCATGCACATGCGTATATCTTTAAGTAAATGTAAAAAGCATCAGTGCACCAGAGCTTTGTTAGAGTTTTATCATGTCTATTAAATACTGTGCTAGAATGGCTTCACCATGTGAAGAAAGAGAAGAAAAAGGTTTATTACATAATACATAATAGTAGCGGCAGCAACATTCTGCTTTTTTCACTTTAGCTTTTAAAATGTTTCTAGACTATTACTTTGGTTTATGGTGATGGAAATGCAAAGATATGCAACAGGTACGTTTGCACAGCAAGTAAAAATGATAAGGCTGAAAGCAATTTTCCATTTTATAGACTTCAGAACCAAGGAAAGGCAACATGCAAATTCCCTTTTTGCAAACCTGTAATATCAGCACACCTCTTTACTAAATCCATAGATGAAGGTCAGCATTACTAATATAGTTCTGTATTTTTCACTCCTTAAATTCATGTTATGGATTACTGCAGAGATTTTTAAATAAAATGAGTTTATGGCCAAAATTTAAATGGTCTGATGAAGAACACAAATTAATCTTTCTCACTTTCTTTTAGTAAAACGTAATCAAAAAGAAAAAAAAATGCCTTAGTAGAATTTATGCATACAAATAGAAGGTAATTTCTATTGAGGTAATGTTCTAGAAATCTATACACCCACAAGCATCTATTGACATAAGTGAAAGGATTACATAAGTCTTAACAGCATGAATTTGAGAAAATTGAACTACTTACAACAGTCAAGAGCAGAAGGAACTACAGAGAGGGTACTCAAAGCTATCAGTAGTGAAAACCTAAAACTTCACACATATTTTGTACTTGAAAACTGGCAGGAAAAAAAAAATCAGTTTTCAAATATTTTGTTGACTTTCTTGTATCCTATAGTCATGCTTCTGTAGCATTGAGAACCCAATCTGCTTTCCAAGCTGAAGAAAGAAAAAAGTAGAAATACAGTAACTTCAAACAGGTTATTTTTCTTTAGGCGCAACAGTGAAGTATGAAAGAATCAGACTTTAAGGCCTGCTTTTTTCCATATCTCAAAAAGATTACTGTTGGCCTTTTAAGTTTTGTTTAAAAAAAAGCTTTTTCACCACTGAAAATTAAAGATTTGAGGCTTTTTCATGATGTTCATAAGTTTGACATAATAGCATGCATGGGACGGCTGTGGGAGAGGCTGTATTTCAAACTGTTTGAGATAACTGACGTCCACATGAACCTGCTGTGAACAGAAGCCAGAAAGTAACAGAAGATAAGAGCCTCAAGTACAACAGGATTGTATTAGAATCATGACCAGAAAAAGAAGAATGGGCAAGAGGGGAATGATAAATTGCAATTTCCTTTTCATCTACATTTAAAACATGGGCTCAAGAAGCAAACAAATAGCAAGGAGATGGCACATTCCCTCCATCTGATCTCGTGGACCTCTTGAGAAAAGGAAACTTTACAGGTGGAAAAAAGACTTGTAAGGATGAGTATAGCTTGACCACAACAGATGTTTAGTCTGTGAATCTGAGTGGGAGTCAGGCATGAGATAACGTCATATAGACCTTCATTTGCCAATGGGATTAGACAGAGGTTTCATGCATAGAGATTTTGGATCTACGTACTGACATTTCTTCCAAGTCTCATTTAAGAAAGGAAATCCTTTTATGAATTATATCTTTCTATTTCAACATCCCCATCTCACTTTACAAAACTGCAATTATGTCATTATCTTCAGAGATGCATAACAACTAGCCTGTACATCATTTGAAATACCATTAAAACACTAAATATCAGGAAAGTAACATTCATGGAGCAGAGCATTCATCTGTGCAAAACCCGGAAAATATGCTGGTCTGTCTTTCTCAGTCTGTTGCCATTCGTGAGAACAGTGCCCGTTTCCTCTGTCCTCACGAGCTGTGTGGCTGGAATTTTCTTTTTGGCATAGTCTGGGAAAGCAATAAAAGACCTGGGAAAATCCATGAAGGAAATAATAGTGCTGTAGTCTACATGCTTAGCAGTAACCACGGCTGGCCACAGCCGCAACCGCATGGGGAATTACACTGCTGGCTGGTCCAACACATCATGGGAGTAGGAGCAAACACGCTGCACAAGACTGAGGTGATGAAGACAGGGAGGGTTTAGCCTCCTCAGTTCACAATGGTAAATTCACACTGGATTAAAGGTGGCAATAAGGGTGATCACACTGCATAACTGAAGAGCTGTAAGGACCGGAGAGCCACCTTGCTGCCAGACACTGAACATTCACTGCACTAAACAAGATACAGACAATATGGAAAAATAATCTAGCCATAAGATAGAAGCTCTAAACAGACAAAAAAACCACAGACACATTTGGCCATATTATGGTAGCAGAAGCTCGTTAAGTCTGTAGTCTAACTTTTCTTTTTACTTGGCTGAGCAGCCAGCAATTTAAGACAACTAACAAATGCAACAGATAAAAAAAATAACCAAAGTTCTTTTTGGTAATTCAAACAAATGTTGGTTTGTTTTCCATTCAACCAAAAAGAGACATCTAACTGAACCTAAGGATGAGCCACCCCTCAAACATCCATCTTTCCGCAAATTATGTTGGCATCAGATTTGACATTAGAACTTATGGAAGCAAAAACAACACTGTAATGAGAAGTAATTGTGCAAGAGAGATCCTTAAAGGAAAGTTGTTGGTAAAAATATACCCTATATTTAATTCTTTAAAGGCAATTGCCTTGTCTGCAGTGGATAACTTCTATCCCAGTAGCCACACCTAAGAAAACACAACAATCACTCAACAAAAGCAGTTCAGACTGTTAAGATGAATAAAATTATTCAACAGAATTTAAGGGGTAGGATCTCCCTTCTCCCATCCTAGGTAGGATATAATTTATAGACATTCAGCAGTTT
>NW_008824247.1:1891399-1897434 GCF_000699105.1 Pygoscelis adeliae | reverse complement strand
CTTCTGAAAGATGAGAGATTAATTTTTGTGGACATTTTTTTCCACTTCTCAAATGAAGGCACGAGGAGAAAGTAATTCGTATGTGTCAAATTTGTGTACTATGTTATCAAACTAAAACTGACACAAGAGGTTTGGTTGCTAGACTTCCTGCTGGACGTAAAACACCTTAGGAGAGATGCAAGATTTTTTAAGATTGTCTCACTGAGCCCCCAGATCATAATGCATATGTTCTCTGTAGTATAGGTTTATAAAGTACATAAAGAAACCATCTAGAATATCTGTGATCACAACCAAATCTTTCAGACTGCTGCCAACGCTTCAGCACTAACACTGATCTTGCAGTGCTGTGAACACAAATGCCTTCTACCTAAAGACATGGAAAACTCAGGATGCCTAGGAGCCAGTTTCTTAATTTAGGATCAAGAAACAATCACCATCTGGGGAAGACCACCACATTTTGTGGTGACAAGAGCTGGGAATCACCTGTACAGAAACTACCAAAAGCATTTCAGGTTTTAACAGAGAAGAAAAACTGGCATCTATGATGCTTCTTTTTATGAAAGCCAAACAAAAATACCTCCAAAACCTAAATGTGACATTGCATGGGACTGGAGGACTTCAGTACCACGAATTAAAATGTGGACAACTAAAAATCCATTGCAACAGATTCTTTGTACAGCCAAAAGATAACAACCTCATCTTGCACAGTAATTGACAAAAACATCTACTTTGAGCACATGCTCCAGCGCACTTAGCTAGTAAATAAGTAATACGGCTCAATCTTAAAAGATTAGTCAGGAGTTAGCTATTCATTCAAGACACTTGTTCTAATAAAACAATGTGATGTAGCGCATCTTTGCCTAGGAACAAAAAAGAAACAAAGTACATAGCATCTGACCCAAAGCTTATTGAAGTCAATAGGAACTTCAGAGCCTTCCCAAACTAAAATAAAGCAGTTGCATAAAGCAGGAAACACAATACATTCTTCTAACATTATTAAGGAATTTTATCCTTAAACACAACAAACAAACAAAAAAAAAGCCAAAAAGAAAGAAGCTTTTAGAATGAAACATACTAAACTCAGCTGCTCGCTCTAACCCAGTGTGATCATTTTATGTTGCAAAATCAATCTCCAGCAATGGCTAAAGCATATGGGAAAAAGCATAAACAAAGCACATAGAACTGACACTTCTGCTACACACTTGCAGTTCACAGCATTTCACTGTGTAAATCCTGAGTCAAAACCCTATCTAGATCTCCCTATTTAATATTTACCAATGAAACTGTACTTCACAAAGTCACTGTATCTTTTTTCCTCCCACTCACAATTAAGGCCTCCACAGCATCTCATGCTCTACAGCGCGAGTTCTACAATTTCCTTCTTCACTGAAGAAAAAAAAAACAAAACAACACAAAACTCTCCATGTTAAACTCTGCCCTGTGACCACTTCACATATGAGAAACAAAAATAGTTGTTTTCTATTAAACTTTTATGCTAATTGTGTGTTCTAGTCTACCAGCTGCATTCTCCCCCACGAGGCTGAAGAAATTTTGCTTACTTTGGTTTTCTTCAAATGGCCACCATGCTGTGCCTGTGACCACAGCGTATGCTTTATGAGCTTGGATAGCATTCAAGCTATGGGTGCACCATAGGTGCACTATAGTAGCTTTATATGTTTCAAATTGGTCCTAAATGTCCTTTTTTCACAATCTCCAAAATTGTTTCTCTTTTTAATCACACCAGCACCGAGACAATGTTTGCAGACCTGCAATGACTCTCAAACCAAGCAGTAACAGCCTCTTGTGGTATATGCACAGTTATGGCTTCACTCAGCTTCACGATTACCATCATTTTGCATTCATGAACCCTGACTTTCATCTGAATTTATTGCCTCAATACTTACGGTGGGATCTCTTTCTCCTTATTTGAGAGGTCTATAGCATAATCTTCTGTGTCTGAGCTAGACATCTTAATTCCTTTTAGACCCATAATGTCTTTCAGTTGGCATTCAAAATAGGACAGATGACTCACACCACTAAAATACGTACGTCTCTCCAGTGACTCTCTAAAGTGAATCTTAAGAATCAGTTCAGATATAAGTTTCACAATGTTAGAAAAATCCCAGCTTTGTATTTTGAAATCCTACATATACAGTGACCTCCATTTTTGACAGTCTTGAATAATTATGCAACAATAACAAATTGTCAGGTCATAAAGTATCCCTTCCTCCAGATGGTTTATGTATGTGTTGAACAGAAGAGATTCTTGATGAATCCACTGGTAACCTCCTTTTATAATAAAAAAAAACATTTACTCCTGCCCTCTGTTTTATTTTTGAAGATTACCATTATACTTGCCATCTTCTGTTCCTCAGGATGAATAAAGATTACACTCAGCAGTTCATAGTTCAGCATGTCACACCTGATTTCTTTCGGACCACTTAAGTGAGGACCATTCAGTTTTAGTCATTTGTTATTATTCATCGCAAATTCAGGTTTCTTTTTAAAATAATGGATTGCTATAAAATTGAAGAAAAATTCATTTTACTGACACTGTTAACTTGAGATAGTTTTTCACTTATTCCCTGTAAATAACGGCTCATGCAAAAGAATCGCTCTGACCTCACTTATAGAGGATATTAATGCAAATAGTTCATTAGTTCCTCTGGCGTGCACTTATCTCTCCTAAATGCTCTAATTATACCTTGATCAGGTTTTTTCAACACCACATTCCTGCAGGCTTCTTGCTTCCAATGAGTTTAACTCCTAGTTTTATGCTTTTAGCTAACTCAAAATTAAAGTAATTCCCTCAAGACAATTTTTCAATCTTTCTTATCAAAGCTTAATTCTAAGCCTTCTAGGCTAACGCTCTTTTCCATTCTCCTTACTTGGACATGACAAGTACTTTTAAAATAACGGTTGGGTTCTGGATTTGATTTTTCTTTTAACCTCCAGAAGCTCTTTATTCTTCTGTTCACCCACCCTTGGATTTATTTTTAAATAAAAACAATTAAATAAAGTTTCATCCCATTTTGGGAGGGTGTTCACTCCCTTTGAATGTTTTCACCAGTGCCACACACGTGCAATTAGCACTGAGTACTAGAGAGGCCCACATAACCTGCAAGCATTTTCTCTTTAGGTACTCATTTTAAACTCCCACTAAATAGACTCCACGCTTCTTCATGATTGCCTCTTTATAGAAATTAAACACTATATTGCATTTTCCTCTACTATATGGATGCAGAAGTTCAGTTGCCAAAGTTCACCCTCATTGTACAGAATCTATTTTTAAAACAGCTACATACTAAGCCAGGCCATTTCTGCACCATTCCTAAATGGATCAAATTTCACCATTGTCCCGGAAATCCTTACAGTGCAAGTAACTTAAATCTTTGAGGAACTGGCTGCAGGTACAAGAATGCTAACCAAAGATGTTATGCATACAGTATTGGTTTTCTGTTTTCTTCAAATTCAATAATTATAGCTCATGCCTTTTAGCAATAGGTACAGATGATAGAATGGGAGATGAGGAGCCACAGAAATGAAGTGGCAGGGGATATTCAGTCCAATCCCCAATTAACATAACTATAACCAAAAGCAGAGAGAAATACCAGGTAAGGAGGTACCATAAAAAATTACAAATTGCTAAAGGCCAGGAAAGTACATAAAGGCTGCATCATTGGAAATGTGACCTGTTCTTATACTCTTTCTCCTAAGCAGTCACTGTTGGACCCAGAATACTGGGCTGAGTGAATCTCTCACGTAGCTGCTCTCGCATTAAGTGTCTCAGTCATCAAGAACTTGGAAAATTCACAGCATTTCAAAATTGAATAGAAAAAAAAGAACAGAATGAAAAAATTACAAAGAAAAATTATTAGAATTTTCCTGTTGAAGACTTAAAAAACTAAATAATATAGAAATCTTTGATGTCCTTTCAAGTTTGCTAGTCTTCCTTCTATTAATAATTACTTAATATAATGTCAAAAATACAAAAACTGAACCAAGGACAACTGAATGTGCTCTAAGAGTCAAACGTTATTTCCAGTTTGAAATGAAGAAACTTGGAATCAATAAATATATGAATACACAAACAATACTTTTCACAAAGTTTAGAAATTTCAGCGGCAAGCCAAGTACATTACTGTATAAATGCACACGTTTCTCAGAAAAGTCCGAATGGCATTTCATTTGAGTTTGGAAAAATCCAAGCAAAAAAATATTTCTCTTTTTGAGAGCACTCTACACTATGTCTTCACAGGGGCACTGCAAACATTTGCTATTACCAAACTCAGGAAGCTCAAATTATCCTGGTTTTATTTTCACACCTCTGAAAAGAATCAGAGCACAAAAAGCAATCCTGTAAACTGTTCAGCGGAAGCAGTCATATGAAAACATCAGAGTAAACCCAGGGCAAATTGAGCACATTAATAATTTCAGAGAGACGTGTTAATATTGATTTACAAACTCACCTTTGATGCCCAGATTTCAGTTAAAGATTCTTTTTAATTCCATTCCACTTACGTTTTAACATAGACATTCATACACAAACACCCCAACGACCATTTTTCAAGAAAGTTACCTCTTCTGAAGAAAATACTTAATGGAGACAAGACAATACAAGATGAATAAGGTCCTTGAGAAAATGGCAACCATTTCTCTTTGTTATGCTTATTATCATATGATGTGGACAGTACAAAGTGTTATTGTGTCCTTACATTTTCATTCACTTGTAAATGTTTGCATGACAGATATGCTAGTTAAATACAGTTAATAGTTTGCACTATAACACAGGTTTTATGTGTTTGGGTTGGGGTTTTTTTGGAAAGGAAGGTAAAAAAGGAAATCAAATACTGGCAACAAGACATGTTTATTTAAGCGGACCCCAAGGGCATCTTTTTTTTTCAGTATGCCAGTGGGAGAGAATGAGAACTTCTACCAGAAGCAGCTGAACGAGAAGATGCATAAACCACACTAAGTTCTGATAATCTCTCCAGAAGAACTTCCTGCCAGATGGTTTATAGCATCAGGTTAAATATTTTCTACTGGGCACTACCATGGCTTTTCTGATTGTTTTAATAATTGCCTGAAGAAGGAGAATTGTAAAAAGAAAAAAAAAAAACCACCACCCAAAACCTACTCTCTAGCATCTTGTCTGCCTTCTAGATAAATGGAAAAACAAATTTTGTCTGTGATGATACTAATTCCATGCTAACAAGCTTTTTCAAAAACTGCTCAGTGGTGCACAAAATACTGGAGCAGTAACCTAGTAAAATTTGAAGCATGCTAAAGAAACTCTATGCCGTAGTTATTGGAAATCATCTCTGTCAAACACTTCCATATCAAGCACATAAAGTATCCTTTATTACTCAGTTTGTATAACAGAAATTAATCATTCCATTTGCACTGCAGTATCTGTCTGTGAGCTGGCCACTCTCTTAAGTGGAATCACTCATGGAACCATAATGTATAAATCTGTGTGGCCTGTGAGCATAAATTAACTCATTATCCAGGACATCCTCTTTTGCCTCGGTCTTCACCGGCAAGTGCTCGAGCCTCACTGCCCAAGCCGCAGAAGGCAAAGGTGGGGACTGGGAGAATGAAGAGCCGCCCACTGTGGGAGAACATCAGGTTCGAGACTATCTAAGGCACCCGATGGTGCACAAGTCCATGGGACCCGATGAGATCCATCCACAGGCCCTGAAGGAACTGGAGGATGAAGTTACTAAGCCTCTATCCATCGTATTTGAGGAGTCATGGCAGTCCAGAGAAGTTCCCACTGACTGGAAAAGGGGAAACAACCCCCATTTTTAAAAAGGGAAAAAAGGAAGACCCAGGGAACTACAGGCCAGTCAGTCTCACCTCTGTGCCTGGGAAGATCATGGAGCAGATCCTCCTGGAAGCTATGCTAAGGCACATGGAGGACAGGGAGGTGATTCAAGACAGCCAGCACGGCTTCACCAAGGGCAAGTCCTGCCTGACCAACTTGGTGGCCTTCTATGATGGAGTGACTACATCAGTGGACATGGGAAGGGCTA
>NW_008824247.1:1853527-1890663 GCF_000699105.1 Pygoscelis adeliae | reverse complement strand
GGGGTTGTTCAGCCTGGAGAAGAGAAGGCTTCTGGGAGACCTTATTGCAGCCTATCAGTACTTAAAGGGGGCTTATCAAAAAGATTGGGACAGACTTTTTGTCAGGGCCTGTTGCGACAGGACAAGGGGGAATGGCTTTAAACTAAAGGAGGGTAGATTTAGACTAGATATGAGGAAGAAATTTTTTACGCTGAGGGTGGTGAAACACTGGCACAGGTTGCCCAGAGGGGTGGTGGATGCCCCATCCCTGGCAACATTCAAGGTCAGGTTGGACGGAGCTCTGAGCAACCTGATCTAGTTGAAGATGTCCCTGCCCATGGCAGGGAGTTTGGACTAGATGACCTTTAAAGGTCCCTTCCAACCCAAACGATTCTATGATTCTATCGTGGTGGAATCTCAGGTAGTTAGCTTCAAATCTCATTGATTCTTGTAACTTCTAGATGGAAGAGACATTCTAAACACTAGGAAAATGCTGCTTTTATTCACCACTGATCTGGGGAAAACCTGCTTTGTCGGGCATAAGTATTAATGTAGAATACACTCTAAAAGCGTTCACCTCAAAAGCATCAAATTCTACAGGCAGAGGAACAGCACAATCACCTCTATGATGGAACTGAATGCACCACGTTTCCTGCATGCATGCAGGTTTCCATCACTTTGATATCATCTACCAGGATCATCTTACAACAGACTTGATTATTCAAGACAATCAGAATTCTCAACCAAAAGCAACATACCTAGAGCACTGAGGCCTCATGTCCTCCCTGATATTTCTAGTAATAAAATGCTTAATTAAAACACCATACACACGACACCTTACCTTTGACGCCATACGCATGAACAGTGAGTTTTGATCCTCTGCTGTTCTCATCTTCTCATTTTTGACTAAATCCTTCAGGGTCATACTATCATCATCCTGAAAATACCTTACTCTTTCTTTATCTATATGAGTAGGGACCTGGAAACAAACATATTGAAAATAAATATTAACCTAGTGAGAAAGATCAACTATAAAATTCAGATCCTAATAATTTCAACAAGTTTTAAGAATCATGAATCAAGCTAAGCACATCTGAAACAATTGGGCTTGCTGCTTCAGCTGAGCTAAGGAAAAGAACATCTTCCCCTTTCTTTAATTGGATCAGTAGATCTAAATAAAAAATATAGCCTCTTCCCACAATCACTATATCCTTAAGCTATCAGAGCTATAACATTACCACTCAGGAGAGATGTACAGTAATTCACTGAAACAGTTAAGTATGGAGAATGGAAAAGAGCATTTAAGCTCACAAAAAAGGAATATTCCAAAAAGTAATTTTCATTATTTACAGAAGCTTTTGAATTGACAATTCACAGACACTACTGAAACACATCAATTGCAGACAGTACTGAAAACTTGTATAAATGTGGTACCTCTGCTGGGAAACATTGCCATCTTAGACAGAGTGCACAAGAGAACAGAGTTTGTCCTTTAGGGCAGGACTAAACTAAATCCTGAAGGAGCATAGGGAATGGTCATTAACATAAAGCAAGATGGCATTTTCCAAAATGGAAACAACAGAAGGATGACAACCAATTCCTCATCCTCTTGTGCCTTTCACTCCTCCATAGCAGTGTTACAAACTGATCTGTCCTACTAATCAAGAACATGCTTGCTAGAAATATGAGGTATTGTCATCTCTTACCCCAAGAAGATCAAAATATTAGTTTATTTACTGTTGCAAGCAATTATCCTAAGAATAAAACACTGCTCCACCCTCCAAACTTCTCACTGTTCCCCAAAGCACTTTGTAACAAAGATTAGTTCATAATTTTTATTATCAGCAGTAGCATTATTTTTGATCAGAAGAAAATGAAAATTAGCCACTGAGTCCTGAGTATCTCAGTAAAATCTTTCTTATTTTGGAAATATTCACCTCTGCTAATCTTCATTATTTAACATAACTTTATGTAATATAAACTACTTGGCTAAGAGACTGTGATAACTTGAAAAACTTACTTTTCCTTGAGTGTGCATTTAAATAAGCCCTAAAGTGATCCCTAGGGAAACACAGTCTGAAAATAAACTTCTTATATACTTAATAGATATGTACTCTAACACTTAATTACAATCATCTTCTGAAAGGAACTTTTTAACTACCTACTGACATTCTGATGAGACACTCATTAATTATGGCACCATAAAAGTAAAACTACAAAATAATTTCAGAATTACACTTTAACACTCACATTTGTACAACTTACCATCTGTCGCTTTCTCCGTCCTCCTTTTGGCTCCTGTGGTTCAGTTGGTGTGGTCACAGGCCATGCCCTTCCACTTTGATCTGTTCTGACAAGGACCACTTGTTCACCTTCTTGACGGCTTGAAACCTGTGTCAGGTTATAAGATATATTTTAAAACAGATGATACAGACAAAACCAAAAGAAAGACCTAATCCACATTAAATAAATGTTTAAAATCCTAAAGAATAAATAACAGATTCTTTACATTTTGTGTGTTCATTATAATTCAAAGCAGACAGTATTACTTTACACAAGGTACTCTTTTCCACATTCAAAATGCACAGAATATTAAACATATACTCAGCTAGTTAAGTGCAGAGTTAACAAATCCTTTCCAAAAAGAACCAAGTTTGTATTCTTGGTTCTTGCTCATAAAGCTTCATCCCCAGAAGAAATACAATGCTTCTGAAGATTTAAAATAGATAATATTGAATTAATATACACCACCACCATTATAACGGTGTATTCCTGAAAACCATCTGAAAAGCTGCAGCACGTTACCACTTCTGGGCTTTTTGTGGACTGGAGGTGTTGGGGGTTTTTTTTGTTTGGTGTATTTTTTTCCTTTCAAAACTTGGCTAACAAACTAGCCAAAACATTAGCTATTGCTTTTCAACACATTACATTAGATCAGACTTTTGTTTCCTACACTGCACCTACCACCAGTACAGATCACTTTTATCACAATGTAAT
This sequence comes from Pygoscelis adeliae, assembly GCF_000699105.1. Classification (NCBI taxonomy): domain Eukaryota; kingdom Metazoa; phylum Chordata; class Aves; order Sphenisciformes; family Spheniscidae; genus Pygoscelis; species Pygoscelis adeliae. The sequence goes on along the minus strand of NW_008824247.1, from coordinate 1,887,687 downwards.
ACTGAAATTTTTTTAATCTTGATTCTAGGATATGCAGAATAGGAAATACAAACAGCTCAACACAAGTATCTCCCTCTATGGTGAAGAAGAAACAGATGAGTAGATGTACATTGATTATTTAGGTCAAAATAAATTACAGACTGAGGCAGAAATGACAACATTCGAATCATCTGTGTGTCGAAATATATGGAAACAAAAACAAGCGTTTACCTGATATATGCCAATAAATAATTTGCCTTTGGATGGCAAACACATTCAGTCTTGCATAAACTACACTTGTACTTAATTACTGCTTCTACATACCAAAAGAAATTTGGGAATTATGAGGAGGGTATCTCCTAAACCTGACTAAACCAAGCTCTTGAGGTGCTGGAGATGTGAGGTGAGAGGCACACACAGGACAGGGCAACAAGGGAAGCTTTCACACACTTACCTTTGGTCCTCATGGTGGAATAGAACCACCAGTTCATCTCCTGGAAGAGCAACACAGTAGGGCACAAGCAATCCAGATTTCGAATGCGTTGAGGACAACTAATGACACAAATGCTAAACAAACTGACTAGGAGTGTTGCTCTACTGAATTTTCTACTCATAAATTCAAAAAAACCAGCCTAATCAGGGATGTGGAAGTCAACAGCTGCCTTGGCTGCAGCAACCACGAGATAGTGGAGCTTGAGATTCTAAGAGAAGTGAGGAAGGCAAGTAACAGAACAAAGAAAAATCCCTGGATTATAGGAAAATGGACGTCAGCTTATTCAGGAATCTGCTTGGCTGGATCTCATGAGAGATGGTCATGAATGACAAAGGTGCCTAAGAGAGCTGGTTGATCTTCAAGGAAAACCTCCACAGAGTATGAGAAGGGTCCAGTTGATCTGCTATCTGGCTAAATGGGGAACTTCTAACGAAGCTCAAAAACAAAAAGGAAGCTTACAGGAGGTGGAACTTGAGACAAGTTACCCAGGAGGACCCACAGAAGCACTTTCCAGGCATGCAGGGGTATAATTAGGAAAACCACAACTGAAGCTGAAACTAGCAAGAGATGCAAAGAACAAAAGGAAGGAATTCTATGAGCGTACTGGATATCCTTCTACAAGCAAGGACAACACAGGTCCACTGCTGAAAGAGAGGAAAGACCTAGTGACGAAGGACGCCAGAAAGAGGCTAAGACACTCAATACCTTGCCAGTCTTTACCAGCAAGGTCTGCTCTCAGGCTTCTCAGGCCCCAGTGCCTAGTGGCAGAGTTTGGAGGACAGAAGTACTACCTGCAGGAAAAAAGGATCAACTTATGGGCCACTTAAGCAAACTGGAAATATGCAAGCTTATGGATCTAGATGGGACGCATATATTACACTGGACAAGAGGTCTCTCCCTCTCACATCTGTAGAGTAGTGGTGATCGGTGGATACCCCTGGAAAAAGGTAAATTTATGCAGTCATCTTCAAAAAGGTGAAGAAGAAACACCTGGGGAACAACAGGATGTCCACCCTCACCTCAGTCCCAAAAAAATTACAGAACAAGTCCTCATGGAAGCCCCTTCCAAGCACAAGAACAACAGCAAGATGACTGGGAACAGCCAACATGGATTTGCAAATGGCAAATCATGCCTGATAAATCTGCACTCTGCAGTAAGATGACTGATTCAGTGCACAAGCAAAGTACCAGGGATGTTGTTTACCTTGAAGTTTGCAAGGTTTTCAATGCAGTCTCATAGTATTTTGTTGCCAAATTGGAGGGATGTGTAGACTGCAAGATGGGTGGGAAACTGTCTGGATTACCAGGCTCAAAGAGTAGTCGTCAATACTTCAAAGTCTAACTGGCACTCCTCATAGTTTAACTAGCACATTGTTACAGATGCCATTCCTCAGGGGTTGATCTCTAGCAACACAACTTAACTTCAACACCCTGGACAATGGAACAGAATGTGCTCTTGGCAAGTTTGCTGAGGCACCAAATAGGGATGGGATGGGGACATGGTTGATAGACTTGAGGGTAGGGTTGCCATTCAGAGGGAGCTCAACAACCTGAAAGAACAGGCTGACAGGAACCTCAAACAAATGCTACATCTTGCACCTGGGGACCATCTCATGCATTGGCAAAGGTTGAAGACAGACTAGGGGGCAACTGTAGAAAAAAGACTTGGGATCCTTGGTTGACAGCACATCAAAAAGCGAGTTTGTGAGCCAGCTAATCACATCCTGAGCTGTGTTTTCAATCTCATAGATTAGAATTCTCATGCCTTTGTATAGAGACCAAAATGCTACCCTTAATCATGTACATGCAATTTATTACACCAATTTACTACCCATGGAAGAATTGCGAAAAAGTAATTTTCAAAAGATCCCATAAACTACGAAGATTACAGAGGGAAATGGGCAACTGAAACAAGCTTAAAGCATTCATTCTCCCAAAACTGCTCTAGCTCTGGACAAAATACAGTCGGAAAACATTCTGAAATAACTCTTATTTTTTTAATGATATAAGTATGTAGCCTTGAAACACGGTTGAAGTAATTGGTTTTGTTAAATACTAAAAAATGTATATAGAAAGTTATCATTTCCCCCTCCATAAAACTAAACAGAAATTAATTTCTTGTAAATGTATTTTCAGATTAACATCTTTTATACTATCAGCTAGAAGTTTTTCAGCAATTTTCTACTATATATTTTAATATTTAACATCATTACAGATACAAAACAGCCTGTAAGCAGACTTCCTGTGTTCTTTATATAGAACATAATACAACTGCTTATTTTCAATGGATGTAGAGCTTTGCAAGTCTCCACATTGCCTTTGCTTTCCTTGTAATCAACAAATATCAGTAAGAAATCTTTTATTCTTAGTAAAAAACAGTTTGCTTAATGTTACTATTGTGGTCGACAAGTGCTAACCTGTTAATGAGACAAACAGCGCTAAATGCACATCTTACCAGCTATTTCACAATTACTATTACCTGACAAAGCACGGAGACCTTTTTATGACCTACGAGCCAAAAAAAGATGATTATGTATTTTCTTTTTTCTTTAATATGCTTATTATAACTGGTGTAAGAGTTCAAAACTTCTAAACAGGAGCTACTTGACCTAGAAATAGTGCAATCAGTCAACTGAATCCTTTGCCTGACATACATCCTCTATTTAAAATGAATAAAGACCAATAAGAAACTAAAGATAAACGGTGTCATTTTCCTTTCATTATCTCTATCAGCATTCTGAACACAATTACTTTTTGCAGTACTGGAGTTCATAAAGCACTATGTCCCAGGACCCAAACTAATAGAAGGCAGGACCCAGAACTAGCCCTCTGGTTTGTTTGAGTTTTTTAAACTTTCATTTCAAACTTGAAACGCAGATCACCACTGAAGAGGTATCACAAGATCCATGTCACAACTTACATAGGGATGCTATCATTAAAAAGTGCATGTCCGTTCTGCATTATGCTCCTAATCTCTACTTCAGTTGAAGGATGGAAGAGAAAAAAACACCAACAAAAAAAACCTATTAGTTATGACTGACAGTTCTTCTGAGATTATATTACAAAGAGGAAAAACAGAACAGCTGTGAACACATTAAATGCTGGATATCAGAAAGAAAGAAGTTTACAGAGTGGTCCTTACCATTAGACATAGATACAGAAGGTTAATATGAAAACTACTAGTAATGTTGATTTTTCTTTATCAGAACCCACGAAGCAAGCTGCCAATTGCCTGGCTTCAGTTCAATCTGTCAACCAGTGACAGGTGAATGGATAGTAAAATCACTATCACTTGTATGAGCACAGAGGAGATCCCTCAGTTTCCTTGTACAATAGGAACATTTGGCCAGATGGTGTAAATCCTTATTATACTGGGCATCTTCAGAACTGTAAGACCAGAAGCAAACACCTGCCTCAAAGAATTACCTACAAGTGAGCTCATCTTAGTTTGGACAGAAAAGTGTAATCCCTGAACTCCCAGTCTACCCTTCAGCACTTAAGATCTTATGGGCACCTCAGTTTTTCTCAGCGGAGTTCTAGAGTCATATTGAGTTATGCTTCCAAGCATGCCCAAAACTGCTCCATTTTGTCAGAGATGGATGGCTTAACATCTGTTCCATATCCAAACCCAATCAGAATGCCTGGAGTAAGCACCCTTACCCCTAAGTTTTATCCCTGGTCGACTTAGTTCAGATCCAGTGCTTATTAACACTCTTGAGTTCATTAAAAAGGGCTGCGGCCACAGATTTAATTCAGAAAAATATACCCTTTCGTAAAAATATTCTGGAGGAATATCGTTCACTCATTTAACTTCAATGCAGCTCAGGAAGATTACAAATTTATCTCCCACGACTTCTCTACCCACCAAGCAGAGAGGAGGAGGAGGCGGCCTGGAATACCTGTACAGCAGGAGTGAAGAATAGACATGGAGGACTCATTGAGCCAGACAGAATTTATCAGCATGTATGAAAATGGAGCATTATCATATAGCTCAGTGATGAAGGCACTCCCATGGATTCCAGTCCTTCAGACAAAATACCAGGGAGCAGAATGAATATATCCATTTCCCAAATGACTGCTTAAATACTTCATTACACCTCAGCTATTGCAAACTCCATTTCTAGGTACTCGGAGTTGCAGCTTACACTATTGTTGCCAGCTGCCTGCAAGTAAAGCACAGGAGTGTTAAGTGCTGTTCCCTATCACTCCCTTCATGCACCCAGCCCTCAGTCTTCCCATACCTTCATCTGCTCCCACCAACTACCTTCTTGTTTGGAATGAAAGTTACTACTTTTTCAGCTGATGGACGTCCGTTCAGATGATGGATGTCCTGCCAAGAGCCAGGTCAGCTTAGCTCCCTCCAAAACAGGGACAATAGTACATTCTCACTTCATAGGGGTGTTCTCAGACTTAAATAAAGATACACACACACACATACAAAAAAAATTTTAAAAAGGCAGAAATTCTTCACCAGAAAAATAAGTATTTAACTTTCTGAAAAGATTAAGAATAAAAAAAAAAATTTAAAAGCCTGAGAGCTTCTTGATTACACTACAAAGATGTTTAGGTAAATTGGTTGATTAAATTAGAGCAAATAATAGGGACATCACTAAATCTGGTGATATTAGGACAGCCTTTGTCAAATCTTATAAACAACTTTATTAATCTCAATTTGAAGCCTTTTCCACCAAACAACTGATGTCTGCTTTACATCTGCCATCCTGGCCTAATGAAAGCTTGTCCCAGAAACCCCAATAAAGTCTGAAAATTCTGTAGATAGTGAAGTATGCTAGCTTACAACAGCTTAATTACATTTTTCCCAGAAAAGTCACACGAAGGTACAAGTTATGGACCAAAAAGCTGTCTAGGTAAGCCAAACTTCACTATTCTGTATCACCAAAGGCAAATCTCATTTTGCAAAGCAAACTAAGATGTCCAACACTGGTCTGGTACCAATAATAATAATGATATTTTCAGAGAATACACACACAACACTACTTATTTCCAGCATCAGCTAGATACGTGCCTCAGCTGTTACTTTTTCACAAGATAAAGTGTTTTCTCTCTATTGGGAGGGGATAAGGGAAGAAGCGGTGATTCATCACAATAGGGAAAAAAGGCTGTGCGCCTCCACCCCACATTTGCCATATGCTAAAGGTCAAACCTGGCTAGAGATAGAGACAACCCAGGGCGGGGGACACACACACTGTGTTTTCATGTCATCACTATGCTGTTCAGACAGGTGTGAGACCTAGTTATCACTACAGCATTAAAAGCACTATTAATTTGAAAACATAACAACAACAACAAAAAAACAATCAGTATTAGATGAGCAAAGACAAAGGACAACAGGGTGGAGAAAGAATACAACATGAGCGAAAAGCAACAGGATGTACATCACACTTCTAAATGGGATATAAATGCAAATGGAGTATTCTGGATATAATAACAAAGAGGTAACCAATGCAAGTTGCTAGGGCATTGGTCATTTCTTTCTGTGTGTAAAAAAAAAAACACCAAACAACCCAAACAAAATAGGTAGACATGTGAATATTGCTATGCTTAAACAACCTATGACTTAGCAAGGCTCAGTACTGTGACAGACAGTAGAAAAAGTTTTAACAGTTGAAGGAGCTGGGGAAGAGGAAAGTCAAAGAAAAAGCAAAGTTTTAAAGAACAGAATGAGGGGGGGAAAAATGTTTCCTAAGGAATACTTCACTTGACAACAAGAAACTCACCCATCTGCAACATTTGGTTGAAACAAGCACAAAATTTCGTTTGAAATGGTGGAAAAGACAAATACGCTCACAGGCTAAATATTTTAGACTTAACACAAGATAATCATGTCGAGAAAAATCATAAAAAGAGCAGTACGAAAAGGTAGAAAGGAAACAGGGAATAATTTTTAAAATGTGTACACAGCAGATAGGGAAAGCAAAGATTAAGTTAACACCAACAGAACATATCATAGGAAACATGACAAATGTCCTAGTTCTTTAAAGACTTGGATAACTCTACAAGTTTGGAAGCTGAAGACACCCACAGATGATGCAGTGAAAACTCAAAAATCCAGAGCATTGCTAATTAGTCTGAAATGAAACAGACCTTTGTAGAAGCACCTTGTCCCAAACCTACCAAACCCATGTGACCAAGCAGGGATACAGCAGCTCTCCCAAGAAGACTACTCAAATCCACATGCAGAAGGGGCAGCAAGTAAGAGGAGTTGAATGAGTGGAAAGACGCCTGACTGGGGATTTCACATAAACAGGACCCTTCAGAAATGGTTACTTGTTAGATTATTCACTGAGAACTGTGAAGGGGCCTGCTGCCCCTATGGAGTCTCCAAAAAGATGCTGACTTCATGTGAATCAGGTCCCTCCTTCCCTACATCTTTGTGTTGCTAAGACAAGAAAAGGGACGGAATTTTCCACAAAGAATGGCTGCAACTTTTCATTCCCAGTCTCTAAATTTTCACCTCATTGTATACATGACTTTTCAAAAAGATAAATCACTAACAAAAATAGACATTACAACAGCAATGCTGCAGCAACTGCACAGAATAGCAAACATCAGATTCTTATGTCAACTTACAAACATCTAATTCCTTTTTAAAACATCCATCCCAAGATTTAAGAGTCTTCACTAAAATTTTGAAAATACAGACATTTCAAAAAGGATGCCATTGTTGAGCAGCCTATTATTTTCCCAAAATGAATGGAATTCACAAGGTGTTCTACATGTAAGAAAAACAGACTTTATATGCCTTTGAAGACAGGCTTCAAAATGTTAGATCCTAACAACAGTTGCACTTTCTTTTTTCTTCTCATTTCTGCATTCCACACAGAATACAGGCAGTAGAAGAGTATCTTCTGGATCTGAACCATGGAATGAGTTGGGGGGAGAAACTCAATAAAATAGAGCTGCCTCTGTGACAATTCAGATGTTTCTCCTGTCTCTTAACACATCTGATAACCAAATTCTTCACTAAGTTTCCATCCTCAGGAGGGTCAACTGTTTCACTTCAAATATTACACTCCCTGTAGGCTGCTACCAAACTTAAAATACCTGGCTGAAGATCAAGCAAAAATACAATACAGTAATCAAACACCTAAACCCCAAATTTTGCAAAAAGCCTTTTGTAGACTGAGAGAAGAAAAATGACCAAATCTGCCCATAAATGATGTTTAACTTCTGACTTAAAAGTATGACTTTGGACATGCTTCTGGAATGTTTTAAAATAAAAGTATCATGTTTGATACAGATATCAATGGTTTATTTCCATGTTTAATGATCATCCACAGAAATAGGCATGTTTCCTTCCCACGTTTTTACTGTTTAAAGGTGCTCTAGTTCTGCCTCAAAAATCACTTTCTCAGCTTCCCAATAAATGTCATCCCATGAGGTCCTTCAAAGTTGTCTACTTATTCCAGCAATAAGCAATTCACAACTGAACATAGCACTAGAACATTTTGTTATTTTAGCATGATATAAAACTCAGTAGCTGCCACCAAACACTACGCTGCTGTTAAGCTTCTGTTTTTAGAAGTAGTACTCTCTAGATATGATCTTTTCTCCAGGTGAATGGTCTGATCTTGGGGATGCAGAATGGTTCACAAACCAAGTAAACTTATATTTTGGGGGGAAAAAAAGCATTATACTGGAACATATATAAAAGATGTATACCAGTATAAGCTGACTTGTGTGGGAATACTTCCATTTTCCCACATGCAAGACTTCAGATGGCCTCACACCCTATTTGGGGCATTACACTTCAAGAAAGATACAAACTTAACAGGAGAGAAACTGGAAAAAAGCAGGAAGAATGACTAGAGGACAAGAAAAAGTTCTTTAAAAAAAAGAGCTGGAAGAGAAGAAAGACAAAATTAGGGAACACGTGCTGGTGGGTTGCAAAGACTCAAAAGGTTTTGGCAAACAGAATATGTGATGAATAAGAGGAAAACAAAAAGGTTTAAATTGCAGCAGAAATGCAAGTTAGGTATTAGAAAGGTTCTTCTAATATTAAGGACCGTAGAACAACAGTACAGTTGCCTAAGAAGAATATAGAATCATTATCATGTTTTCTTTTTTAAAAAAAAAACAAAACAAAAACAAGAAGAACTAGAAAACTACTAAGAACCATAGATGTGTACAATGGCTAGAGAGGGAGACAGTAAGGTATTAGTAAGTTCTAATGACAGATTTCAGCAGGCTCTCACTTACACAACATGAAATGATGCAGAGGATAAACATTTAGATATAATACATACTGAATTCTTTGAGTCAGAACCCTACAGCTGACAGGTTTTTGTGGGTTTTGTAAGTTTCTGAGGTTTTTTTTCCTAATTTCGAAGAGTCCACAGTCCTGACACAAGGCATATGAGACTGACCATAACGTATTTAGATTTACTATTCCAGAGAAAAGAAAAAGGCAAAAAATTATAGTGATATTTAGCTTTAGAAGACAAAGTACAAAAAAAAAAAAGAAGTGGTCCATCAAAGAGAAATTAAAAGGAGCAGATAAAAGGATAAAAGAATTATGGACAGCAGGAAGACTAACGTGAAGTCATGTTAGAGCCTAAAAGTGAATGCATACTATGAACCAAGATTAATCCAATGGATCAAATATGCCAGGCATGATTATTCAGAAGAGTAAAGATGTTACTAGAGGTAAAGACATCTTTCAGAAGTCAAAATCCTGCCTAAATAGAACTGAATTAAAAACACAGCAAAAATTTAGAAAGTTAATTGTATTAACATAAAATGGCAAGGCAAAAGTTGATTTTGAGGAGGACCTTACTAACAATAAATAAAGCTATTTCTAAACACATCAGAAGCAGAAAGCTTTCTGGCAGAAAAAAAAAGATGATCAAATGGTTATAGCAGTATCAGAAGATGACATTTGAATAATAAATTATTTGCATTCTAAATATAAGATTTTCCTATTCAACAACTTTTTTTTCCCCCTTTTAAAAACAGAATAAACTTTAGGAATCATCTTTAAATCGACATATCAGTAAAAGGAGTTTTCAAGCAAGCTGCCATGAAGAGATGATTTTCACTAGAGCTCCCAAAAAGAATTCCAATACATAATGTCCACATCCTTCAACATGCATTATATCACTTAAATAGGTCTCAGTACAAAAAATAGAGGGTGGCAATTACAACATAAACCTTTAAGATGTACCAAAGGCTGATTCTGGGAATTACGAGGTGATGCATCCAACATTTGTTATGGACAAACTCACACAAGTATAAGAACAGAATTCCTCTACACTTGAACAAATGTGGCATACTGGAAAGAGCCTTTGCAGGGAAAAGCCATGACTCACAGAAATATTAGATTTTTCTGAAGGACTTAAAGGAGTGTGGATACTGATCTAGCTGAAAGAGCGTACTTAAAACTCTCATTTTATCTGTTGATATTTTCTTTCCACATTTATAGACTTGCATTCCTATGACTGTATGACATGGTATACACTAACACCTATGTGCCATTCAGCATAGCACAAGAATGGAGTAACTACTTTCTTTCCTACTAACAAACTGTGAAATAGTCCAGGAGACCTTACAAATATTCCCAGGAACTGTTACCACCTTTCATAAAAGAGGCAATAATTATCTTTTTGTGCTTTATATAGAGATTCACTTGAGTCTGGCTTTTTGCTTCTGTTTTAACTTGCTTTTAATATCTGGAGAGTATATTATTTCTTCATGCAGTGGCATGGTATTACATAGCTTACTTTAAACCTCTCAAGTTTCTGAATTAATGACTTATTAAATAAGTATTATTAAATATTAAACATATTAAGCTATATTATAAACAGAAATGTTGGTGATAGTAATATAATAATTGTTCATTAATAATTATCATCATATATATTATCTCTATTTATATAAGTACAATATAGGTTTAAAATATAAAGTACTTTAAATATGATACTTGTTATTAAATGTTAAAGTTGAAACTGGAGAAGCAGCTCAGTCACTAACCCTGAATCTTGTGATGACTGCTACACAAACAATATAATTTACAGTCTGAAACAAAGAAAGATAGTGTGAATTTACAGAACGAGAGGGGAATTGTTTGTTGCCATTAATTAAGGAACATGAATTTTTACTTCAGGCCAATTAAATACACAAAGTACACCATTGTTCTCACCAAACGTACAAACGTATACAGTGATTAACACCCAACTGAACAAAAAAAAGCAGGTAAGTCTGGTTTTGAAAGAAAAATGCTTTAAATTAAATACATAAATAAATAAAATGCAGTTCTGAAAAAGATTTTTGAACTCTCCAGAGATAATGCCTGTTCCATAATCCAGCAGGAGGAAATGGAAAAGCTCTGCCACTAGGTGCACGGCTTAATTTGAGGAACAGACACTGGAGTAGCTGAACAAAGGGAGTAAGCAGGCCAAGCATCTGAGATAGGATATACTCAATTGGAACTGGTTTTCAATGTTAATAGCTAAAGAGAATAAAATATATTTTAAGAGTCAGTATATTGTGGGATAGGGAGCAACTAGAGCTAGGAAAAACAAACATGTTTTTTTTAATTACTGAGCCAACAAAAAGCTGCATGCTGCATGACTTGAGAGCTATTTGCAAATGTTTACTGAGAGCTACGCTAAAGTGGTACAAGCACAACGAAATGAAGGAATAACAAAACTCAGCAACAGCCTTCAGGAAGAAACAAACCTCTACAACCAAATGCTAGCTATGGACAAATTAGATGCTGGACTAAGCGTACAACCTGTTTCCTTTCTCTTACAGTCTATGGCCAATGGAAATGCTTTGAATATTGCCTTATTCCTCTATCTGAAAAGTCTGTCCTTATAATATCAAATAAGTGCCTAGAAGACATCTAGCACTTCTCAAGGTGCTGGATGTAGCTATTTCTTCCATTCGCGTCTCTTGTTCTCTTCCGTTACCCTTTCTTCTCCCATTTCAGTTAGCATTCTGTTAGGTTCTCAGGTTGCGTTTACACACAATCACCACAGTTATCGGAAGGATGAGTCAATCCCATTTAGAAGGAGCAGTCTGCCTCCTTCAGTGCTGGCTATTTGTAAGGGCACGTCTCATCACTGAGGAGTCAGCACAGTCACTACCTGGAGTCCCCATGTAACATAGGTTTCAAAGCACCTAAGCTACCCTTCAGGCTCTGCCATTTGTTGTGAATAATAGAATTGTCAACTTTGAGGTAATGCTTATAAAATCAGTAGGTAGACCATTCTCCACAGCAAGACCAAGGTTTGGATCTCACAGCAAGATGAAATTAAAACAGTCACAGGTCTTAACAGCAGTCCACTGTATAAAACTTGTATCTTTGATTTGGGTTTCTTATAGCAGAACAAAATAAGATTAAGAGAAATAGCAGCATGAGGAAGGGAAGCAAGAGCAAACTTCTACCTAGGTTAAAAATTTAGTATTTCAAGAAAGACTCAGTAAACATAGCAATAAGCATCACTATTACAACTTCAAAAGGTATTAAGCTAATATAGAAATGGGATTAAAAAAGGTTTTACAAGATCAGAAAGTTGGTCCGCCATAATCAGAACGGACACGCACACAAACCTCAAATCAAATTCAGTAAGAGTTGTACTGCCAGCCTGTGGAAGTAAGATTGGAACTAGTAATATGTAACTTACAGCAGCTTGTAATGTGCCCAGTGATGTGCCTAGTAATGGGGAAAACTAAAGCAATTAAGTCTAACTTAACAATATTGGATGACAGGAAGCCACATAACCTTGCAAATACAACTTTTAAAAAAGGTCTAAATGTGCAGTTTGATACTTTAAATTGTTAGCTGCACTTTGAAATGGTTAGTCACTTAACCATACCATCAATAAGCCACTATAGGTATGGGATATAAGAAAATTTTTTTTAAAAAAGTGATGACTAGATGGCTTGTTTCTACAGCAAGAACATCTGATACAGATCATAAAAAGAAAAGTATTGCAGCATGTTGGTTCTTAAGACCACAAATTCCTGTTTCATCATACCAAAGACAGAAATGTAATATAAAACTGAAAAGGTGATAAGCAGAAGTTTGGCATATGTAAATAAAAATAGTATTTACTTAAGTAAATATAAAAATTTAGTAACAAGTAAATAAAAAAGTGCAGTAAAAATACTGCAAGAAGTTTCAAGAAAGTTCAGGCCTCAATATTCACTATTTAGAAAAGAGATTTACCCTAAATCTGGTATATGAATTATTCTCAGAGACTGTAGTATCAGAAAAGGTAATTTTACAAACTGAAAGCAACAGATTAACCCAACCAAAAATAGTAATTCAGGCATATGAGGGAGCTTAATAATGCATTTTTATTAGAAAGAGTAGTCCAATCTGAAAAATTATTATTATTGAAGAAGTATATGTAGAAAAGGGTCTTCAAAAAAAAAAAAAAAGGCAGAGGAAAAATGTGGACAAAAAGATTCAACTCTGCATCCTTTTAAGCTTCTGCTCATGTATATCCATACCCTCAAGCCATTATCACTTCTGTTATTTTGGGAGACATCAGAAGAAAGCCAAACACTTGAAAAAGTAAGGAGCCTATTAACAACATCTTACCTAGACAGGCAGAACAGAATGGTAAAGCTAATACTGACATTGGTAGTGGCACTTCCATTCCAGACACCATTGGAGAGCTCCACCCTCCACAGCCGTCACTGCAGCACCCGTGATGAACCTCTGTAAAAATCTCACGCACACAACTTTGCAAACTGTGCTGCTGGCTGAAAGTATCTCGTCATCCAGATGTGCTGGCCCAAAGCCAAATGTCTTCATTCCTTTTAGAAGGATGGGTGCATAGTTTAATTGCTCCTCTTAAACAGCCTGTTTCTATAAAATGTTTCTGCTTTATGTTGGTAGCAGCAACTAATGAGATCTAACATGTAATCACACTAAAGACCAGGTGGTCCCAACAGTCATTGGTTGATCAAATTCTCCTTTCAAAACCTCATTTTGAACAAAATAATTGTGTTTCATTGCTTAAATATACAAAATATATTGTTAATTTATGGTTCACACTTTTATAAGTGGTTTTATACGTAAATTATTTTAAGTCCAAAAAGGTTTAATACCATGTATTAACCAAGGCTGTGCAAGGACCAAGAGAAGCATCAGTGAGGTTCTACCTTTCCATTTCAGATGGGAAGTATCTCCTGCACCAGAAAGGCCTTCCAGGAATGTTTTTGCTTTTGTTTTTTCTTGGGGTTGGGGGGCTGTCAAATTTGTTAAGAAAACCAGAATTTATTCCGAGGAATCACAGTGAAAGAGTAGATACAGCAGTAAAAATTTGCAGAAATTCAACATAGTATTGGGAGAAAAACAGAGCTGAAAAAACGGCACCATTAGCTACAAGTGCTGCATGGCACCTGGATACGGCTTTTGCTTCCAGTATCAAAGCATACTCCAAAGCTTTTGTATTATCAGTTTGAACTCTAAGAAGTTTTATCCGCTCTGCCCTTTTATACTTGTTACATCTACTGAAACCAGTAAGATATTTTACATCATTTAGTTACTGATACAATTTCTCTAGTACTTTTTAATTGCAAAAAACAATTTCCTATAAATTATATTCAGGAAGTTAAGCCACTTTGTCTTAATATGTTTTTGTCTTATAAATAATTGTGTAATCTTCTTTCACTGACATCAACAAGAGTGTTCAGGAAATACACTCACCAGAAACTGCATATACCTATTATTTTTAAAAAGTATGCACTAATGATAATTAAGGCTGTTCTGCAAAAGTATGCCCGCTTTATTATTCCCTGTTCCACTTAGAGCTAGTCAACTCTTTGTATGGAAAACACAAACTTTTGCTGAAGAAAGAATGGCACAACCATCCTGCAGACAAGATTCAAGTGTGATGGAAGAGCAGGAACTGGAAATTATGATGAGCTGAAAACATCTGAGAGTAAACAGGCCAACACCCATCTGTTGCTGTGTCTCCCCACCATCTGAAGTTCCAAATGAAATCAGATTTTTATTGTATGTTTAGTGAGAATTATTACTCCCCAGCATTCTACTTTTTATACAAGTGTCACAGCTTTATTTTTCTGAGAAGCAGTTTTAAATAATTTTTTTAATTATTCTTTATATATTGTAAGTCTAAAAGCATTACTACAACTGTATTTAAGTTCTGCATTGGGTATGTCACAATTAAAGGTCAACCATGTGTTACTAAAATGTATTACAGGTAAATTTTGAAAATCAAATATTTTTATTGCAGAAGAATATCTGTGTTTATAGTCTCAATTTCCAAACGTAAAATTAAACATGCTGGCACACCTGCAATTTTGCATGTTAATTTTCAGGGTGATTTGGGTTTTTTTTTTATTTGCTGTTGGTTTTGGTTTTTTTTAAAGAGAAAAAAAAACCCACACATCAGAAGCACTGATTATTTTTCTTCTTTCTTTCACTTCCTATTCCAAAGTATTAATCACTATCTAAATTTTACATGTATATACACATAAACACACAGGCGCACACACACACAACCATATCACTTTACTTTTAGGTAACTGGCTCTTTTTCCAAGGAATCACTGTCATTTTTAAGCTATTTTTGAAAAGGCCAATCTTGAAAACACATGAAAAATAAACATGCTCATTTTTCCCTATTGTCATTATTGGAACCAACAGAATATTATTTCAGGTTTGTTCCACAACTGATTCCTCTCAGCTACTCCTAATGTCATATGGTTTACTTATCTCAGGATAATAACTGTGCTGTAAATAATTTGTCTGGATAAGATCCAGCATATTCCATCCTGTCTCTCTTAATGCAGACTATACGTAATGGTATGCAATGGATGGTATTTTATCATAAATAGGATTTGAGGTAGAAGCCAAGCTGTCGTATTCAGTTTCCTTTCTGAAAAATGGTAAGTGTTAATTCTTCAAAAAGAAGAAATAAAAAAAATATTCATTTATACTGAGCTAGGTTCCCCAGAATTCTCTCAGTCTGGGCACTAATGCATCTTGGGGATCCAAATTAAACATCAGACCTACAAAATTTGTCTTCAGATGTAGTTTGTAAGAGGAGGTGTTGGAAACCTAATCATCCTTATTATTTATACTCGGGAAGAAAAATTAAATTAAAAAAAAAAAAAGCAGAAGCATTTCAAGTACGGGAAGCTCTTGATGTTATGAAGGTTTTAACTAAAAGATGAGCCCTACTTATGCCATAAAACTAGCTAAACTAACTTTTCCTTGCACTATAAATCTTCTCCACCTGAGATGCACAAGCAATGGACTGGAGAGTATTACTCTTACAGATGCAACAGGTAACCTAGAAAAAGTTTTCTCCTTTAAAGCAGCACCATGTCAGTCAGATGCCTACTGTAAAGTGAAATACAGTGCCTGCCAAAATTGAAGACTTGCTCTACAGTTATCTTTCATGCCCAAGAGGCTTCACAGAAGCACTCCATAACTTTCATTAGAAAAACTTTAGGAGATTTTTTCTGAGTTTTTTTGCTCTATCTTGAGGAATATATGTATCTTGTGGAATATGTATTTATATGGTTTTTTTGTGTGTGTGTATATATCTGTATCTATCTCAATTACTGTTTTATTCCTTATGCTTTAAATATATTTATTAAATGAATCATACTAGACCGAAGGCTGATGGACTTTCACAGAAAATTCAGTTGTTCAAATGAAGATTTGCTATGCTGAAATCATACGTGTTTTCCTTACAATTTCTCAAATGCATGACAGAAAACCCTGTATGTTTCTCTCTACTTTTTCAGAACTTCACTCTCTTCTTTTAAATACTCTATGAGGATATACCCTCTACCGTGTTATTTTGCCTCAAGTACCACCTTCTACCTTTCATTCAATTTTGTATTGATTTTGTATTTTAAACACAATTCATCATTATTAAGAACTGTCTCTAACAATTGCTCAGCAGAGACTACTTTCTGTTTCCTGCATACTAATTAAGTGCTATGGAACACAGTAACAGGCTTAGGGTTGAGAAGCTTTTTTTCTTATAGGCCATACTTCATTTGGAAATGAAAACAGTTTCAAAAGATGCATACACTTCTACCTCATTCACCCACCACCATGAACTGAATCTAGATGTACCTAATTTTGTATCATGTCAATATATGATACAATATATGATCCTGATTAAAAAAAATAAACACAATTAAGTCAGTTTGTAGCAACACAAAAGCAAACTGCTTTTCATTTAGCAGATTTTACTCTAATTCTTATGCAGGGACCATATTGAAGGAAGCATGAGAAAAGATGGAAAAAATTCTGTGCAAAATTGAAAAGGCAAAGCACACAAATAATGCACATCATAAATTATTTAAAATCATCATAAAGAATACTTTCTACATGCAGATCAAAACATAAAAGCAGCTATACTGGATCAAACCAAAGCCCAACATGCCTTCTCCAGCAGTAGCCAAAAGCGAATGCCTAACGAAGAGTAGTACAAAAAGAAAGGATGCCTCCAAGCATTTGTGACTCAGCAATTAAGAGCCAGACATCATTTCTGTACAATATTCAAGGGGTTTAGTTTTCATGAACTTGTCCAGACTCTCCTTGAATCTATTTAAGTTCCCAGCATCCACAACATCCTGGAGCAACCATTCTGTGAAGAATCACCTTACTTGTTTTCAATCTGCCTTTTCAATTTGGACTAGATGAGCATTGTAGGTCCGTTCCAACTGAAATATTCTATATTCTGCCTCTTGCTCATTGAAATTTTACCTCCCAATTTTTGTACCACCAAAAACCACTGCAAATGATGTGCTTCAGAGGAGTGCTAATGTTCCAGATATATTTTGTTAAGTAAAAATACAGAATAAAAGCATAAATTACGTCAGTTATGACCGGTACTGACAATGGCACAGGTAACATCCTCATAACCAATGCACTCAAATTAAGAGTTGTATAGCACTTTCAGATAACAGAAATACAAACTGTACTTAGAGGTAAACCATGAACACATGGAAGTTATTTTTTAAATGCTGAAGCCTCCACAATTTTCTGCTGTCTCCTTACATTCAGTAAGTACTCATTTTCATCACCTATCCTAACTCAGAAAGCCTGTGGTACAGCAGCCTTCTCTTACACAGCTTCACTAGGGCTCAAAGTGCAACTTTGCTTTTCTTAAAATGCCCATGACAAATTAGACATAAGCATCTCAACATAAGCATCATTTAATTCTATCACAAATGAAATTACAATATTTAATTCATGGTTTGTCCCTTCATACAGCCCAAATGCCTCTTCTGCATATTCACCCAGTTTTTTGATTTCCATAG
Organism: Pygoscelis adeliae; assembly: GCF_000699105.1. Lineage (NCBI taxonomy): Eukaryota > Metazoa > Chordata > Aves > Sphenisciformes > Spheniscidae > Pygoscelis > Pygoscelis adeliae. The sequence goes on along the minus strand of NW_008824247.1, from coordinate 1,869,930 downwards.
ACTCTGAAGGTTGCCTCCTGCTCAAATGTAAAGACAAAACAAGCACAATCTACATTTTAATTCATCCTTTTAAAAAGAGTCTTTGCATGTGCATTCATGCAGTTGTATACACGTGACTCAAGTATTTAAGTACAATAGCCATTAAGGCCCCAAATTTCACTTAACGGATAGTTTAACCGTAATCCTACTAACATTTACAGGACTACACACTTAAGGTAACCTGCAGTGAAAAACAGAGGGGCTCTACCCAAGCTGAGACATCCACAGTGTGCAACAGACACACCACACAGGTAACTTCCGTATACGGACTTTCAGGATGCCACATTCAGACAAGTCGATGTCTCTCTCACTGGAGCTGAGGACACAAAACCAGTTGAAACACCTATGCATTTTGCACTTAGTGCTTTTAGTCACAGACTTTCCATTTACAACAGACACACACGAGTCTCTACCCATGAGAGCTATCTAATCCAACGTGCCATAAGTCAGGCTTGTTCAGTGTCTAGAGTGCTTAAACTGTTGTTCCAATCTAATTTCATGTTTCAAACTAGAAATATTAGGATCAAAATGTTTATTTAATGTTACTAATACATAAAATAACCTGTGATGCACTTAAAGCTATCAGATACTGACATATTTAGAGGTGTGAAGAGAAGAAATATTAATAAATCTACCTTTTACCTCCAATCATCTTCCTGTCTAGTCTGGTGTTCTGTTTCACAAAGCCTTGTTACTGAGGCTTTCACAACTTATGGCAGCCTGATACATGGTGGCATCCTGTCACAGTCCTTCTGCTTACTGTAGAGCAGAAAACTTCTATCTTCTTAACTGCATATTCAGGCATTAAGCCTGATAATAGCAATGCTTCTTAGCTCTCCTAGCACAACTAACTAGGAAAACACTTACGATAGCACACCAGTTCAGAGGCTACTAAAATATATGAAACCTAAATAGAGGATAAGTATATATGTGTGTGTGTGTGTGTATATTTGTATTTATTTATAGATATGGTTATTTCATCAAAAAAATTAGATACAGAAAAGAAGTAGGAAAAAGTGCAATTGAGAAATTAAATATTTAAGATGATGTGGAAATGAGGTGGGGGGAAAAAAATAATGTGGAAAAAATTAAACAACTTCAGTGAACCAATATCCCCAAACAACATTCCCTAGTATTTTTCATGAAGTACCAAAAAAGCAAGATAACAGCTACTCATATGCCTTCAAGAGGAGTATATATAAAAACTAACCTCTTCGAAAAATCACAAAAATTTTATTGAAAAATTCGTATCTCAATTCAGGCAAAAGAATTCCATTTATAAAGCTACTCAGAAGCCACAAACAATTTAAGAACAACTCAACTAATAAAATTTCATCTTTTCTGCACTTTGGACACATGGAAGGTTAGCAGTTGAAAACAAATCAAATGTTAGACATGCAAAATGAGGGCTGGTAGTGCATAAAAGAAACGCTTCAATACTGCTGAAAAATGGTTTAAGACAAAATTACTGTTTTTTTTTCACTATCAAGAGAATCCAAATATGTTTTAGCCTGTACTGAATTTTAATATGGGGTACCTTCATACACAGAAAACCTATAACGTTATTATTTGTGGGTGTTCATTTAATAGAAACATCACACTAACTACTAAAAACAACGAAGGGAAAAAAAAAAAGAAAAAGGAAAAAGAAAACAACAACAATCCTCTTCCTCAAGGTAAATATTTGCTATAAAATTACCCAAGTGGGCTTACTCAGGATGCAGCCATGGCCTTCTCTTCTGCTTCAGTATCTTTTACAATTTTCTTGCTATTCTAGGTTCAGAAAGATGTACACTTTCATGCTTTTTGGCTTCTTTCAGCTGGAAATCTCTACTTGCAACATCTAAATGCATCACAAACAGCAGGTCTTAAAACTACAGGTTACTTTGGCCAAAATGAAAACTAAACAAAATGGTCTTACCAGGATCTGTATGCTTGGTGAAATATATCAGCTAATAAACATAAGGTTTTTAAAGACCGAACATCAGTATTTGAAAACTGTACTTCAAAACCACATTTTTGGGGTTGCTTGGGGTAGAATTCTTGTCTAAATCAAACAAACCATAAAAGCTAGATTTGCCTCTATTCTCACTTACAAACAAATAAATAAAACCACCAGGATTTAAGATACCACTTTACAGTCCCTTCTGTCTGTAGTTTCTTGATCACTTTAAGGCAGAACAAACCAGCACCACCGTCAAAAGAATTGATCCTGTCCTCTGTACAAACCCCAGCTGCCCATGCACACCCCCTTTACTAGTACGAGTCTTCATTCAGCCACACAGGGAACTGAATTGGGAAATTGATCCATGTTCAATTAATCAAGAAGAAAAAAACCTTCCTAGGGAGATGCATTCAGAATTGCATTCACTGCTTCCTGATTTATCTCCCCAGTTCTCCCAACAGAAGTGAAAATAAGGCAAAGCCACGTTTCAGTACCTTTCAGCATGACATTGGCCATGCTGCTCCAAGGAACCACAGACAGACCTGCCTGAAACAAAATGCTTCATGCTTGTTATTGGTAGCAGAGGCAAAGCTATCAAACTTTGGGATCAATGGGACATCCATTTGGAAAAACACTTCTATGGAAACTGCTTCAGGTATCTTACTTGCAATGCATGTGGCTGAACTCAAGTTGCTATCACTTGGGTGGTCACTGTTAGAGAAAGACTGATGCATACAGTATAATACACCTTCACAAATCAGCCTCTCTTGTGTTATGAGATGGTTTCTGAACATCTTGGCTGTTTAGACACACAGTGTGATATAGCTGGCCCTTGATACACAGGAGCACCCAACACATTCTGCTTGTGTCCCAGTAGTCCAAAATCAGTTTGAAGCTGTAAAACCAGTAAGTCTACCCTAGGAACTATCACAAGGATAGGACTTAGGACAGAGCAACTGTGATCTTTGCTGGACCGCTCACACTCAAAAGCCACATAATACAGGCTAGAAGTAGCCATGAAACAGGCACAGGCAAGGCATATTCATAAAGACAAGACAGCAAGCCTCTAAAATGTACAGGAAGACCTTCACCCTCTGGAAAGCAAGCCCTGGCAGTAATTAAAACCTAAATAACTTCAAATAAACGTCAAGGTTTTCACCACGGTTTGGGGAGTCTGCCAATTTACCGCAAGCCTAAGAAGTTGAGCAACTTTACAGCAAGTTGTAAAGAGGTTGATACTGTTCTGGCATGATGCAGTTCAAGAGCTAACCTTTGCAGAATTACAAACATCAGCCCTATTGTATCTGTAAGGGACTATTTGCATTGGCAAACCTTGGAAAGTCCAAAACAGCAGGACTGTCAACAGTCCTGGTTCCCACAAACTAAAGATTGTTTCTGCAAGACAGATGGACTCTAACATAAAAATAAGCATTCTGAGATGAACAGACCTAAAAACCAAGCTCCTATGTCTGGAATTATGTAAGACGCTGATCCTGAGCTTCAGAGAAAGCCAACATGGAACTCACAAGGGTAGACATTTTGTATTATACCATTGTGTTAGCACAAAGAAAAGAAGAATATTTCCCCCTTACCTCTCTGCCATACTTTGCTGGAATCTGCCCTTGAGTCTCTCTCAATTTGCGAGCGTTCTCAAGTTCTGCTTGAAGTTTTGAAGCTAACTCCTTCAAAGAAAGTGGTAGTACTCCATTAGTTTAACCATTTTAAACTTTTAGAGACCTATATATCAGAATTAACTATTCATTCCATTTCTTCATGTTTTGATTTTTTTTTTTAAACTCTAATGACACAAAAGACTAAAGAAAACATGTCTATATAATTCACACAATTCTTTACTGGAGATAAAAAAAATCGTTCAGAACAGAGGCATCTAAAGTATAGAAACGTATATTATCATAAAACCACCAGAAAAATTATGCTTAAACATTATTCAGTTATACTAATAAATGCTTTGTGTAGCTAAGCATACATACTACTTTATGTATAGGAAGTTAAATAAGGAAGCCTGAACACATCAAGTGTATAACCTTTCCAGGTTATGCTACATAGCCTTTTATTTCTTTTTCTATATATACGTACACACACACACACACACGCAATGGGTCTAGGGAAATATCTCTGACATTTTTGCTATGCAGTTTCACATCTCTCTACACCGCATGTCCAACTTTGGCACTTAAGACCTTACTTTGGGTATTAAAATGGACAAGAGGTGGAAAATGAGAACTGTTTACACTTGTGTAAATTGTTTTTGATGCTCCTGCTCTCTCATCCATCTGTTTATTAAATAAATACAAGCATTTTAGAATATCTTGGTTTGCTAGGAATTGCCAGGTGACAACCTATCAACCTATAAGAAATACAACCATTTATATTCTGACCACTTTGCCAGTTTCATTGATTGGACTCCCAACAATCATGCCTATACTTGCGGCCCCAAAATTAAGTCATTTGATCAACACCAAGCAGCAAGTCAGTAACAAAAATAGATTCAGAATTCATTTGTCCCACACGGTCAACCTTGAGCTCCAGCCACCAGGACATACTGTTACATAACCATCTGTTCTGGTATGTGGGGGTGAACTTGTTTAAACAAGCTGCATTTTCAATCTGATCAGAAAAAGCCCATGAAAAAATATTTAAAGAGCAACAAGGCAAAGATTAGTTATTTTATTATTTATACTGTGGTTGGTTTGGGTTTTTTAACTAGGCTAATTCAGAGTGCATATGTAGAAAAATGTATATATAAAATTAACAGTAAAATTGTAATGTTGGCTTCCACTACATGATTTTGGTCAAAACAAAGCAAAATGGTAGAATAATAAAAGAATCACAGTCTCCCCACAAAACACCTGTATATTTTTATTCAAATTACTCTTATTCAGTTACTGTCACATTGAAAAGAAAAAACCCACACTTGTGCCCAAACTTGTATTTGGACAATGCTATTGAAGCTGAGCAGTAGGAAAAAAAAAGTTTACAAATTTTTGCTGCTCTCCATGAGAGTCTTTGGAAAACTTCCCCTCCCCAGTACTTTATAGCAACTAGTGTATAGAGAGCTTCAATCACTTTCCCCTGTAGGAGAATGTCTTAAAATAATATCTTAAGCAACTAACACCAGTCCCTCACAAACCTATCACATAATTACATTCATAAACATGTTTTTTTCCTCACAAGCATATATTTTTGTACATTAACTAGGAAAACTACAGATTAAAACATGGAGGCATCTATTTCAATGAATAACACTCATTATATCTTAGCAGAAAATACACTGTTTGAAGTTAGTTTTAATTCACTTTTGAAGTTGTTAAGATTTCAAATGGACATGATTTCTAGAAAAGGTGTATTTGTTCAAATTTTGTAAAACTACATACACACATCTGTGTCTAAAGTCTGTGGAAAAAGAATTCATAATATAAAATGGGCTTGAAAAGAAAATATTTATAAAATGGACACTTTCTCCTAACAAAATTTAAATTATGTGATAGGGGCTTTGACAAAGACCAACACCATGTCCTAATCCAGCAATAAATTCGTATGCCAAACATCCTAGAACTTCCCACAAATCAAAGAATCAATGGCTCTCAGGAAATACTAATTTGGCACTTGTAGTCATAACATGTCTTATTTATTACTTCTTAGGGATGCAGATTTTGGTGCAAATATTCCATCACAAAAGGCAAGGTAAACAGGAGCACTAAAAATTAATCTTTAAAAAAAACAATACAAAGGCCCATAGTGATAGGATTCAGTTCTAAAAAATTTTATTATATCCTTCCAAAAATTTCAGCAATACTTCCTTAAAGGCAGCTATTCAGAGCAAACACTTGTAAAATATAGCTTAAAAACTAACAGACTATGACCTTGTTATTATTGAAACTTCCAGGCAGTATTACTAAATGCAATTAACTCACTATAGCCACACTTAATGTAATTAAAAAAATATACTTCCATAGTTTAGAGTGTTCCAAAAGAGTGAAATTCTTGATCCTTCAGGTTGCTGTCTGAAACGAGCCTCCTAAAGCAATGTTAGACGTGCAGCTGTTTATCTCAGCTCCATGGGCCCAGTCTCATTCAGGGCAGACATTTTGTGGAGCTGACCACAAAGCATTACATAGTTGTTCTCATGGCAGAGCTAGATGCAATGGCCTATGCAGTTCCTTCCAGTTTTATATTTCCATATCATAATTAATAATATGCTTATACAGCAGGGCTATGGACCCCAAGCATCTACTTTTGACAAAGTTGATGAAATAACAAAAGCTCCAGACACTGCCTACCTTATAACACAGACTGGCAGCTTTGTAGTTTTCACCTGCTCCCTGCTTAATAAAAAGACTTTAAATCCTATAAAAAAGGCAGAGAATAACTAGGTTTGGATACGCTGCCTAGCCTACAAAACCTGGGGACCTGAATCCTCTATTCTAGTCTATGAACCATTGCATTTAAAGCACAAGTTACAGTAAAAGCAGTATCTTCAAATCCTACCTGATCAAATTTTGCAGGACTTTATTTGCTTGAATCAATACCTTTTTTTTTTTTTTTAACAACTAAATCACTGTGAGCTTTAAAGAAAAATTGCAGCCAATCAATTTTTCAAAGACATTACCATGTCTCCCATAAGTTCTGCTTTCACAATCCTCGCTCCCAGTCTGTTCATCTCCTCTTCGCTAAGGTTCCGAGGTGGCTCATCCTTCAATGTATATCTGTAAAACACCAGCAGCACTAAACCCACAGAAAAACAATGTAGTATTCACCTGTGTAATTAAGTATTATATGCCTACTGTACTGGTACATATGCTCCTCTTGTCAAAATAATTGATAACAACTTATAAAAATATATTTGCAGTCAGAAGTTGCCAAGGACTCTGAAACCAAAAACCTTGAATTAAATTTTTATGAGGTATGTTTCCTTTTATTTTTGAGATCGATTAAAATTAAAAGCACTATCTATGAACATTTTCTCAGCATGAAAAAACAGTCAAGAGCCAGTAGCAGGTATAAACAGACAAAAAGCAAGGAAAAGAGGAGCAGAGAGAGTAATTTAAACCCACTCTGTAATTCTCCTTTCTGGCTTTGGTCATGCTTTTACTTCTCAGCTCCAGCAAAATCACCCATTTCCCAGTTCTTCTCCTGTACGCCAAATGGCCTTCCATCTCTTCAAAACTACTTATATGCCCATACTTACCTGCTCACAGTACAATCTTTGCTTCTAAAGATGTTACGGCTGGTATGGTAGAGTTTCCATGGAAAATTAACTGGTTCCAGTTTAAAATATGAAGTCTCTCTAGAGAAGCTACAGCTAGTAATAAATAGTATTGTATCTTAATTTTAATATTAAAAGGTCAGTGTATGAGTTCTTATGATAATATATAAGGTCTCTAAGAATTATTGCAAAGAGGCATCAAACAAGTTTGGCTCTTTTTCTCTAACCCTAGGAAAAACTAAAACCAACTAACTCTAAAAGTAAAATATCTAACACAAGAGACATAAGAATACAGTTATGATATTGGGGGAGGGGAAGGGGGAGGGGGAGAGGATTTGCTCATTCCTCAATACGGTTAAACCCTGTAGGATTTGAAGAACGGGAGAACTTTGAAGATGGTGTCATCTTTAACTGCCAGATCTCCCCAGCCCTGAGGAAATTACCAAAGTTACTTCTGTCTGTTTTGAAGATGCCCAATCCAAAACCCCAAAACTCAGCAGAAACATTTACATTAACTTCACCAGAAACAGAACCCTCAAAGATGAGGTTCTCATTTCTCCTTAACCTATATTTTTCAAAACAAGGCAGACTATTTCGGTAAAGGGAGCAAGAGGTGTTTATTACTTCATACATGCTTTTTTTTTTAAGCAGTGCTAGCGCTTGAATCATCATCTGAACTTTTTGAGACTAGAGACATTGTTTTGATTTCTTTTTATCTTGTCTCAAATTAAACTCTGAAGCAGTCACATTATTAAGTGTGATTTTCAGCAAATGCTAGCTAGATGGATTTTTTCTCTGGGGAGATCCCTTGGGCATCCAATCAGCACTTTTAATTAACCTGTGTCATAACTGTCCAAAACACTTTGATTTATAGGCTGAAGAAACTTGCTCTGTGTTTTAGAAGGGATAAAACTTAAAAGGTACATTGTCAGCATGAGAGATGAGGAACTGAACCAGCAACACCTATTAATCCAAACCTTCACGTCAATGAAGATTTACTTTGTGTGACTGACTGACACCACCACTGAATGAGTACATGTATTGTAAGACTTGAAACTTTAGGAAGAAAAAGAAAGCAGCAGCTTACAAATTATTCCCAACAGGTAACTACCCCACATATCCAAACCTGAAATATTCCAAAAGCCAGAATGTTCTCCAAAACTCTACAAAAAAAGACAATTCTCACTGAAGGAAACAGGAAGACAGGCCATACGCTATCTCAAACTCACAGAAGCTTAGGAGTTAAGAGTCAGCTTAAAAGAACTTGGAAATAAGTAAGACAATAAGCAGAGGCTATGGTTTTCCAGGCCTAAGTAATCTCCACTTTACTAATAAATCAGCTCAGTAATTGTATTGGCTAAGAAATATAATTAAAATATCAAAGAAGATGCACAGCTGGGTTTAACAGTACTAAAACAGAACACACACGCAAAAGAAAATATCAGCTAAATAGTTTCTTTGCTTAGTTCGCTTCCATGAGGAAAACAATTATCTTTTCTATCATAATAATGGAATTCTTTGAACCTGAATAAGCAAACCACTTCCGTACACAATCTAGTTTCCCAAAATTTGCAGCTCTGTCCAGTTACAATTAGCATTGCACTTACTACATGTGGTAACCAAAAACTAAAAGGTACAGTTTTTGTACTTGCAATTAAAAAAGAAGCGAAACACCATTATTTAACAAAAAAAAAAAAAAAAAGACTGTCGAGGAGTAGTTGCTTCTTTTAAGATAACAATAATGAGGCAATGGTATCACTAATGTCTACTCAATAATGACATGCTCTACAAGGTCTGGCTGGTTTATGTTCTTTATAGCAGCCCATATGGTGCTGTGGCTTTGGACTTAACTGGTGACAGTATTGGTAACACACCAGTTTTGGCTGTTGCTGAACAGTGCTTACACAGCCTCAAGGCTTTCTCTGGTTCTCACTGTGCACCCCCAGCAAGTAGGCTGGGGTGGGCAAGAGGCTGGGAGGGGGGACAGCCAGGACAGACAACCCGAACTAGCCAAAGGGCTAGTCCATGCCACATAACGTCATGCTCAGCAATAAAAGCTGGGGAGTGCAGTCTTTCCAAAGTAGCTGCTACTCAGAGACTGGTTGGGCATCAGCCTGCTGATGGGAGGTGGTGAGTGACTGTCTGCCTTCACATCACTTTTTTTTGTCTCTTTCTTTCACTTGTTAAACCATCTTTATCCAATACATGAGTTTTTCTCCCTTTTGCTCTTCTGATTCCCTCTGCAGGAGGGAGAATGAGCAAGCAGCTGGGTACGCGCTTAGTTGCTTGCTGGTGTCAACACACCACACACGCAAAGCAACACCCAGCTCCACACTTTCCTCAGCCCCGCGCCCCCCCCGCCCCCAAAAAAAGGAACAAGGTGTAGGGTCCTCACATGGTCCGTCTCACTCAGTCTCTGCATTTTGGACAATCACCAGTCCAAATCAGTAGTTCACTACAGTTAAATAAAGTATACTGGATGTCAGAACTCCTATTTGCCATCAGCTGTACAACACAGCTGTTAGAGCTTGCTTTCTCCTTCTGGAAGTCATGGAGGAAACAAAACTGAGAATGAAGGTAAGACTTAAAGGATGATATGTCATTTACACAGATTATTTGCTGCTAATCAATGAAGTATTTGGGTTCTTTTTAAGTGCATGGTATTTAGGATATGATGCATGATATGAGGATAAGACTAACCACGCATAATTGTGTCTTTTTACGTGCGCAAAAAAGAAGCTTCTTAACAGGGTGGGTTTTTTCCAGATATATAGTTCTGAGAGTGTATTTTCATTTTCATGGAGTCTGTGCCTGAACTGCAGTGCAGATGCACTCTCCCAGCTCACCGGCGCATCACCCCTTACATGAATACCTATGTTTCCTTATGGAAACCAATGCATTACCCAAGGCAGGCAGAAAACAACTGTGGATTGTGCAGACCTTGTACCTTAACAAAGTCATGAACAAACCAGCACTCAAGAGCTGAGGAAGTCTCATAGGCTCCAGCTCTGTGGAGACACACTGTGAATCATTCTAATCAGAAGTTTACAAAGTGCATTTAAGTGGTAAACCCCAGACACTTCAGGGCAATAACTATTTGGGCAATATCTAGAAAAACAAGGAGGATCACTAAATTCTAATGTCTAATAATGTCTCATACATCACAGGTTTAATGCTACCAGATCTTTTCTCAGAGTAACTAAAACAACTATAAAGATGTATTTCTTATTTTCCAGCAAAATAACACCTAGGCAAATACTAAAATAAACAATAAAACAAGACATGACAAACACGTGTGAGGGGGACTTCCCATAGTGCATACAAACTATTCGTGCCAGAATCAGGAACTACTCCTGCCATGATGTATATTCAAACTCACACTTTTTTAAAAAAATAACTAGATTAAGCAAACATCATGCAAACAATTTATCTTCCTGCTATCAAAGAAAATGTAAATTTCATTGGCTCCTATCAAAGTAGAAAATATAGCAAGTAAAATCTGGAAAAAATACCCAACCTATACAATATAAAGAATTATACAGACTAAGCTGCATGTTTCTGGTTAGTCATGCAGCACTCATTTAACACAGAATTTTTCTTTGCAAATACACAGTGAGGTATCTGGCAAGTACTACACGTAGGAACAGTTATAAATAAAATAAATACTTTTAAGGTATTGTCTTGTTATTAGAATCCAACAATTAAACATTAAAAGTAAATTCATAACCCCGCTATAAGAAGGTTTTTCTGCAAATAACTGACATAAGCATACAAGAAAGAAGGAATTACACTTGATCATATTTCGTTAAATGCTGTTTCCAACTAAATCGTATCATCCTTCTTACATACTCCAACCAAGAATATTTACTTGTCCAGCTTTCCCAAGCAACTGAATAACACCATACTGACTCTAAAATAGTTTTGCACATGCCTACCTATTATTGTGAAGATGTGAAGGAAAGCATTCACAGTAATAACCGCACTACTCATATCACTGGAAGAACCAGCAAGCTGGTAACACTGGAGAACAGGTGGCCTCGAGTAGAGCAAAAGCTCAGTTGTCTACAACTTACTTTTCTGACCACCTCTCCTTACTACTCCCCACTGTCTTTCACTAAAGCAAGTCAGGCAAACTGAAATTCCTACCACATATTAGTTTGTGTTTCTGTTCCCACTCCTATTCATCTTTCCTCTTTTCCACAGAAAATGCACTTTTCTAATCAATACCTTCTACTATTTTTCATATGCTACTTTAGCATATGAGTTCATCTCACAGGTGGCAAACCTATCCCCGCTGTATTAATTATTTCAGTTTTTAGTCAGCATTTTCTAACATTTCAAGTTTGTCTTTTATAAATTCAACAACAGTTAAGATATTGTTTTGCAAGTTTTTTGCCTAAGAGGCCCATTTTACTGCAGTGCAAACTAACATTAGAAAGAAACAGAAAATAACCTATCATTAGCAATTCTCAAATATTCTGAGGAGACAGGACAAGTAGAGGGTGTTCATTACTTCTACAGTGGTCCGTTTTAGCTGCCCCTAACTGGGAGGTTAGCTTCCTCCTAACTAAAAGAGATCTGATATGATCAGATCTAATACTGTCACAAAGAAGAGAGAGTTTCCGGTATACTTTGCCATGAAAAATACAGCAAACAAAAGACAAGTAAAGATGTTTGTAAAATACCTAGAACACAATGTTTTACTGTCAGGTAATATTTGTTCCTTCTCAGGGATAGCACTTGGGTACTCCTGTTGCCACTTCTCTTTTTCATTACTTGGAGTTCTTTCCCAACTATTGTCATCAATTTGTTCCCTAGTACCTGATGACTTTTGATCAGACATTAATTTCTCATTGTTATCTTCTGTGTGTGTTTTGGTCCACACTGCAGCATCCTCACTAGGTTTTTGGAAACAGCTGCTCAAATTGCTATGAACCGGCAGTTTGGAAGAGGACTGCTGTGACTTGTAGTCTCTAGGTGCACTGTAAGATGATAAATCATCTTCAGAGGGTTTCAGAAATTTGTGTTTCATGTTGCTTAGAGACGAACTCTTTTCCTGACTTCGTTTTTCATTGGAGTGTTTTTCTGCTTTGGAGCTGTAGCCTCTCAATACTGAGTCCGTGCTACTGTGTCCACGTTCTTGGTCTTCTTTTGACATATCTCTTTTGTAACCTTTGTCTTCTTGCGCCCATCCCTTGCCATGCTTCTCCCTAGTGTAGCCCCCAAACATGTTCCTGTTTCTATCATCTTCATCTTGTGTCTCCTTTTTCATGTGCTGTTCTTTCTTCTCTTTCTCACTTTCTGAATAGTCAGTTTTCTTCCATCTTCCACTTCTGTAATAATTTTCCTTTCTGGATGCAACTTTTTCAGCTTCTTCTAATCGTGACTGAAATACCTCCATTGACTATAAGAAAGAATAAAAAAACATCATACTGCTTTTAAGATCATGGGGTATTGTGAAGCTCCCTACAAAGTATTACAAGAAAGGCACCATTCTGTGAAAATGAGTCACTGTGCAAAGGGCAAGGCATGGAGTGGAAAGGAAGACCAGTACGAAAAAGGGAACTTACAGCCTCGTGTCTAAGATGCTCTGTTGGGAAGGCTTTCTGATCCTTTCTCTTGGACTATTTCTAACTTTCATCCCATGCTATAAAGTGCTAAAGCACTCCTGAGAACAGGGACCAGAGCCTCAGAACTGTCTCCTCCTGGCAACCCGGAGATTAGGGGCTTGAGCTAAGGAAAAAGGCTTCCTCTTTCTTACTCATGAACTTTGCATTTATGCTCACCAGATGCTCAGCTTCTATAGAACCAATGGACATTCCCACTAAACCATTTTACAATCTAGTTAAACTCTTAAAAACACAGGAGAGTGGGTTCAAAATCTTTAGCTTGAAACAGGCTTTGAACGCCTGTCTCTGGCTTTCTGGACAAATACTCTATCCATTAGGCAATTACGCAAAATGTGGACTGTTCCTCTTCCCTCTTTTAAGCTGAATTAAAAGCCACTAATTACTTTTTTTTTTTCCTCAAAACTTTGCATACTGAAGCAAATCAGGCAGGGATCTCTTTCAGTCACTATCCTGTACTTCAGCAGCCAGAGTGGTTCATGCTGTTTGAACTCCAGTTTCTTGAGAAAGATTCTTAAAAATAATATTCCTTACAATCACTGGCACTGAATAATTTCTACCAGCACTGACCATGTTGGTTTCATCACTCAGGAGTGACTACAAATCAGTTCAAAGACAATAGTATGAAGTCATAGTGTCTTATCCAAGATTTCCACAAACAAACCAGCCTAATCAAAAAACGCACAGAAAACTCAAAAGTAACACTATGGCCAAGATTTAACACCCCACACCTTTGACCAATGCTTTTAAAGACAATAATATAATATGTAGGGGGGGCAGGCTTTAAAGAGTTAATATTGTTATCGCAGACTGTTTTATTAAAAATAAATCTTGAAGACTTTTAAACCCTTCAGAAGCAAATGGATTTCTCAATATATCTCAACTGAGCAGATCACAAGTGGCCAGAAGATTCATATTTGGTAAAATTTGACACAGCTCTCCAAATTATCTCAGCATTATTATTATCCACAACATGCATTATTATCCGCTACGTGCAGGAGAACAAAATATGTTTTCTAGTATACATCATAATTTTGGAAGCACTCAGGTACTTTGTAACTGGGATCACTTGAACCTCCTGATGTAGAAGGTAAGTATTTTAAATTTGCTATAGGATCCCATATATTAAAAAACATTTAACAAAAAAGATATAAAAGGCTGGGTAGCTTTAAACACTTCATCACTTGAGAGAAGCTTCAGAGGCTGTTTTTTCCTGCTTCTTTCCTTATGTCTTACGCTACACATTAAGTATTTGTGCCTTTACATGAAAGTAACCTTTTCCAAGCACTTATTAGTATGAAAAAAAATTAATTGAAGATCCTTACCCCATATCTCTCAGCTACAATTTCCTCAAAATTTCGTTTCTCTCTCTCAGCCTGCTCCTTCATTCTTTGGTATGATTTTTGTAGCCAACTTAATCCAGCATCTTCTACCACTGTAACTAAAGCAGAAAACAATAAGAGGTCATAGTTTTATATCTCAGTAGTTATTCCTATTTAACCTTACTCTGTATGTGACATTAAACCTTCACCTATACTTAATGTAAAAATTGAATGGGTGCAAAAGAAAAATAGAAAGAGCGTAATAATACAATTACATGGTTTTATAAGTTAATGCTGGATATACCTCAGTAATACCACTGATTTAAGCTTCTCCATTTATCATAGAACACAACAAACAGTTTCCAAGACAGGAGTGGCATATGAGAAGTTGTGGGTTTTTTTATGAAACCTTCTTATTGTTTCCACTTTCTGCATCCATTCTTTGGCATACCCTTACAAACAAGTGCATTCCCCTTCTCAGAAAATTAATGAGCAACCCATTGCTTTCCTTTTGAGAAGCTAGCAGAGGTCTTAACATTCAGGACACATACTCACTGATGCCTGTCACCTCTTACAGATGGCTGATCTCTGACTTCTAAAAGTGGGCATGAGGCTAATGGTTTGCAGAACAGACTGTCCACAGGGAAAGGCTCCCAAAGAGAAAAGCCAAGAACCCTACTGTTCCCTGTTGACAGAATACAAGGGCCCTTCTTATCACATGATAAACACTTCATGACATGATGAAAAATGTTTTTCTAACTGCTCTTGCTGGAAATAGGCAGGATAACCCTAGGGTAGGCAAAGAAGTGAAAAGGTTACAGAAATAATATTTTTCACAAACTGCATCTGTAATGATCTTCATTTTAATGTGACTCAGACTTCTGTGGTTGAATATTTTAAAACTATAATTTGTGTAATGGAATGAAAGGAACCAAATGAGATGACAACAATTTATCTTGTCTTGGTTAAATCATGCTTTCCTTTAATTAGTTCAAAATGGGGAATTTCTGTAAAGATACTGAAGGTCAAACCACTCAAGATTAAAAACCAGTGAAGAGAAATTCTGCAAAACAACATACTATGATATTAACCCAATATTCAGTACTGAATTTTCATCCAAATTTTGCTTTATTACATGTTATTCATAATCCCTTTACATCAACATTAGTATTAATTTGTTACCAACACAGAGACCAGAGATTGGAGACAGAAATTTAACTTTATTACTAAAAGTTGCTGTTTACCTTTCTTAACTGAAGCTGCTTCATCCTTCTCTGGTGGCAAACCTGTACCACCGTCTTTCCAATAGGGATTGAGCTCTCTCTCAGACAGCATGGCCTAAAACAGAAATAATTTTAATGTGTGCACAGCATATGGTTTTTATTTTCTAGAATATTTGATAAATTCTGTGAGACTTGTATGGGAATATAACTTGTGCTACCTAAAGACAGGTAGAAATGAACATAACTCTCCATCCCGAGTCAAAACTCTCAAACACATGCTTAGCTGGCACCCTTATTACACAGAAGCAGTTTTACTGTTTGACTGCATTACCAGTGTAGCAGTAATACGCACTTGTGTCTGAAGCACTGCTGTTATGGGGGCTCTTAGTTTTACCTAAGGTTACTGCTTTTCACCCTCAAACTAGATCGCTTATTGTGATTCTGTCAGCTGACTTCTCTGGAAGCAGGCAAGGAAGTCCATTGGAGAAAAGGGTTGATTAGGCATTCCAGCACTGACAAAATTTAGAATTTGTCTATATTATATCATCAACTCATCACCACCACTGACATGCTGTATGCATGGTCGAGCGTTTATGGGTAAGGATGAGGGGGAAGGCCAATGAGGCAGATATCCTGCTGGGAGTCTGTTATAGACCACCCAACCAGGATGAAGAGGCGAATGAAGCGTTCTACAAGCGGCTGGCAGAAGTCACACCATCGCTAGCCCTTGTTCTCGTGAGGGACTTCAACTTCCCGGACATCTGCTGGAAATACAACACGGCAAAGAGGAAGCAGTCTAGGAGGTTCCTGGAGTGTGTGGAAGACAACTTCCTGACACAGCAGGTGAGGGAGCCTACCAGGGGAGGTGCCTCGCTTGACCTGCTGTTTACAAACAGAGAAGGACTGGTGGGAGATGTGGTGGTCGGAGGCCGTCTTGGGCTTAGCGACCATGAAATGGTAGAATTCTCAATTCTTGGTGAAGGAAGGACGGGGGCCAGCAAACTGCAGCCATGGACTTCT
>NW_008824247.1:1833435-1851442 GCF_000699105.1 Pygoscelis adeliae | reverse complement strand
GGACGTATTTAAAAGATGTGTAGATGAGGTGCTTAGGGACATGGTTTAGTGGGCATGCTTGTGTTGGGTTGATGGTTGGACTCGATCTTAGAGGTCTTTTCCAACCTTAATGATTCTATGATTCCATCTGTTGTACACATTGTTTTGGGTATCAAAGAAAGGACAGACATTCTGGTGTAGAAAACACAAAAGTATAAACCTGCATGGGGAGCAAGTGGTAGGTGGGAGAATCTATAAAAATCACATTCTTCTAGGATCAAGAATACATATAAATTGTCGTTAACCGTATAATACATCCTGACATTCTGGTGACTTAAGATCTCCACATTAAATGGCCCTTCAATAGTTCAGAAAAAATGTTCAGCAAAAAATTGTGTGGGGAAAAAACAAAAAGATTAATCCCTTCTCAAAAGACAATAACCAAAGCACCGCATACTACACAAGAACAGCGCTCCAGGTCAATCTGGTTCCTAGCCACAACACAACTAACTGGAAAACCTAACAGCAACAAATGGCCTACTGTGAGATGTGAGGACAAGTAAATATTAGATAGTGATCAGCAACTATGTTTTCATATCAGACTACATTGCATTTAAGGAGCTGATGAACAAATGAAGCAGCCAGCAACTGTATGTAAACAGAACTAGTTTAATGACAGCAACTTCTTCCCCAGCCAGACCCTGATCCACCCATGTGTTCAGGCACAACTGCGGCATGAAAGGCACAGTAACTGCTCTGAATTCTTTCTTCAGGAAAAAACAAGCCTCAGCACTCTACGCTTTAATGCAGTAACTTAGGTAAGCTTTTATCACACAAAACAGTGGTGCTCCTTTCATGCACACCATGGGGAAGAAGGCCAGTCTGTCATTGTTATTAAGTAAAACATCTCAGAAGCACTTCAAATATTACAGAACTTAGTACTACCAAAACTGGCTTTCTCCTTACCTAGAAGATAGTTTAAAGGCTTTTCTCCACAAAATAAGCCTGCTGTATGAAACCTTCCCATCCCAAACAGAACAAATAACTGACCAATACAATTAAAATTGCTATCACACAACACATCAAGCATTAGTTTAAAAACTATACGAAGACTTATGTGTTTGAACCAATTCATTGGTTCATTCATCACAAAAAATCTAGTAAGATGCAGAAAAAAGTTGATATATTAATTCCTCCTACCTGCTCAAGTTCTTGAGCTTTCTGTCGTTCCAATATTTTTTCTTTGTGTCTTTCACCTCTGACAGCTGCTACTGACGTGGTTTTCAATGACATGAAGTCTAAATTCATCCATTCTTCTCTCTTCAAAATAAACGCAAAGAATCAGTGTTCATACTTCCAACAAAAACATGGCTTAGGTGCAATTCAAACCAGTGCAACTACTGACAAATGTTACTTACAATAAGCAGTATAGGTTTTACAAACACATATGAAATATTTTAATGAAAAGCAAATATGATTTTAAGAACCCCAATCTTTCAATATTTTAGTATTCACTTACACAAATAAGTTTCATAAATGTCTTTCTGTAATTTGAAATACATCTTCACAATATACTTAAGACACTAGTAAACACGCAAACCGTATAGACTGCTTACTATTTGTTTAAATGAACACTCTACATCTAGACCATTCCTTTTCATCTTGCTAATTCTGACTTCATGACCTCTTACATCTCTTTTAGCGTATACAAATCTGCAATCAGTAACTGAGCATAGTTCATACCTCTGATATCTAGGCACTAACTGCACCCTCAAATTAAACAGTTACACATCTAAATTCTGTGAACTGTACCCACAATAACAGGTAGAAAACTGCATTTACAAAACCTAAGCCGGACCAAGGACATTTTAAAAATGAGGACTACTCTCTACAGAAAAGCAGCATATAAAAAGCCTAGATATACCTACTACTTTTATACACATAAAACCTGAAGCCCCAAAAGAAAGCAGTGACATACACATTATAAACAACCACTCTACAAAAACAAGTATTTGGAGCACTTCTGTGGCTAGTATAGCAACCAAAATGACAAGATTACACCTATTTTGAAACATGTCCTTGCAGAAGAGTCTTCATATCTTCAGAAGGGTTCAAGTCTGAGTTGTCAATCTGAATAGATGCTATATGTCACACTTTCTCTGTTATTTAAAAATTATATTAGGCAACACACCAGAGAGTTTCAGAGGTGAAACACAACATTCCACTTCTCAGATCTCCTCTAAGAAAGAGAAGGAACTGAAAAATAATCTATCTCCAAGTGATTCAGTAGTATCTATGCCCACATTAGCAAGTAACATGGATCAACAGAAGTGGATGTGCATGGGACCTCTGGAGGTCATCTGGTCCAACCCCCCTGCTCAAGCAGGGCCACCTCCAGGTATAGAGATTCCACCACCTCTCCAGGTAATCTCTGCCAGTGACTGGTTACCCTCACAGTAAAACACTGTTTCCTGATGTTCAGACAGAAACTCCTGTTTTTCAGTTTGTGCCCATTGCCTCTGGTCCTGTCACTGGGCACCACTGAAAAGAGCCTGGCTCTCTCTTCTGTATAGGCTTCAGATCTGTGGTTTGGGGATTTTTTAAGTAAGCACTCTGGACTAGTCTGAGACTGGTCCCATGGAGCACCTTAGGTGCACTTTGAGAACATACTTTCTAATTTAGTTTAATCCAACAGGAACTGGATTTACATGCTCCAAGACTTCTTCAAAATGTGAGCCAAAATACAAAATGTAGGGATAACCAGGAAATTCCTTTCAAAAGCACACTCTTTATCCAAAAATAGACAAGCCCAGGGTGCAAATACAAGAAATGCTTGGAAAAAACTGTTTTTGCAGTATAAATTATCATGACGTACGTAAGAATTTATATTTCATTACTTTATACTTTTTCAAGAAGATAGATATGATTCAGAAATCCTTTTTATTTCTCTTAACAAGATGCGCAAATTCAGAATGAGAAACAGGGACTTTTTTCAGGAGTTAAATTAGACACTAAATTAAAACTCATCATTTCACACAACTGAGGATGATATGTAACTACATTTATGTTACTAAAATCACAGCAGTTCATTCCAGAATGACTTCATTTTCCAGAATAAATACTGCTTATTGGGCACAGAATTCACCTAGGAAGATCAAAAGAGGCATTGATTCCATAAATATTGTGGCTGGAAAGTCACCTCTCTTCCTTCTACCTGTTTAAGCACCACTGAAGCAAAAATTAATTCAATTGGAGAATAGCCACCAAAATTACGCAGAAAAAGTAACATGTTTAGTCAAGATCTTTAAGTTGACTTCTTTAAGAAAATCAGGCTAAGTTGCTAGAACCTCAAAACATGATGAAAGGAATTGGCGCTAGGAAACTTTAAGTGTAGTGCCTTGTTAAATACTAAGCAACTATTAGGTAGAGAAGTCTTCTGATGAATGAAATGTAACATTTACCTAGCTAAACAAAGACATTTATCTGTAAAATAGATTTTCTTCAACACATTGCAAAAGAGCTGTCAAGAAACCTAAGCATGTTTCACATTTGGTCATGCTGAATTTATATCTGGAGTAGTTATTAGACTGCTCACCTCCAGGGAGGGTTCTTTCACAGCATCTGATTGCTTGTTGACCTTCCAAGCCTTTTCTGTGTTATCTGACTGTGACACATTTGACTCAACCCATTCAACTGAAGAATCCTAAAAATAGAGTTTAATGTAAAGAATAAGAATAAAACCTTAACATGCTATTACATGTTGATAAAATGCAATACTTACCAAGTATATTGATAACCAAAATTGATGCTGATTACTAAGCATTACTAATATAATATTGTTTATTATTTTAAAATACTGATAATAAAAATAGAATATCGATATTCCCATAGGAAATTGTTCCTTCATGAACAAAAGATTCCACCATACTTCATGAGCACATCACAGTATGTAAGACTAGTTCATACTGGCAGTTTATTAGCATAACACTATTCTGACAGTGGGCACTGTCAGAATAAAACCAAAACCAAAACCAATTGTTTTTATGGCATTACCAAAAGAAAAAAAAAATCTAAATTCATTACTAAGTACGTTTTACCTTAAAAACATAAAATCAGTAACTTGAAGCAAATAGGACTCCATTGAACAGTTTCTCTTCTATCTACATGAATGTGTCATGGGAATGGGAATAACAGTCTTTAGATCAAAGGTATCAGCCAGGACTGTGCTGTATCCTGTGACTCACTGATGTGATCTGACAGGTTTTGATGACTCCCATGGGAAATGTGGGATATTTGTGGCTTAGGTTACTTCCCACACTGAAAAGCATAGCTCGCTTCCGATATCAGTCCCTGGAAAATAAATCTCATCAACTGCATGTTCCTTCACACTTTCAGAGAGTCTCTGAAAAGAAAAAAAAATTTAAAAATCACAGTGCTACCTGATGTGTGCCAAAATGCCGAGAGGATGTTTTACATAATGTGGCCAGAAAACAGCACCCAGATCTCTAATGCAGTCTCTGTACTCTTTTGCCAGAGTGCCCCTCATCTCTTTACAGATTCAAATGCACAAGTTTGAGCCTTCCTTCAGGCCCACGTACAGCTCCCATGTTGTTGAGAGTTTCCATGGTTGAACATCCATGGAAAGAGACAGCTGTAACTCATGCTTAAAATCAAAGTCCAGTATTTGCAATTTTAGATGCATCATTCTACCATATACCACTGACTACAGGGAACCTATGAATTTTTCCACTCTATCCTAGAATGATGATTTTTTTCAATTTCTCTCTGCTGAAAAACTATAAATCCCTTAGTTCCTAATGAGTGAATTCAATATTATAAAATTCACAAGAACTCACATAACAGCATCTTTTAAATTGATTAAATACTCAGTATATTAAAAAGAGAAACTTTGCCACAGTTTTTCCCAACAGAAAATGGTAAGAATGAGTCTTAATTTTACTAACTATGTGTACCCACAGAGACTAAAATGGTGCAGGTTTTAAAAAACGTCATTTGAAGCATTTTAAAGTTTCTCACTTACCGAAGAACTATCAAGTAAGTCATCCTTCTTTTCAGATTTTTGTTTCTTATTTTTCTTCTTTTCTTTTTTAGCTTTTTTTGAGTGCTTATCCTTTTTCTTTTTTTTCTGCACAGAATGTTCCTACAAGTAAATGTTTGCAAATGAGATCCAGTAAACCGAATCACCCACATACAAGAAAAATAATCACAATCTACTTACCAAACCACACTGAAAAAGCTAAAACACACACATCTGGATATATCTACATTTTACTCCTACTACCCTCTCTCTCTTCTATTGGGGGCAGGGGGAGGGCATGCGTCACATCCATAATCTACTTTTGTTCCCCCTCTCAGTATCTTTTTCACTGGAACTAAGGCACTATAACTATACATAGAATATCTTCTACACTACATTTATTTCAGTCAAATCTATTTCCTCGGGAATCACTGCATCATCAATACACATCTGTCCTTCATTGAAATATCTGCACAGATTTCTACACGAGAAAGATGCAATATTCAGAGGTTCCATTAAGGCTTCTCCTGTGAATGACCACAAATGGGACTGTTACGAAGCCTTGGATCCTCCAGATTTCTTCCCATGGGACTATTCTTCTCTGGCAGTGCTTGCTCTTCTGCATTTGGTAGAAATTAAAGCTGAAACTGAATGACAGAAATTTTTCCTCTTTGTGAGTAAAGGATTATTTCCACTTAAAAAAACCTAATATCAAAGCATAAAGAATTCAGAAATTGGGAGGTTTTTAAAGATCATCTTAAAGCCCTCAAAGCCTTCTGTTCATCGAACATGCTGTAAAGCTAACAACACAATTCAATGATTTACAGTTCCGTCACCTTTTCCAGTTGTTCCACACGTTCATTCACATCAGCAAGCATCCACGTATCTTCACCTCGTAGATGCTTTAGCTGCTTGCGCCTCTGCTCCTTTTCATAACTAATTTTGGCCTAAGACAGAGAAGAAAAATAACTAGGCAGAGTTCAGTAGCATTTACTTACAGACACACCTTTGTAAGCCACACTGACACAACCATACACAATGTTAAGAACTGTGCTTGAGAACTTTTTCTTTGAGAGGACTGCAATAAGAATACTTCTGAATTACATGTTAAAGGGGAAATTCAGCTAAAACGTATTATGCACCCTCCTTCTTCAAGCTACAACTTTGCAGCTCCTCTAGCACTGATTTCATCCTATCATCCTAAATAAGAGTGACACGAAGACATTCAACTCCTTTCTTCATTCTGCAAAGTCTCCTGTTCTTACAACCTTTATGAAGTGCATATGGTATGATATAGTGGACTTCTGATTTCCTATTTCAAAAAATTCTCTGGGCAATTACCCCATTGCAAAGCACAGCTCACTATCTGTTAATCTGAGGAGTTAGCAAGCCTATCTTTGTGCACATCCGACTTTGAAAATACCTCAGCCAGATGCAAAACTTGGAACTGCAGAAGTCCATGCTCTCAAGGAGTATACAAGGATTAGCATTTTGGGCTGCAGAATGTTCTTCCCTTTCTGGTTATGGTGATAAAACTAGAAGTGCTTTTACTACTACTTCTGAAAAAATAATCATCACTGCAGACAGTTTCAATTCCAGAAAAGGATTTTTATAAACCGCATCAATAAAATAACGACCTGTTCAGCCTCTGAAGTTCCCTCTGTTACTTTCAGCAGAAACACGACTTTCACAAACAAGTTTACTTAAATAGAACTTGCCATTAGAAAACTCTTTATCCCAAAGTGCAATATATCACCACACCTGATTAAACAGGAGGAAAATTATTTTATATTATTACAACCCTAATTTTGTGTGAGGTAACTCTTGCAAGTTTAAGCTTGCTTTTGGGTTTTTGTGGGGTTTTTTTATAAATAACTAAAGTCAAAGCAAAACCTAAAGGTAGAGTTTGGGTTTCATCCTGAAACACCAAGTTTTACCAGAAAGTGTTTTCAATCATAAGCCAAGAGATTGCATACAAGTTTAAAAAAGACTAATATTTAAAAAAAAAAATGTCAGGAGATTATACAACCGGTTGAAGTCTTTCCTCCTGGTCAGCAATTAGTTCTCTGTAACAAACTCTGGATACAAGCCTGTGCACTGCACAAGACAGTGACCTCCCTACCACAGGCCAGTTTCTCTTTTTTGATACAGCCAAGAAGGAAATCTGCAGCTTTTGTACTGATAGAAAATGAAGCTTGCAGGAGGATAACCAGGACACCGTAAGGGTTCAATGAACAGAAATACATGCTGAAAAATAAGATTAAAAGTTTTTTTAAAAAAAAAGCTAACTCATAAGGTAGGAGTGCTGTTGTATTTTTGAACATTGTCATTAGCAATATTGAAAGTGGCACAAAGAAAAAAAAAATCAAAATACTACATATCTGTGCCCAAACAAAGCATCCTTTTAAACCTTCATTGTCTACTTTGTTAGAGCCCCAGAAGGTGATAAGCTTTCTAATGTGCTTAAATGCAAGCAAAGCAAGGCTGCTACCCAGCCTTCTTAATTTTAAAAGAAGGGACTTTGCAAAACCAAAAAAAAAAATAGTTTAAGTCAGCTCAAATAAAGAGGCCAAGACTGGGACTTCCATCTCTAGAATGAAGCTAACAGTCTACAAGGGTGAATGCTACGTCTTAAAATTCAAAAGGCAGGGATAAAGACAGAATGAGTTAAAAGCACACTGAGACATTCATTCCGATATCAAAACAGTTTTCCAGTTTATAAATAAACAAAATAACAAAAGAATAAGCAGGACTATAATTCAGTGAGAGTGAAATAGCTGTTAAGCATAACATAGGGTCACCAAAACCACCCAGGACTCCAAAAAATGCAGGTATGTTTCCTGCTACCTCTCCATGATCCAGATTGCTCACTGGCTAACCCTGCCCACCCTAAGACATCTATACATCTGGGACAACACCCTTGGAAGTTCACGCAGAAATCACTGACTGATATTTTCTGTTCTAGTCCATACAGACGATGATGTGGCCCTTCTGTCTTAAAAATATATTCATCTGACTAAAGTAACTAAGCATGCCACATTCATGGACAAGTGAAGGGTAATAACCTCAGCTATGCAACTCACAAAATGTCTACAAGCCTCACACACACAAAACTTAAGCTGGACAGAGATGAAACAGCAGAGATAAAGGGAACTTGAATATAGTTCTAGATGGGAAAAACACAACAAAAACAGATTCCAAACTTCTTTACTCCACAAGTAAACACAAAACATGTTGCCAAGATTTAGACTGGGAAAAGGACAGGCTTTCCACATACTCCATTTCACTTTTGGTTGAGAAAGACCTGCAGCTGGAGTCAACAGTTCCCTTCCACCCCTTCAGCAGCTCTTGGGCATATAAATCTATAAACACCTCATATAAAGGCCAATCAAGATCAGCTTGTCAACATGTCTTCATTTAATATGCTCTTCGCCTGTCTAGGAAGATATAGCCTCTTACGCTTCTCTATAACAACAGGTATATTTTAAATAAAATTACTCTTTCCTTCATGTTACCAAAGTTACAAATATATATCACATAAATGAAGTCAACATTATAAATAAGGCACAAAAGGAGCTTTTATACTTTTTATTAGATCTAAGAATAAACAGAAAAAAATACAGGCAAGTATTTAGGTAATTGTGATACATAATCCTAATAAAAGAGGTGGATCATCATTTTGGCTGAAGTATACAAATACATATTCAGAACACAGAATGGCTAGAAATCATCATCAAACTGCACACTATTGTCTCCTGAATACTAATGAAACAGGATTGGGCAAGATGAATCTGTAGTGGCAATACCACCAGACTGTTAAAAAGAGAGACAGACACAAAAGCATCAGGTGAAAGTTTGTTTCTTCTTAGACAAAGATACAAAATATAGAAGATTCTTAACAATATCCATATGTAAAATAAAGATGCCTAGAGATTTAAAAAGATGAAAGAAGTTGTATTTTCACCTAAATTATCATTTTAACACAAGACTAGAAAGTTAGCAGCTATACCCTCTGATCCTTTCTATCTCTCAAAACTATCTAGCTCCCTCTACCATTCAGTTACAATATTAAATTTTTATTGTTGGTGAATGGTTTCCCCTCACACACACACACACAATTATTTCAAGTAGGGGGGGAGGAGGAAAATCTGTGTACTACTTTCTTAGCTTCAAACCTTACCTTTCTATTCTATTTGGCTTTTATAATGATGCAGGGCTTACTAGCATCTAACTACTTTTTCTTCCTTTTCTACATTTTATAATTAAGTCCCCTGTCACACTTACCATTCTATGCTGCGAAGGCCAACTCTAATAATTTCACATCTCTCAACCCACAGGAGTTCATGCATTTAATTCACATTAAGGTTCATTTATACTTTATGATACCACAAAAATATCCAACAATTTATCCTTCCGCCTTTACAGATGAGTACTTAACATTAGGTACATTTTAGGTCACCACTGCAATATTTTTATGTTTTTCCTCCATAAATATAGGATGCTACATTTCTGAAATGCCTCTATTTCAAAGTAATGCACTAATTATGCAAATGGTATGCTACACACGAATGCAGAGGACCACTTACAAGCAGCAACCTGTCAAGAAAGGCAAGCATCGTACTGCATTACGTACTTCTGCGACACCTGACAAAGTTGCTCATAGTCTCCTTTGCAACAAGCACAAGCTGAAATATAATGCTGGCAAAGCACTCTGAAAGGTCTGTTGGTACAGTGCTATAAAAACAATAATTACTCTACAGCATTATGTTAGCAATGTTTGCCAAGGTGAACAGAGCCAAATTTTGTAGTCTTTACCACAAGCAGGGCAAAGGGTCTTGGATTTCACAGCCCCGTCTGAATGAGGAAGAAAACCAAGTTCAGGGAAAGTGCTTTCTGGTTTTCATTAAGCAGGTCATTAAGGCCAGCCTGCATGGTTGCTGACAACAGTATCTGCTAAACGAAGAATAAAACTTGCTCCAAACAGCCTGTAATACACTGCAGACACAAACACCAAAAGCTGTAAAAATGGCACCATGCCACCCCACGAAGAAGCAGAAAAGATCAAAGACCTGCCAACGGCCAAGGTCTAGGTCACACAATAAATGGAGGGTGTTACATGATGGTCCCCCAAAGATGTCCAGAAGTGGATGTGACTCACCTAGGGATGGAGGCTAAAATACTCTCTCCACAGCCCACATCAACCCTGACCAAGGCTCTTTCCTAACCCCAACTCTATGTACCATTTCAGCTCTCACCAAAGCAAGAGAAAATTTTCTATACCACTACAGAGACCATGTAATTTCCCAACCTTAACTGTTGTCAACCTCTAGCTCTTCAGATGATAATCATCACCATTCAAAAGCCAACTTCTCCATCCGAAAGAAGAAAAATTCCCTTTTTTCTCCAAAAAGCAATCAGAAGAAACTCCACAGCACACCACCAGACCAATACAGCGTGACAAAAACATCCAACACAGAGAGCAACAGCTAAGCCTCTCTAATGGCTGCCTGCCACTGAAGGGCAGGGCTCCATTCCCACACCTCTCCTCTCCACACTCCCACCCACATGTTCCCACCACCTTCCCTGCACAGGCCCATCCCTGCACTCCAGCCTCGAGGGACTTCAAGGACTACCCTGACACAAAACAAATCCCACCAAGAGTAGACTGCAGCTTCCTGCAGATCAAGCTTCCAAGCTGGCCCTCTGCCAAGGTCATCAAGGCTACCAGTTTAAGCACAAGGAACGAGGAAAAAAACATGCACTTTGGGGAGGAAGGGAACAGGAGGAGGTGGTGTGGAAAAACTCCTTTTGGCAACAGCTTTCTGTTAGATAAATTCAAAAGACGTAACACCTAGCTCAGTCTTTCAGACACTAACATAAAGCACCCAAAATCTGAACAATGAGCTTTTATTTCTAATGTCAGGATGACCTCCAATCCTATCACACAACCTGTTTCACTCATTTACCAGTTCCGATACTCAGCTATCAGAAAGGCTGCTGTGGCCTGCACTACCCTCCTAGCTTCCATCACCCCAAAGCTCAGGGAACCTGAACATACCCTTCCTTGCAGTTCTGATGCTCTTATACCAATTCTCTACCTGAATAACACACTTATTTTCATGAATGCTTAGACTGTTTTTTCTACCCTCAATATTCCAATTATTGTTACATCCATAAAGCTTTCCCAGGGAGGACAGCAGTGGAAACGAAGAAAGGGCTTAGCTTCCACCCCAACTTGCCAAACCACAACTGAGTCAGAGTGCTGCCTGTACCTCCACCTCCTCCAGATACAGCCGTGCCAGCTGAAAACGTCACTGCTCTTTGTCATTTCCACCTGCCAAAAGGCACAGAAGACAGGTCACTGAAACGACTATCACTTAAATCATTTAAGCTTCTTGTGATCAATAATCATTACAGAACAGTCAGACATGCAATTTAAAGAGCAGACTGTAGGAGATGTCAACCTTCAGTCAGAAACATTTGGGAGGCAGTAACTGTTTCTGCTGGCACAGCTACAGACACAACAGATAAACAGATGCATGATGGTAGCTAAGACTGCTAGGAAACTGTAGGCAGATACTTCGTTTTAATGTAGGACCTCTCCACCCCTGTGGCAGAGCAAGCTCTAGAGGAAGGACTTAGAGAATATAACAATGAAGACATCTGTCTTCATTACTTGCCTTCTAGAACGACCCGTCTGTCAAATCAAAGATGTTGCTTGCAAAAATGCATATAGAGGTGCTTTGTCAAAAGCCTGAAAACCTTTTGTGAAAAGGCAGTATTCATTTCTCAGTGCTGTTACTCTCCTAATATCACTCAAAGATTCAAGTGAGTATAGCAATACTGACATGCTTATTTCCTTCGACAGAGAGAGTCAGGGATGTAACACGTCATAAAGGATTTAAAAGGGAAAGAACAAAAAGGAAGTGCTTAGTATTACAGCACAGAAGCAATTTCCAACAAGTAACAGCTCTATAGCCCCTAGCAGTGATATGTTTTGCTATTAATTTCTGTCTACGGAGAAATTTCTGGAATTTTCTGCTGAAAACTGAAGTGTAAAATACTGCCAAAGTGTTCCATCACCTCGGCAAATACTAGTCACTGCAACAATACAGTGGTTAGGCTTTTATGAGGAAATGCCTGATTGAACTTCACTGGGAAAACCTGCTGATTTCACAGCTTGTTTAGAGCTCAAATACAGTGAACTCAGTGATATGGTTACACACTGGGGTTTTTTTAAGTTTTAGGTTGTATTATCAAAGAAAATAAACCAAAAAATGTAAAACAAAAATAAAGGTAGAGGTCTACGGCAAAAACAAACAAGATGTTTCCAAAAATAATGGCTTGCACATCTCAAATCAATTTTTTCAGAAACCTAAATAAGTAAATCTAAACACACAATTTCTTGTTTGTGCAACGAACCTGTTTCAAAGTATCATTTTATTTACATTGTTTCAAGAACACATCTTTCTTGGTTGAAATACTGAGTGAGGTCTTATTTACCTACACTATGTTTTTTTTTTTTTAATCAGTATGTACTGCTATCAAGAGAAACTTGTAATCTATCAGTAATCCTTAATAATTAAAGACAGGATTTTCTGCACAACAAATGGTCAAATCACATCACCCTTAGAGACCAAAGAGTGAAAGACTCAAAGTCCATGAAAAAAAACCAAGTAACAGAAGAGCAACCCTGAAGTACAGAACCAACATGTCATAGCACAGATGCAAGAGTAATTCAAAATTGAATTATTGCTAGTTTTTACCAAAAAAAAGCATTCGTGTCTAGGAAAAGTACACATCCCTGCACTTACCAAAACACCCATCAGATTATTTTCTCGATCTTAAACTTGCAAACTAAAACAGTAGTGTCATGAACTATCGCACTCATCAAAACAAGATGCTATTTCTGGAGCTTAATAACAATTTGCATGTCAACACTTAATTATTTGATTACTGATCATTATCATAAACATTACCAGCTGCTGGGTTTTACCAATGCAGTTGGGAGGACAGACTACACACATAAAAGAATATGTTTCCAAAATTTAAAAGAGAAATCTCAATCAATGAGTTGGGTGGTATTTTAGTTCTTCAAAAGAAGTATAAGTTCATAACCGGTAAAAAACATGAAACAGTAAATAAATTTTAAAAAATCAACAAGAAGCAACTTCTTCTGTTCAGCTTGTTTTAAAAGAAAGAGGTACTAAAGAAATCAATTCTATTTCTATAATTGTTTCAAAATATACTACATATTTAATCTCTTGATTTCTGTGAATATGGAATCTGCAAGAGTGAGCTAATCCCAGATTCTTCTACACAGCTCGGTGATTTGGGGAGAATTACTTCTGAAGAGATAGTGAAGGTTCTCTCAGACTCCTCACTGTCCTAACTGTCAAGAACCAGAGTTACAAGAGCTCCCTTTTATCTTAGCCCCAACTACATACTCTATAGAAGACAGACTAATAATTTCCAATATTTTATAACTAAAAGCTCCTTAAGGTGAGTTGGTTGAACATCTCATCTTTCCAGAAACAGAACTGCTGAAGTACAGTCATTTCTGCAAACTTCTCGGATTATCAAAAGCAAAGACCTACGCAGCTTCCCAAGTGTCTTTCCCAAAGCAAAAAGCAGGAGCTTCCAAGATTGCAACCGGCAAATAACTGTCTTGACTATGTTAGCCACACGTGAAATGTCCCTGCGCGTCTCTTTTTTTCGCCTTTGCAAGTAAGACGGTCAAAATGCACTGAGAGAAAGCCTTGCAGTAGTTTTCTCCCAGTTCTGTTCCTCCACTATAGCAGCAGGCCGCCTAACCATAATCAAAGTAACCTAAGTAAAGCAGAGAAAGTCAGTACACTTAAGACATTAACCCGTTCTCACTTACTGACATTATCAATAATGTACATATTTTAATGAACAGATGAACATCTTTAGGAGTTCATAAACTTCAGAAATACTTCATTTTCCTCAAACGAGGACTGGTTTTCTTTCCCCCATAAGAAATAGGGAAGCAAAAAAACCCTACCAACTAATTTGCCTTTTGCAACTTTTTTCCTGCATAAAACTTCAGACAGAGTACCCACAAGGGGAGGTTAGGTTTTTTTCATTTGTCTGTTTTCTGCTTTCTTCTTTTTCTTAACAGACAGAGGAAAAGAAAGATTTTCGTGCCTGCTCGTGACAAAACCTGTGTTTAACTTAATTCAGAAGAGAGTTTATTAAGAAAAGTTCAAAACATAAAAAACAAAAATAGAGTTCAAACTCAGCTAAGTACTGACTATTGCTAGATGTGTGATACTTAATGGGGACAACTTCAATTACTTAAGCTAAATATAGAAGATTTAACCACTTTATCAAATACTGTTTTAAATGGTACTATCTCACCACGTCTGAAGTACTAGTACATATTACATATATATCTATATCCTATATATATCCTATATATACATATATGTATTCATCTCCAGGCTTTGCAAGTTACAGTGTCTCTCAACTTCAAGGAAGACAGAAATGTTATTCTGTCAGCAAAAAGGTGGCAGCAAGTCAGTTCCATTTCTGAAAAGCAGACAGCAGAGTACCGACATGGCAACTACGACAACTTCATGCTTCCATGTTACAAAATGCTAAACTGATTTTGCACAGAAATAACAGAGTAGCTACACAAGAAGTCTTAAAATTTTTGCCATTTTACATAGCTTAATGTTAGGTTATTCGGTCCATAAATGGGAAGAGGAAACATGCAATCAGTTTTTTTAAAAAAAAAGTTTAATTCCTAAATTTCTCTATCAGCCAAAATAGGGATAAAGGAAACTCTATAGCCTCCTTTGTCCCACATCGACTTAAATAGGATAAAATGCTTATTATACACTTTTGCTAACACATTCTAAAACTCTGGTACAGAAAGAGGGGCAGGGGGGGAACTACCAACCTTCAACATGTCCTCTCCTTACACCAACTTTAGTTCTTACTGCAAGGAAAAGAAATAGTTCAAGGACGTACATATGATGATGAACATAGCTATTCCACAACCAACAGCAACAAAAAACATCTGATCATTAATGTACATTTCAGTGCTACCCAATGCACCCAAGAGAATCCCTGAAAGTCATGGAGTCTGACTTAGCTTTAGGTTGCTCGGAAGTGGAAAGATAACACAGTGGAAAAATAACACAGACTCTAGAACATGCACTTTCTGTAAAGAAGCTGAAAAGTCATATTGCAAAAGTTTCTCAATGGCCATATAGGGACCAAGGACCTCTAATGGTTAAATCCTGTAGGAAACCATGTCATTGTCTCAAGACCCCTTCCTACACGCCACAAAAAGTGGACCAGTAAAACCACGATGCCTAGTATTTCACAAATCATACTCCATCCTGCTTCCCTGTATTGAGTTTCTCAGTGCTCTGTCATTCTCAGAACTGAGAATCTAAGCTAGTATCCCAACTGAAAAATGTCCAGTAATGTCCAGGGAAGCTGAC
The DNA here is from genome assembly GCF_000699105.1 of Pygoscelis adeliae. NCBI lineage: Eukaryota > Metazoa > Chordata > Aves > Sphenisciformes > Spheniscidae > Pygoscelis > Pygoscelis adeliae. The sequence continues at coordinate 1,835,950 of NW_008824247.1, read as the reverse complement.
AGGAGTGGATACAGGGTTAAGCTCAAACTGAGACGCCTCCAAAATATTCCTGTATCCTCCAGCAATTTGAGGCTCAGCAGCTCTTCCATCAATAACTTCCAACATATATTTTTGCTTTTAGGCTATTGTTGTCTGGATACAAGTGTCGTGTCAGTATTTGCAACACGTTGCACAAGAGGCCCTACAAGTTCTCTGTGCATCATCTGAAAGTTCATTTCTTTTGTCTGCTCTGAGTTGGCTACCTGCAAATCCCTTAATACAACCTAGGTCTTGTGTTGAAAGAAACAGCAGATAGCAATTCTCTATTCTCTTCTCCATATCACTTATGATTTTACAGAACTCGCTCATATTAACTTTTTTCAGCCTGTTTTTCCCCATCTCAAAACCTTGGACAGTCTGTACCAAGACCATCTCTGACACCTTTCTTCCCACCTTCTCCAAGGCTGTTCAGTTCTCCTTGAGATGCTGGGACCAGGACTGCATAAACTATTTGACATTATACAGAAATCAATAATATTTCTGTGTAACCATTTCCTTTGTTCCTTTCCCAGTAACTTCTAACACTCGATTAGCTTTTGTCTGAGCAATGATGTAGCACCTTTATAGAGCTATTTACTCCCCAGTTGTTAGTCTTGAGTGGCAAAAGTCAACTCTGAGCCCACTGTTGTATACAGAAAATTAGGGTTGCCTTCCTCCAGAAAATTAGGGTTGTGCATTTCATTTTATTTAGTATCGCAAAAAAGTTGCAGACATGTTTTTAAGATTTCCATCTAGGAGTAATTTGTATTCATGGCATTTTAAAAACGTGCTGAACAATACAATGATGGTCTGTTGCTTGTTCAAATCAAAGAAAAAAAAAAATCACAAAATTCAACACCGATCCTATATACATACCTTGTAATACAGCACATCTTATTGATAAGAAAATATAGAAGATTTAGTTTCATTCTAAAACCTCCAAACCAGTTTTTCTAATATTCTTCAACGAGGCTGATGAGCAGCATCTATACCTACAAGAATGTATTAACGTTGACCTATGAAGCTACATTACCATCAAAGATCTCCTGAGACATATCCTAACAGTAAGAAGCGTAGCCCCTACACTCAAGATATCATGCTTTCTAGTACCTTCTCAAACTCTGCCAAAACCAACCTTCATCTCTTTTTCTCCCACATCCTCTTTACGAACAAGTGCTCTCATCCCCGACTTTAATCATTTCTCTGTGAGAGTAGCTTTGGCTTATTGCTGTAGTGTTTCTCCAACACTACTGCAACCAAACCTCCTTTCTCAGCTTCACTGTCTCCCTGAATTGAGACCTACCTAAACATGATGAGAGGTTAAATGCAAATTCATTACCTTTTCCACAGATTGCAGCACCTTTAATACCACAATCCAGTTACTATAAAAACATCGCAAAGGTGTTTAATGCTACATCTCTTACTTAAACAGTATTTTACAGATATGAAAAAAGAAGTAAAAGTCATCCACAGATGTTTGCAAAGAATAAGGTATACCAAAAGCTTCAAACAACATCCTCACAGAACACTTTTATTTCATGTTAAGGTGCTGATGCAAGTAGAAGCAAATAAGAAAATAGGAAAATTATTATTTAATGAACTACTGCAACAATGCCTAACACTGTAAAAGGTTTTTATAAAAAGTAGTTATTTATCAATGTTTTTTACTCAGGCTGGCAGCCTGTCACAAGTGGGGTGCCCCAGGATCAATACTGGGCGCCACACTGCTCAATATCTTCATAAATGATCTGGATGATGGGACTGAAAGCACCCTCACCAAGTTTGCCGATGACACCAAGCTGGGTGGTGAGGTGAACACGTCAGAAGGGCGAGCCATCTTACAGAGACACCTGGACAGGCTGGAAGAGTAGGCTAGCAAGAACTGTATGATGTTTAACAAAGACAGCAGCTTACTGCACAAGTACCAAACACGGCACATAAGCAAGTTTTGAATAAAATGCATCAGGATTAGCACAGGTCTCCAAGTCACAACAACTCTACCAAAGCATCTGTGGGTGGGAGCCTCCTAATTCTTGGCTAACACTACAGCAAGATATAACCAAGCAACATCCTGGCTCCAGGAAAACAGGCTGTTCCACTTCTGTTCAAGTTATTACAAGTTATTACTACTCCATGACCGGAGTGTTGTAGTGGAGGGATACTGACTCTAGGAAAGACAGACCAGAAGACAAGAAGGACGAGTTGCCTTTTATGTCTCATTTAAGGAAAGGCTGAGAGCTGGGACTGCTTAGTCTAGAGAATAGAAGGCCGGGGAGTGGGGGTGGTGTCATCTTATCAATGCATACAAATATCTGAAGAGAGAGTGTAAAGAAGACCGACCCTGGCTCTTTCCAAAGGCGTAAGCACAGAAACGCGTAATAAGTGAAATACCAGGCAGAGCAATGCCACTACCAGTGGCAAAACACATGAACTCAGGTGGCCGTCACTCAAAACTAAGTTCCCGGCTGCTTTCTGCCACTCCCGGTACCGCAGCCCG
>NW_008824247.1:1823333-1832931 GCF_000699105.1 Pygoscelis adeliae | reverse complement strand
GGAGGGGGTGCGGCGGCAGGTCCCTGCTCCTCCGGGCGCCGGCTCTCAGCCCCTCCGGGCTCCCCCGTGTCTGCCGCCCTCAAACCCGGGACAGAGTTTGCCCGACTTCTCTCGCGGCTTCAAAACTGAAGTCGGCCTCTGGAAGGTGAGGGTCGCTGCGCCTCTCCTGTCGTGGCACGAGCGGCTTAGCGGACGCCTGCGCCGCTTGACTGACGGGGCCACGAAGCCCTGGCATGGGGGCAGTGGCCCCCAGGCTCGTCCCTCCCGCTGGGCCGAAGCTACCTTGCCTGAACCGCGGCCTACTCGTCTGGACCAGCATTAGTGAGCAGCGAAGGAGGGAAACGTGGCCTAAGGGACGCTCACGCTCGCCAGCGCCGGGCTGCGCCCGGTGCTCCGCGTTGCCACAAGCTGCCCGCACAAGGGTCTCCCAGCCGCTTTCCCCTCCGTTTGCAGCCGGTTTGGTGCGTCCGTGCTAACGTGTGGCTTCTGTAATGGCAGGGTGCTAGCTGCTCGGGGTGTGCCTGGATGGCAGGAGGGAAATTAAAAAAAGTGCACATTCGAGCACTTAGAAGTAGCAGTTGGCCAACGGTGTTTGACAGGTCTGCTATATCTCAGGTGAAGCAAATGTTTATCCGAGACATAATTCTTTGGAATGAAATCAGAGCATTATTAATGTGTCTGACACCAAGTATGTTCACAGTTGCCACGTAATAACATTATTTAGGTAAAGTTCTGAGAAGTGCTTGGGTAATTTGTTAGCTATTTGCATTGGACAGTATGTTTTCAAAGTGCTAACTATAATTTAATCATCATCTCCGTGGTGGTATTAAATGTGTAAGTTGCATTTGCATATTTGTTCAATTTATGCCATGACAGTTAACAACACCTCAAGAAAAACCTGTCGTAGATCACCACTAGGTAGAAAATGGTAACCGATAGAGCTTAATAGGCACCATTTGGAAAAGCAGCACGTGAACCCCCTCTGGAGAGCCATTTACAAAAGCAAACGGATACAAAAGATGTTCCAGCAGGATTGACTAATGCTATGCTCAGTCCTTAGCTATATGCAGCAAAGTACACTGGTTGAGAGAGGAGAAGCAAGAAAAGCGCGTTTGGCCCAGTAAGAAAAGCCCCTTCTTTGGTTGTGATGTGCTCTTCTTACCGACAAACTGGTTTCTTTCCATCCCGGTGTTACCACTTGCTCCAGGCAGCCAGCAGAGCGTCTCAGGTGGGTGGTCCCTAATTCGCTCAGCACACAGCCAGGTATATTGACTTAGTAGATTTATATTAAATCTAAACTGCAAATTGATAGTCCATGAGCTGACCCGACTAGTTGTGACTGAATCAGTTTAGGAAGTATTTGGAAGAGCTGCATGAGAACAGAAAGCCTGGCAACTGTGGCAGAGCATGGACAGCCACAGCTGTGGACAATTTCTTCCTCCAGTACGGGAGCGAGAATGGGGAATGTGCTTTCTACAGCAGGAAGTTACAGACAAAGAAGAGAACTCAAAGCAGGGTGTGAGCTTTTGCAGTATTTGGTGTTATTCTTGATATCTGTAACCCTCCACATCATTAATAAGGCTGTACTGTAAACTTTAATTTAAAAACACATTTCCAGTACTCCTGTTTTTAGGAGAGAAACCATGATGCAAATACACTCTAGAATCTCAAAAACGGAAGAACAATAAAAACTAGAAAGCTACTTTATAAATATGATCATTCTGCCATTGGGGTTTTTGAGAGCTGACTTTAATTTTGAAGTCAGCAGTTAGGGAAAGGATGACATAATCTAATCTTATTTCCTCTCCTCATCCAAAAAAAGGATTTTCTCAGAGGAAGCAGGCAAAAACGAAAGTTTAGGCTTATTTCTTTCAAGATATTAGTATGTCTGAGAGCTCCTCACATGCTCAGAAATCGCCAACGAGCCTAGAGAACAAGTCCTTGGTATAACACTTCTAATGGCCAGCTGGGCACCTCTGTTCAGTCATCTTATTCTCAGTGCCAAAATTAAACACGCTAATAAAACAATAATGCTTTGGAGATACTGGTCTTTGCTGAACTCCTACAGGGAGGCACTGACCTTGCAGAGTGAATTATTATTTCCCATTTAATGGCACATTTTACACTTTCTCTGAAAGAAGCTGGTGACTCTCCAGCTGACCTGTGCGATAAACCTCCATGCTGCTAACCTTCACTGCTTGCCTTCAGCGCTCTGTTTGATATTTTATTTTTATATGAAAAAGGTTGGAATAAATTCTCTCCACTCAGTATGATCCTGTGCAGTTTTCTTTAAGTGAAAGGCGATGTTTCACTAGGGAAAAGGGGTTTTTTACTTTGAGATTATGAAACTTTTTTTCCGTAATGCCACTGGAGAGAGTTTCTTACCTCAATTTTAATAACATGTTCTGAAGTCCTCATACTAAAGAAGCACAATATCCAGTAGGATGCTGGGGAGAGGACAGAGAGGGGGTACACCTAAGTCAAAACGTACTTGGTTTCAGTTAATTCTCATTCTGTTCATTTTTAAAACCACCTGGTTTTCAGTTGCCATTGGTACTGCTGAGCAGTCATTTACATTTGATTCTGAGGGATTACTTAGGCTGGAATGGGAATTTTCAATGACTTGTGTAAGAAATAAAAATGTCAGTCCTTGGAGAAATTGCAGGGGAAAAACAAAAAACAAGGAATGATGCAATTATGTGGAAAAGCACATTTTTTTCATAGAAATTTCATTATGTTTCCTCAAGAGAAAATTAAAGCAACTGTGTCTAAACTCAGTGCCATAAAATGATAGAACACCTTGCCCAAAAATCAACGCAGTAGCAATGGCTGAGTTATTAGTTGCTCATGTCTGAACTGTGCAGTGAGCACCTGGACTGAAAAACCAGACAACTTTCTACTGTCCATCAAAAAGAGTGCTCCTGGCAGCAACAAAAGAGCCCCTGTGACACTGAGGATCCTGACAGCCTGCCTTGGAAAGGAGAGCTCAGCTTGCAATGAAAACAAATGAGGAGTCTGTGGTGGATCAAAGAATGATTCACCCGTTGTTCCATATTCAATAGCAAATCCTGTGTTGTCTGCACCTGAGCGATAGTTATTTTGTTAATTTGCTCAGCTACTTTGAAAAGAAGTGATCGCTTCAGCTGTAGTTCAGCAGACCAGGGGGATGGGGATTAGAAACATCCATTTTCCCTCTCCCCATCCCAGCTTCATGATTGTAATGAAGAGAATCATTCACCTGGGAAATTCTCTAGTGGCAACTACTAATAATAAATGTTTTGTGAGGAAGCTCTTATACATGTGAAATGATAACTCGTTCAGTTCATTTCTTGTGGGGCTTTTACATGCTTTTTTTTTTCCTTTGAGAAGCTGAAAACAAAGACTTTTATCAGACGGGAAGCTCACAGCAGTGATAACACCCCTCCTGTCCTTGCTTTACTGAGTCTGGTAACACACCTTTTTAGAAATAATTTCTTTGAGAGAAACGGGTAAGTCTTTTCTGGTGCCTGCTCAACTTGGAGAGGTCCAGAGGTGCATGTGTCAGGGAGCTTCAAATCAGCTACTTTCAAAATGAGACAAATACTGACTCGGGTCACCTGGCTGGGGCAGGAATTAAAACCCTGGGGCTTTAGTTTATCAGTCCTTATGCATCAGACCGATGCAGTAATAAGTCAAATAATCTTAGGCAGAGCTTCAATGCAGTGCAATGGGTTGGTTTTTTTAAAGTGAGATTAAAGGATATTTTTGCTTTTTAAAGGTAGGTCAGCTCCAGAAGCCAGGTTGTAGCCTAGTCCCACAGACAGTTTTATCAGCCCATTAGTTACAAAAGCAGCAATACCTTAAGCTGATATTGCAGACACTCTGTACATAGAAACCACAGCCTTTGGCTGCTTCAGAGACCTTGGGGCTGTCTTTGCTCTTTTCTCCTGCTGTGCTGTTGCTCACACTCACGTGGGCAGCACCCAGCAAACTAAAGGAAGCTGCCGCAACACTCCCAGCTGGACTCCGCACGTGGAGTATCGTAGGAGAGTCTCCTCCTTTCATTGCAATAGAGAATCAAAAAAACATACAGGGTTGGGAGCGTGTCTTTCTCTAATGAAATGGTGAACACTCACTAAAAAAAATTGTTGAGACCAGTGAGGTCTTGCTCCATGGAAAGGGCTCCAAGGCACTACAGCACTGTAATGATAATTCCAAAGAGAATTTGACTGCCACAGAGTGTCCATAACTGTGTCTTTTGGCAGCAACTTCAACAATTTACTTCTCTCCAATTTTCACCCCACAATTCCTGAAATTGGTTTTCATTTTTCTTTTTTTAATAGTACCGTGTTAAGAGGGAAGGGTAATTTCACATCCAATTCTTGTCTCAGCCCTTGACCCAGAAATAGCTGTAAATAGAGTAGTGTGCCTGACATCCCAAGCCACCGTCTTGGGTGTCACTGTTCTTGACAGCAAACCCCGAGGAGTGTAACACTACCATTTCGTCTTGCTGCTCACCTCATTTTCAAGCACAAATGCCCCTCCAGGCCCCTATTACTGCAAACACACAGGCATCACCAAGCAAGCAGATCTTCAAGCATATGCCACCGAGTTGGAAAAGAGACCATACAGCAGGAGGACCTTGGATTTCTTTTAGCCTGTGCTTTGGCCTCTTCTGTTCTAGGAGTTTCAGAGTGGGAAAGACCAAACATAGTATCTTTCATAGTCAAGATCCACTGGACATTTCTCGGTGACATGGTATCATAAGCACTACTTAGCAACGACTAAAACGTCGGTGTGTTATCAACATTATTCTCATCCTAAATCCAAAATACAGCACTGTACCAGCTACTAGGAAGAAAATTAATCTATCCCAGCCAAAACCAGGACACTGAGGCTTAAATTAATCTAGATGAGGAGACCATGTTGCTCTGTGAGGAAGCAGAGGGGAAAGTACTGTAACAGTTTTCCTCTGGTCTGCATAACTGTGAAACCAAGTCGAGCCCAGGGGCAGGATTCCTGCATCCCTCTCCAATCTTAGGTACCGCCAGAAGTGCTGGCTGCACTTAGCCGGATAGAAACCTCACACAGTGACCAGGCGTCCTCTGGCCTCCACTGTGGAGGCTTGTAATAGGCACCGCCTTTAGGCCCACATGCGGTGTTAAAAGCTGCAGCTGACAGCCCTCTCTTGCCAGTGCTGTAGGTGGTCTTAAACCAAACCACCTAGCAGAACCAGATGCCTTTTAATGCTCCGTTTGAGGCTTTCTCTGCAAATCCCAGTTCACAAAGGCCAGAGTAGGGAGCGCTGATACTGGAGGAGAGTCTAATTCATTTCTCGTTAGTTAAAAAAGATATTAGACTGGTTGGAGGACTCAAAAATATTTCTTACGTTCTGAATATGTATGCTAGTTTCCAATGTCTTTGCAGTAATTTAACATCGAGGCAATTTGAGAGGAAGCAATCTGAAGGAAGACGGGGAACCAAACAGTCGGGCCAGATGAAACCTATCCTCTCATTCTGGTGGCCTGGTGAGAGGCAGTGATGAGCTCTAAATAAAACATCCTCTGATTCTTCTTCAGAATATGGGATGCAGGGTGCGGAAAGTGAGATGTGAAGTGAGCACACGCAGCAGAAATCATTAGAGTAGCAATTAAAAAAATGAGAGAGGAAGCTATTCCTCAAAGAAACCATGCTCTCTTGAAGGGCATAAACCTTCAAGGAAAGGGTCATGCTAGAAACTGCTAGAAACTGATTCTTATGGTACATTAAAAACAGCATCAGGCTAGTTACCAGACAGGCTATTTACTAAAGGGCTTTACGTCAAAATTTCCCAGCCTGAGATGCCTAAAAAGAATACATTTTTCAGGAACCAAAAATTGCTCTCAGAAAATTCACACAGACATAAGACTTAATCATTAAATTCTAAGACTAATTCCTTTAAGCTCTGTGGAAGTCAGGTCTTTAGTCATGCTTGCTCCTCTGTGGATACCTGAGACAGAGAGAGGGTTCGAGGACTCACCCAAAAAGCGAGCAGCATTTAGCCAGTGTCCAGGCTTGTGAGTAATCCACCCCCCAGAGGAGTGCAGACCTGATGATGAGATGGCCTGTTCTTTGAGGCTCAAGAGGTCACATCTCACATAATTCCTTCACACAGAGACCTCCCCAGGGTGGCCAATATCCTTTTAAAAGCCAGCCCTTGATTAAAAAAGAGCCATAAAAGGAGATGGTTAGAAATAAAAAAATGCAGATATGCAAAAGATTGCATAATGTCCTGCAATGAGGAACAAATAATCTGAGAAGAGTATTTGAATGGGAAATATAAAGTATTAGGATTTTGAAGGGACTCGGGTACGGCATTACTTGTAAGTCAAGGGATTATTTCAGTATTGGTATATTAGGAAGTCTGATGTGGGTGAGAGTTTAGAGGCCATGAGGCCAGAGAGAGGAAACATGTACATTAATGAAGGTGAAAAGATGGACAGCACGCACAAACAAGGCCTCAGAAAGGGATGATGTGCATGAAAGATTGATTTGGAAAGGAAGAAAAAGGGAAAGAAAAACAGCAGATTTGTGTTGCTATATTTAGAGGGAACAAAAGAATGTATCAAGACTAAATACTGTGCAAATCACTTTTGGAAACTAAGCAAGAGGCAAGGGGGAAAAAAAGAATGAACAACCTCTTTGTTTCTCATCCTTGCCATCTTTAACTAGAAGAATAAGGCAGTGTGAGAAGCTGGGGAGCTTTGAAAATGGAAAACTGAAGGTAGGATTTGCCTTCCAATAGCAGGAGTGCAGGATTCACTGTAATTGTTCTAATAGAACTTCAGATATTGTCAGATTGCGACTTGAATGATTGCTGAAGAGAGCTGCAGCATACTGTAAAGGACTCTGCCTCCCTGAGATGAATGCTTTAGCAGTTCCTTGGTTGAAAGTTTATACTTTGAACTCATCCAAGGGTATGAGAAGTCTGACATTAAGGACTGATGTGTGCTTGAGCAGTTGAATGTGGTGAGAAATGGGCTTCTCCATCTTCTGCTCTGCAGAAGGCATCAAAGATGAACTAGCTGAGGAGACAAGATGGCTCAGCAACAGACTATGAGCTATTTTTAATGTTAATAATTTCTAAACACTGTCTAGGCCTTGGAATCACTGTTTCAGTTTTGATCTAGATTCTGAACAAGACATCACATGAAGAAGCACAAAATCATTTACAAAACATATATTTCACACTAATTTATTCTACTGTCTTATGCTTTGGTTCAGTAGTTTTCCTTTTAATTTAAATTTCAGTAGGAATATAAGACAGACATAGCTAAGAATAAATAAATCAGTATCATTGATTGTTGTGATAGAAGACTGATTTTATTTTTTAGATAAAGAGCATTAGTTTTACAACAAAGGTAAGCTTGCCATCATGTTAGAGTGATAATACAGAGTGTTTCTGCATTGGAAGGAGAAATTCAATTACTAATATTGCAGTGACACATCTCTCCAACTTATTTGCTTGTGAATTGGAAATTTCTTGCCTTTGCTTTTGTAAAATCAAAGGAAAAACTACTGCTGTCATTGGGGTTGCTGTTTTGTAATGGTAAAGCATAGGTATAGCCTGCTTAAGGGGGAGAGACAAGTTTCATGTCAGAGAGCTGTCTCTGTGTCCCTGAGCCAGTCAGTGCCCACATGTACCTTCATAAAGCTGCCTACAGGGAGGAGCTGCCTACAGTGAGGTCCTGATGCCCTCAGATCTACAGCATCTCCACTCCTCTCTCATGCTACGTCAGACCTGGCGCGTCCAGCTCTGCTGGCTAAGCTACCTTCCTCAGAGCCTGATCCAGAGCTCGCAAAAGTTAGAGGGGCAACTCTCCATCAATTCCCAGGAGGCTTTAGATAAAGTCCTAAAGTAAAATGCTGAGAACACCTTATTTACTGGAAGCAAAGGGAAGAAGAAACAGACAGGACAAGAAATCCCACTAGATTGTCTCTAGCTTCCTCCTTGTGTTATCCTCAGCTCTTCAAAGCCACAGCTATCGTTGACAGGAAAAATGTCTAGTTTTGAGCGTCAACTCACACAATACCAGATATTTGATATTATGACAAAGTCACAGGTTAGACTGATTTAAACAAGGCTACCTTTAAAACAGCTTCAAATCATTGCAAAGTTTCTAATAATTTTACAGTATTTACACCCCAGCAGTGGCTTGCTGCAAGTGCAGAAGTACAACAGGGATACTGCAACCTTAAATCCCTTCTTCCTTTGAACAAATAAAAAACAAATGATATTTTGTGAAAGGTCTTAATTTTTCTTGGAGCCCATGATTTTATTTATGACTCTTATCCCTGGTTACATTAGCTCAGCTATCTCTTAACCACAGCAACCAATCTGCGTGCAAAAACTTCCCATTAAAATAAAAACAAACAACAAATCCAGGGTTTCAGTGACCAAACGCATTGACATGAATGACTATAATCTTGCTGGAGTAAGAGAACCAGGGCTTAGAAGTCCCGTAAAGAAATTATATTGCTATTTCACTATAGCTGAGACATCATCTAGCCTAGTTACGCCCATACTACTCACATGCAGGTTGGGTAATCTGGTGAATCAGGGTGACCACAGGGCAAGTTGCTTATTTCACAGTTCAAAACTAGGCTTTTCTTTCCTCCTAATTTCAGCCCAGAAAGGAGTAACACTGATGCAGGGGTGGCTCTTCCCTTGGGAACAGTGGGGTCCATCCCCACCAGAACTTCAAAGCCATCAGTAAAACCTTTCGGAGTCTTATTTACCTCTTGCACCAAGTGCAGATAGCGCACACATGAGCAACCAGGCCAAGCAGCACAGCACCCTGAACTGACGCATGCTGCCCCTGCACAGTAGCCCTTAACATCCAGGGGTCCCTGCCACCTATAAAGCATCAGAGCTGCTTCTGCATGAGGGGGTGCATCAGAGCACTAAAAGCTAAGAGTAGAGCTCTCTCTCCCTTTACTGGGAAAACAAGTGAGATACAGACATTTTCTCAGTGTAAGAGCAGCTCCTGAGAAGGTGTGAAGGAAGCAGCTCAAGGAGAGCAGTACTGAATGGTTCCCTTCAGTGCCCAAAAAGGGACGAGGACATAAGAAATGGTCTGAAGTAAAGCAGGGATCAGATGATCCTGGAGGAGCCTGTCACTCTCATCTAGGGTCCTGCATGCACAGACACAGACACACACACTGGGCAAGAACAGGAGCACCCCTGGAAGTCTTAGATGCAGAAAGCTGGTATTGCTGGCCATTGCATCACATACACTGGTTTTTTTTCACTTCCAGGACTTCTTATGACCTCCTTTATCTTTCAATTAACATTGGTTCACGATACATCCCAAAGACCTTGAAAACAATGGAAAAACAGGATGTGACAAAGAGAGGGTCAGCAGAGGAACATAAGGAGAGCGGCAAGACAGTGAAAGTGAGAAGCTGGGAAGATAACCTCTGCAGTAGCACACTGGATATAGGTATCTAACCAGATATAAATGTGGTAAGATTACATTGCTGAGGCCAAAGGAAAATAAGTGCTGCAGCAAGCAAGCCATAAAAACCTACAGCTGGAGAAAGGCTACCAAACTTTGTTTTAGCCACAGTGTTGTGTCTG
>NW_008824247.1:1820753-1823321 GCF_000699105.1 Pygoscelis adeliae | reverse complement strand
AGAACCATGATTTTAATCTGTCATAAGGAAACAAGTCTGGAATGGAGAGTTTGACTTGCAGCTTGTCTGCATACCGATGATAATTAATTTTGTATTTGTGGATGAGACTATATCAAGATAAGGAGAAGAGAGGAACAAGGGCAGAGACTTATAGAGTCTATTGGGAGGGAAGGAAGCTCACTCGAGGACATGCACAAAGTGATTAGAAATCTAGGAAACTCAGGAAGGAAAAGCATCACAGGAGCAAGGGGAAGACGATCTCAAAAGAAGAACAGCTGGCATTCTCAAAGGTAAAATGAATGTCAGTGAAGATGAGGCTTCAAAATCTTGGCTAAGAAATTAGTGATCACTTAATTTTGTAACCATCTGACAGGAGACGTATTGAATATTTTGTAAAAAATTAAGTCAGTCAGATAACACTATAAAGCCCCTATTTGTCTCCGGTAACTATTCAGAGAGTTTTGCTATTGACTTGAGATGCAGGCATCAGCATCGATGTCTTTTAAAGTTAAGTGAGGTGGCTCAGCCTAGAAATCTGTATCTAGCTTGTGGACGAGATCACCAACAGGCACAGGAACAAGCTGTCTGCATTCAACAAGCATCTCGGTAGCAAATACCTGGTGAGGAGGCAGGCGGGAGAAGGAAAATGAATCATTTGTGGCCACTTGAGATGTCAGGTATGGCCTTTCAGAGCAGTTTGGACAAAGCTATGCAATTCTGATTCTTCCCCAGGAGGACACATATTAGTTAATGCAGGGCAAGTTATTTGCATAATAAATTAGGGTCCAAATGCTGCTGTTGTCAGTATAATCACTTCATATAAAGCGCATTAACACACATAAAAGAGATTTGCAATGATGAATGAAATGTCTTTCCCTCTTTTCTCCCCAATAAATTATAGAAAACCATAGTGACACATAGAAAGTGATAATGACAAGAAATCCTTAATTGTAGCAGCAAGAAGAATACACAAAACAAAGCACACTGGAGACAGTAACCATTAATCATCTTTAGTATTTCTAGACAAATTTTTACCATTTTCCCTTTGCAAATGGAAACTGTTTCTGTGATATTTACAGGTATAACATATCTGAACTGGAATCCTGAGACTAAAACTCATCCAGATTCTGGTAAATATGAAAATCTTGTATGGAAAACGTTATCACTCTCAATCTCTCCTAATGTAAGTGTTTGGGATAGCTCCCCATCCACCCAGTATTCCCCATACTGGCAGGGGACTACTTTGTACAATTCAGAACATTCGCTGTATGCAGTGACAGCTGCATGACATTAATTTCTGGCACACGGTTCCCCAGGCGTGCTCATTGCCATTCACTTTATATGGAGCACATCTGAGCTCTGCTCAGGAGAGACTTACCTACACAGCTGACTTTCTGTATCGTTTTCAGAAGTTCTCTTCATCCTGTATGCACACCAGCAGCTTCCTATCACTCAGACTGATTGCTGTTTTTCTAGCCTATGTTTAATATCTCTGATAGACATTTACTTTAATTGTTCCCACTGGGATCATGCCATTTAACTGATCACTTTTACTCTCCACTCTCTGCTGTCATGCTCTATTGATATTAAGTTGTAGTTTCTACTCACCAAGCTCTTCCCTATAGCCTGTTCTTATAATCTCTCTGCTTTTCCATCTCTTAGTACATTAAAGCAACTTCCTGACTTCCTACACTGCCTTACACCTCTCAAAGACTGAAATGTGAGTTAGTTACCTTATATCCAGTATCCACATGGATGTGATGGAAATCAGCTCTCTCAGTCAAAAGCCAGTAGCAAGAGGCACACTTTAATCTTACTTGCACATATGAAGCACATCTGTATTTGTATTTATATGCACTAGAAGGTTCAGCACATGGAAAAGTTTCATATTCATAATGGTTCTGTCAAGGGAAGGAGATTCCTAGTCATCGAATCATAGAATCATTAAGGGTGGAAAAGACCTCTAAGATCATCGAGTCCAGCCATCAACCCAACACCACCATGCCCACTAAACCATGTTACTAAGCGCCTCATCTACCCGTCTTTTAAATACTTCCAGGGATGGTGACTCAACCACTTCCCTGGGCAGCCTGGTCCAATGTTTAACCACTCTTTCAGTAAAGAAATTTTTCCTCACATCCAATCTAAACCTCCCCTGGCGCAACTTGAGGCCATTTCCTCTCGTCCTTTCGCCAGTTACTTGGGAGAAGAGACCGACACCCACCTCGCTACAACCTCCTTTTAGGTAGTTGTAGAGAGCAATGAGGTCTCCCCTCAGCCTCCTCTTCTCCAGGCTAAACAACCCCAGTTCCCTCAGCTGCTCCTCATAAGACTTGTTCTCCAGACCCCTCACCAGCCTCGTTGCCCTTCTCTGGACACGTTCCAACATCTCAACATCCTTCTTGTAGTGAGGGGCCCAAAACTGAACACAGTATTCGAGGGGCGGCCGCACCAGTGCTGAGTACAGGGGCACTATCACTTCCCTGCTCCTGCTGGCCACACTATTTCTGATACAGGCCAGGATGCCGTTGGCCTTCTTGGCCGCCTGGGCACACTGTCGGCTCATGT
>NW_008824247.1:1810847-1818561 GCF_000699105.1 Pygoscelis adeliae | reverse complement strand
GGGCTTTGTCCCATGGCACTCTACCAAGCAGATCCCTGAGGAGGCCAAAGTCTGCTCTCCTGAAGTCCAGGGTAGTGAGCTTGCTGTGCAGCCTCCTCAGTGCCCTAAGGATCCTGAACTCCACCATTTCATGGTCACTGCAGCCCAGGCTGCCCTTGAGCTTCACGTTCCCCACCAGCCCCTCCTTGTTGGTGAGAACAAGGTCCAGCATAGCACCTCTCCTCGTTGGCTCCTTTACTACTTGGAGAAGGAAGTTATCATCGACGCATTCCAGGAACCTCCTGGATTGCTTATGCCCTGCCATGTTGTCCCTCCAACAGATGTTGGGGTGGTTGAAGTCCCCCATGAGGAGCAGGGCTTGTGAGCATGAGGCTGCTCATATCTGTCATAATGGGCAAATCTGTAATCATAGAAAGGTTGGGGTTGGAAGGGACCTTCAAAGATCATCTAGTCCAACCCCCTGCCATGGGCAGGGACATCTTTCACTAGATCAGGTTGCTCAAAGCCCCGTCCAACCTGACTTTGAACACAATTCAGTCTCAGATCAGGAATAGGGCATGAGGGATGTGTTTGTCCAGCACAGCAGGCTGGTTCTCTCTGCACAGTAATGTACGTGTTTCTGTAGAGTAGAAAACCAGGCAAACTTCCTGCCAGAGGACATTTCGGAGGACTTTGCCCTAAATTCTGAAAACATGCTATAGCAGTGAAAGGATCTGTTGCCAAGAAAAAGGATTGTATTTTTCCTTCTGCTTCTCACATAATTCAATATAATATGAGGGTCAAGAAACCTTTGCAAAGTCTGTAGCTCTGTTATCTGAACTACCACATGTCCCTGCAGAGAGACAAACTGTGAAGACCAGGTCCTCAACCAGCCATGTCCAAAGGTACAGCACAACCCTGGTGGCCCACGGCAAATGGCCACACTTCCTAAAGGGACATCAGAGGGCTAAATTCAGATGGTGTCTTGACCCTGCACTTGGGAGACACAGACATCTAACTTAATGCCATATGGGACATCTCTCTCCCTGTGGGATTTTCAGCCATTTTCCCGCTCCTGGGGTTAAATCAGGCAGAAGGGGTCTGGCAGCCCACTGTGGATGGCAGTCTTGGGCAGAAGGCGGTGCCAGGCTGGGTCTCAAACCTACCTGCCTGATTTAGCACAAGGATTAGTGTGGCAGCTGCCTGGCTGAGGGAGATCCTGTGCTTTCCTGGGAAGCTGGTCCACCTCACATACATGCTGGCTGTGCTAACATAGAGCTGCTTCGTGGCTTAGTGATTTTAAGGCCAGTGGAGGGCTTGCTTACAGCCCCACCACAAATCAATCTCCTCAGCCTAGGAGGAACTTGGAGGCACACAGGTCCAGCCTGGTGGCATCCAAGCCAACCCTAAGCACTTAGACAAAGTACTGGGTGAAATTCCCTGCACCAAGGGCTATCACAGGTATTTACACCCATAGGAAATTAGAAAGGTCCAAGTAAAACCAGAAGTTGCTGGCTTTATCCTTGTGAATTAATTTCAGAGAAAGATGCATTTAGCAATATTGGAAGTAGGCATTTCTTTCTACAGTTTTGAAGTCTGGATATCTTTTCACAGGAGAAGAATGCAAAGATGAGGTGCAGGATGAAATTGCAGTGAGCTGTACTGCTTTGCACGGTACGTGCCACCCGTGCCCACCTGTTCCAGAGGATGTAACAGCAGGTGACAATAAGGGGAGAGAAACCAACAGAGAAGGTGTCACCTCTTCCCTCCCACTGCTCCATGATATTTCTCTTTCTCTTCCTTGATTTCAGAACAATCCCCTTCAAACCCTGGTCCTGTGCCGTGAAATTCCCTGCACCAAGGGCTATCACAGGTATTTACACCCATAGGAAATTAGAAAGGTCCAAGTAAAACCAGAAGTTGCTGGCTTTATCCTTGTGAATTAATTTCAGAGAAAGATGCATTTAGCAATATTGGAAGTAGGCATTTCTTTCTACAGTTTTGAAGTCTGGATATCTTTTCACAGGAGAAGAATGCAAAGATGAGGTGCAGGATGAAATTGCAGTGAGCTGTACTGCTTCGCACGGTACGTGCCACCCGTGCCCACCTGTAACAGCAGGTGACAATAAGGGGAGAGAAACCAACAGAGAAGGTGTCACCTCTTCCCTCCCACTGCTCCATGATATTTCTCTTTCTCTTCCTTGATTTCAGAACAATCCCCTTCAAACCCTGGTCCTGTGCCGGACTGCCAGCACCTGTCCCCTGCAGCAGGGAAGGACCTTTGCAGGGAATCAGACCATGAACAGCACGGGAAGCTCTTGGCCCATTCTGCTGCTCCCTGTGCTGTCCCCTCCCTGCTGCAGCAAACAGCCGGCTGGCAGCACAGACACTGGAAGAGCATCAGCCTGAAGCAAGGGAAATAGAGACACAGAGGGAGCAGTGAGGGAACCACGTGGGTGAGCGATTTACTGACAAGGGTCAGGGGAAAAATAACAAGAAAAATTTGGAGGTTAGTTGCGGTCACAGAGTCACAGAAGAATTTGGGTTGGAAGAGACCTCATTTAGTCCAACTACGCTTAAAGTGGAACAAATTTCGAAGTCCAACCAAGTGGCTCAGGCCTTTGTCCAGCTGAATTTTCAAAGTCTCCAAGGACAGAGATTGCACAAGCTCTCTGGGCTGTGTCCCAGGGCTGACATGTGTTCAGCTTGTTGTCAGCCAGGAACCCAGCTTCTTTTCTGCAGAAATGCCACCTAGCTGGTCAGTCCCTCGCCTGTGCCATTGCATGGGGTTCTTCTGCCCCAGGAACTGGACTTTGCATTTGTCTTTGCTAAACTTGACCAGTTCCTGTTGGGCACATCTGTTCATGACCCCTTAACACCAGGGAACAAAGCAACTCAAGTACTGAAGTCAGGCGACCTAGCAATAGCAAGGGTTGTCTTTCCAAATTCCACTACTCTAAAAGTAATTTTCCTTCCACACCTGAAGGTAAGTCCTCTCCTTCCCACTGGTAGCATCACACCACTTCCCTGACCATCTCTCTTGGACAGCTAGGCTGCGAGCTCAGTCTTTAAAATATTCCAGGAAAATCAAAGATGCAATCCTGCAGGCCAGTCCTCCTGTCTCAGAGTCACTCTCTTTTAGACCACTGAGCGAACAGACCCTGCTGGGAGCCCCTCTCTGCAAGCTGCTTCATTTCCAGGGAATGCCACCACTCCTGCCCTTTCTGTCGTATTGCATCCCCAGCTAGAAAGTGAGCAAGCATCCCTCTCAACCACCTGACTCCGAGCAGAGACAGAAGGATCACAAGAATAACGACTACGTTTCTGTATCTCCACCTGCACACACACACCAGCACAGTGATCTTCCCCACGGCACTGCACAGACCGGGCAGCTCCCTGGCAAGCTCAGAAGAGCGCAGCCCTCCGTGCACGTTCCTGCAGGTCCTCCCCCTCGTTGGTGCTTAAACAGGAAACATCAAAGCAAAGCAACTCCACAGCACCCTCATGCACATGTCCTTTCCTTCTGTCAGTTTTGAAATATGATGTGCTCTTTCTTCTAAAGCCTTTATTTCACAGCCACTCCAGAGCCCAAACATGCTTCCTGGGGCCTTTTACTTGACCACTTCTGACTCTGATAGAAAACAAAAGCTGGTCCAAGGACACCTGACCCCAAAAGGAGCGAGCTGTCCTGTTAGCAAGCGCGTGTTGCACCTCAGTTCCTAGCAACGTGGAAATAGATGGAGATAGATCCAAAATAATGCACATCTAAAATTGCAGTGAGAAAACTTCCCACGCAATAGCCTTGTAGGCCTGAGCATTTGCACGAGGTACTTGCAGTTCTGCTTTGTGTATTCCCATCACTAAGCAGCTCTTCACCTACCTCCCATCTACATTTCAAAGCTGTGCCCAAGCCTCAGGAGGGGGCCCTTTCTCAAGGCATCCTCATCACAGCTCCACGGAATAAGCCCCTCCTGTGAAGTGTGGTTCACTTCTGTTTTTACCATGTGCGATGCTGTAGAAATAGATACCAGGAGACGGGAGACCAAGGTCCTATGTCAAGAGCTTCTCAGAGCTCTTGACCCCAAACACTCATCTTCATCTGGAAGTACACTCTGTCTATTTACTGCCCCTTGTGTTGAAACCATGCCTCTGAGTCAGAGGGAGCACAGAAGGATATGCAGGATTGTAAATTCAGCTCTTGAGCTCAGTGACCTACAAGTTTGGCACAGAAGAATTTTAGGGGAGTCTGACTTTCTGCGATTCGCCTGAGCCGCAGAGAGCTGAGTCCATGGCTGTCCCCGTAAGAACAAATAACCTGACACCAAAGCAGGTGTCTTCAGCCTCCTTGAAGCTCAGAGATACCTTGAGCTTTTCCGGATCAAATCATGCCTCGGTCATAGCATGGACAGATGCAAGAGACCTGGCTCATTTCAGGCTAGAGAGATGCACCCCGTACCAGTAGCCAGGCCTGATTTGGACCCATCATGCAGGTGCAGTATAA
This sequence comes from Pygoscelis adeliae, assembly GCF_000699105.1. Lineage (NCBI taxonomy): Eukaryota > Metazoa > Chordata > Aves > Sphenisciformes > Spheniscidae > Pygoscelis > Pygoscelis adeliae. Next base: position 1,814,081 of record NW_008824247.1, on the reverse strand, counting down.
ATAGTGTCATTCTGCCCAGGAGATCCTTTATTTTCAACATGAACTATCGCTGGCTTCTCTCGGCATCAGCATTGGACTACTGTTCTGTTTGTTTTGGCAAAACCAAATACTACTCACTAAAAATACAAAATACTACTCACTAAAATACCGCCCCTTTGAACAAGTCTGCAACGTGTCTGAGACAAGGATGAATTATCCTCAGCTCTAGACATTTTGTTCCTGTACCTCTCAAACCACTCTGAGTACATAAATTGGGAGAAAAGAGCTTGACCTAAATATCTGCATCTCTTCTACAGATTAATTGCTTTGTCTGCTAAAAGCAGACTGATGGTCTGCAGGATTAAAGGCTGAATACCTGGCAGATTCTTCTGAACTGCACATCTTCCTAAGTCCTCATCCTGCTTCAACATTTCCTACCATACAATAGCTCTTCCAGAAGAAAGAAACTGGAATGCCGTTTGCTAACACAGCAACGTGTGAATTCTCTGTCTTGATGGTTTGTAATTCAGTCATCACTTCCTAAAAAGCATATTATAAACATGTCAATATGCTTGTAAAAAATGAGAGATTAGACAAAGCAAAAGCTTGGGAGGGGCTCAAATACCATCTCCTGCCACCTGGACCTTCAGTACAGATCCGTATGGGTCCATGGAAGAACCTTAAGCTGGGGCAATCATCTGTCTCAGGCCTCTTTCCTCCTACAAATCATGCATCTCATGTAATTTTGCTCCGTGCAGCCATCTCAAAGAGTTTTCAGCATAGCTGAGAGATGGGATCTGCAGCTTAAGAGAAGACACATCTCAGTCTGCCTTTGCTGGTGAGGAACGTGCCTATGGAACCAAACCCTGTGTGAAATACAGCTGCAGAGGAGGAGCCAGCTGCACCCGCACGACACAAACACAAAGAGCACACGCCTCGGAGAACGTACAAAATAAGGCAGAAGGGAACAGGGATACTGACGAGGGGAACAAGGAGTCACCCGGCTGTGGGACAGGCAGTAGCTACTGATAGCGCACTGCTCCAGTATTTTCTAGGCATCACTGCAAAGGACAGAAATAAGGGGGCAAGATAGTACGTACTATTAACCATACAGAAGACAAGGCAGAAGAGTTAACCAAACCCCATTTTTGGAATTTACAGAAATATGGACCCCAATAACAAGGGAAATTTGTGGGCTGCACATCGAGACCCCTCCCAGATTCACGTAAAATGGGAAAAAACAGACTACCCAGCCAGTCCAATGGCTGAAGTGTGGCTTGCCAGAGGGGAGAGTACTTGGGATTTTTCTGTATCGGCTTTTTATTTTCATGTTTGATAAACAAGTAATTAGCTTAAAATGAAAGTTTAAAGTTTTTTGTATTGTTTCTTGCACATGGAAATGGCATTTTTTTCCACATGCAGAACTTCTCTAAACACATCCACAAATTTTTCATCACAGATTTCAGTAAAATCATGTTGGAAATTTGTGTGCACACAAAAATAAAGTTCTTGACAAACTCCACTAAAAATAGAGAAACAGTTCTGAAAAAACAAACACCAAACAGAAAAAAAACCCAGGCAAGTACCAAACTTGAGACTTCTATTTCTCAGTAAAGACCTAAATGTTCTCTTAGAGCGATCATTTGGAAGCTTCACCATAAATAGGTTCTCAAGTAGATTTTGAAGCTTTGATCAAGGACTGACATGTAAATCTATCAAAATTCTTCCATCATATTAAAATTGTTGGAGAAGTTCCAAAACGGGGAAAATTGCCTTTCCCACTGCATGCTCCTCTATGCCGAGTTCATATAGCCTTGAAGAGCAGTACGAGAGCTCATCTTCTGCTCACTCTGCCAAGGCCAGTCCTTCAAGCTCTCTGAAGAGAAGCTGCAGTCCCCATGCAGCTTTTCGGGGCTCTCAGTCAGCAAGGCAACACAGCCAGCGTGTTGTCCCTTGCCATCTGCTGTCCTAAGCCTGTCCCTGCTAAGCTTAAGTTGAGCACTTCCACGGAAATCCAGCCTCTCTGAGGTCTGGGGGAGTTTTGTCACTGGCATGGCTGCACCAGGACCTCAGTCTGAAAGACCTCTGTGAAGTTAAGAGAAGCCCTCAATGCTTTGCAGGTTGCATTTTTTTTGTCTGCCCCTGGGAAAACAAATCACACCATTTGTGTAGTTAGCTTTAAGCATGCAAATGCTCTGAAGCACTTGTTTTGTCAGGGCAGAACAGCGCAACACATCAGCGGACAGGTCTGTCTGATGCAGGGTCAGGTGAGGTGGCCTGGTGGTTCCTGGAACAGGAGGTTGGGAACAAGGGGGACAGTGACCCCCAAAACAGACAGCCACCTCTGGTCACACCACCAGACATTTGCCTGCAGATGCCCAGAGCTAAACTAACAGTTGGATTTGGGCCGGAGCAGGAATTGCCACCTCCCTGCTCCTGGGTACACTGAGGCACTTTGAGGATGCCTGGGACATGGAGGAGGACTGCCGCAGGAGAGGCACTGGCATTCACAGCACAGGTCATACCCCACATGGAGCTCCGCTTTCCCTTTATCTTCTAGGCTGCAAATGAATAACCATTGAAGCACATTTGTTATTTAAATAAGGCCAAAAAAGGAACATCATAATTATGAAAACCACTGCACTCTGAAACCTGTAACATTTAAATCCAACTGTTGACCTTAAAGAGTTTCAGCTCATTACACTTCCAGGAGGTAAAATGGGGCAAGCGAGTACTGCAGAGGGCAGCTGTGGTGGCACGTAATTCTGTGTTGTAATGAACTCCTCGATAAACCTCTGCAATACATTTTGTTAACATCTACCTGCCGTCCTCCCTTGTCCTTTTCTCCTTCACCACTTGATTCCTCTCTGAGCATCTGAAGAGACTGCCTGACTTTAATCAAAGAAATATTTCATAACATTTCCAGGCCTCAGAGGATGTCAGAGTTCTTTCAACTCTTCTAAAGTCTTTGAAGAGCTGACGTGCTCCTGGGACCGGCCTCCGGCTCACAGCCCTCGGGAATGCTGGGAAAACCCCCTTTGGTAACAAGTTATGTACTGCATGTTCAACCCACACATCAGTGTTGCCCAAGCCGGTGTTCTCCATGCCAGAACCTCCTTCCAGAACAAGGACCAGCTGAGACCCATCACCACCGGCCTGCCTGGGACAGGGAGAGCAACGCTTCGGGTCAGGGTGAAACGGACGGGAAATGCTGCTGTGACTTAGCTAAAAGCAGTTGGCTGAAAGGAATACCTC
>NW_008824247.1:1810312-1810822 GCF_000699105.1 Pygoscelis adeliae | reverse complement strand
TACTGATAGCAAAGTTTGACCCTTCCTCAGACATCCCAGGTGCTTCACCGTAGAACTGGTGAAAGAGGGAATCTGACCTCTTCATTTATGCAGCAAGTCAAGTTAATCAGCCTTGGCAGTCAAGAAACGCTTAACGCCACACCAGACACTGCCTAATGCTGCCTCTGCCAGGGAAGCGGAGGGAAGCAGCAGAGCTCTCGGGGAGCCGCAGGGCCTGAGAAGAATAGATCACTTTGTTACATGAAGTCCACATTCGACTGTTCAGGGTTTATGTCTACTTGGTGCATTCAAGCCCTCGGTTAGAACAGCGCTTAACCCCATGCCCAGCTCAGAGCCAGCGGTTAATTTGGAGGCAGCACCTCTGTGCTCTCCCCAGTCAGAACAAGAGTACGTTGAGTAATCGAGCACTACCGCAGACCCGGTTCCGCATTTTGTCACACAAGGTCAAGATACGGCAGCACTTCGGACTGTTTCAAGCAGTGCTTGCGTTTCTCACCAGCACGCCGTATG
>NW_008824247.1:1800727-1810185 GCF_000699105.1 Pygoscelis adeliae | reverse complement strand
CAAACAACACATGGCCAGGCAGATAAAGAGCTTAAGAAATGCGGCCCTCCTACTTTCTTCTACATGAATGCAATCCATAGTAATCAGAAGTCATAGGCAGCCCAATTTAGTGAGTTAGTCACAGCACAGACACCCAACAGAGGCTGTCCCTGCCCTCTGTCACCAGCGACACACCGACGCCGTGCGGCACTGTGCCGGGGAGCCGTCCGGGCTAGCTCCGGTCCCACAGCCCACCTGGGAACTGGGTGCGCTGCTGCACCCAAACACGGCGTCCCAGTACTGAAGCCAGCTCAGGGGCCTCGATGCAAAACTGTGTCATGCAGGGCCCTTCTGAAAACCAGCCCCCAGTGGGAAATGCAGCTTTCTCCGAAGTACCCCAGAGGGAAGAGGGCACGCTGGGGCACCCCAGCAAAACACGATGCAGTCTTAATAACTGGTAGGGAGGTTTCTCAGCAGTATGGAATGCCAAGTAAAAGTAAAATAACAACCCAGGTCTCACAGCTGATTTGCCACATTTCCTTAAGTTTTCTTAGCTTGACTATATATTACTCAGTGTTGCTATTTACTCATCGTAACTATCAGCACAGCACCCTCCTGCACGTCTTCCCAGGGCCACCCTCTGCCCATAGCATGTCAGCTGGGAGCAGAAGCAAGGACAAGCAAGTTCCCCTCTAGGTCAAAGAAGAGGAGGAAAATAGGAAACAGCAAAACCAATGATTGATAAGAGACAAACAAGGGGCAAAGGAGGAGCAAAAAGCAGAGCCAGAGAACAGGTACCAGCCCTACTGATATCAAACACATGCGATCACTACCCGCAGGCTACACTTTAGTGAATGGGAACCTCCAGCTTGACTGCAAGAGCCATGATTAGCCCCTCTCACTCGGACAGTGTGGAGAAGCCCCGCTCCAGGCAAGGGTGGGGAGGAGGCAGTTGTCTGGATTTGGGAAATGAACAGCTTGCTATGCTGTAAATGTCTTAAGATTAGAGGGGTAGCCTGGTCCTGCAATGCAGTCAGGGAGTGGATCACATTTCCATCTCTGCCTATGGCATAAACCAGTTTACTTCACTCTTTGGACTCAGTTTCTGCTTCCCGTCTCCAACTTCCTTGCTTAAATCAAGGCTTGGAGCGACAACTGCCTTCTCCTGCATGCCTGCCCACCCAGAGCACTGTTCAAACAGTGAGTTGCTCCTGTGACAGAAACTGAACGATCGATAGTGAGTGTTAGTTCATCACCTTCCCAGCACCATGTCTTCCCTGACGACACCAGGGCCGGCTCACATCACGAAGTCTTGATCAGCAATGCCCAACAGCCTGACCACAGATGTTATCAAGGAGAAAGGAAGGCTCCTCCTGCATAAACTCACCAGCCGTGCCGCATACCAGAAGAGCCAAACTGCACACGTATGGGAAGTCCAACACTTCCCAGCTATGCGGTATTTATTGAATGTGTGCAAACCAACTCCTGAACATGCCCAAGAAGGCTCATCTGCCATGGACAAGCCTCTCTGCCTCCCTGTAGCCCAAAGAAATCAGCTAGGACAGGGCTGCTGCTACATGGACACCATGTGCAGCTGAGGAATGAGATCTCCTTCCCCAAGGGCTCTTTGGAAGCAGATAGCGAGCAAGGCACAGGCCAGATGAATTGTGGTGGCAGCAAGCTCCTCTCTTACCGCTGTCGTTCCCCTCAGATTTTCTCCATTATATGATGGGGGGGAAATGGCAGAGCCTAGGAGAAATGGTGACTGGGAACAGGCTGCCAGCACAGCAACCCCTTTAACCTGCAAGTCTGAGGCAGGCAAGAGTAGGCCAAGGGCACACAGATGTCCTCCAACTCCCCATGATTCAGGATGGGCACCTCGGTTTAGATGCCACTAGTTACAGCAGCAATGACCTGCCTATACTATAGATCTTGCTACGGCTACAGGCGATGAATCAATGAAAAGGGCAACGAGGGCATGGCCTAGCAGTACTGGTTTTCAGAGGCACCAATAGCCACTCACCCTGCAAGAGCCAGTCCATTATATTTTAATTCTGGAAATGCATTGCAGGTGGCACTCGCCTTTGATAGCACAGGAGCTGTGTTAAATGAACTGTGCTAGTCATTGCAGGCAACGGCAGCGATGGCTGCTGTGAGTCAGCCAGCCCAGCATCAGTTCCCCTCTACTCCAGTTCTTTGTTCTGAAGTATAATAAATTAAAATCGTTCCACTGCCAACACTTAGGGGTTGAAACTACCCTGCAGAAAATTTGCACCAATATTGCCCTCACTTCAATCTTTTTCCTGTTTTATCCAGGGGCATCTGAGCTGGCACCACACCGTGAGCCCTGGTGCTACAGGCACAGAGCCCTGCACTCACAGGAAGGCAGGCGATTAGCACAGCTGGTCAGGGTATTCCAGCTGAGCAACTTCACACCTCAGAGGAGCTTTCAGACCACACTAGACCAGTCTGGGGAGTGACAGCATGAACTGTGGGTGCTTGAGGGTCAAGGAAGAGAAAAAGGGCTGTGGTATCCCACTGGCTTTCCAGTTCCCCTTGAGGAAATCATAAGTACCACGACCAAGAAAAAGAGAGTAAATTCCAAGCTGAAAGATCTGTGACCCCTGACAGACACCAAAACAGGTAGGACCCTCTACTGAACTTTAGGCAACATTTTGACTATTCAGCTAAACTGCTTCACATGCCATTCATTCCCTCCTCCCTGACCCACAGTTTTATACAGCAAACAGCTTTACCTTTGCTGCCCAGAGCTCCATTACAATTAGCTGTGGGCTGTAGGGAGGCCACTACAGCTACACCAGCATAAACTGGTGTAAGAGAAGGGAGAACCAGGCCCTTTGTCTTTAAAAGCTTAACACTGGCCTTACTGATTTCCGTGTCCAGTATTTTCCCCACTTAATCCTCTTCACTGTAATTCACAAAAGTAAAATAAACACTCTGCCGAGGTAGTATCCAAGTTTGGCCGTTATTTTGTTAACATACGCACACAGTGCTAGTTACTGTTATTAACTCAATAAACAATCTTTATTCTGCTATTTTAAAAGAGGTAATAGCTGCAACCTGCATTAAAAATACCTTTCACACTGTAAAAAACAAACAAAACACCACAGGTAGTAGAGGAAACACCACAGGCTACAACTTTTCTAGAACCACACACCAGTTTCCCTGATCATAGTAACTGTTTTGAACCCTCACACAATCCAGGGATCTGCATGCTGCTTCCAGTTCCCCTTCAGAGAACACATGGTAATAACGGTGGAAAACAGGGCTGAGTTCTTGCGATTCCTTAGAGCCAGCTGGAAACGACACTGTATCAACACTTTCCCCTTTCTTTTTAGTGCCACCTTTCAGGTGCCAGGGAACCAGCAAATCTTGAGAGTGAAAGGAGGTTCGGTTAGTGTGAACAGGCAGTCTGGAGTCTGCGACTGGCTTTGCATCACAGCCCTCGTCCTTCGAGTCGTTAAAGAGTCGGTCAGAACATGCTGAGCCTTGGCTGCTGCTATGAGGCATTTGATCACTAAGCCTGGGTCTCTGGGCCATGCCAGTATTGATTTCCTCCTCCTTGTCTTTACTACCATTCTTTTCCTTAAGGTATTTAGACTTCTGGTTTTTGTATTCTTGTTCCATCGCCCAAACATAAATGAGTGCCATTCCACCAGGCCTTAGAAGCCGAGCTAGTTCACGGATAGTAGCCAGTCTCCTCTCCTATAAAGGAAAAACAAAAGTGTGAAGCTAGTATATAAACAGAAAGACAGGAGAATGCAATGGCAGCAGTTCCTCCTTACTGTCCCCCCCCAGGATACAATAAAAATCAGAGGAATTTTTTCCACTATTCATTTTCATTCATAATATAGCCCATCACTATGCGCAAGCCAAGACATTTTCCTAAACACAATTCTCTTTCCACTTGAAAACAGTGCTGTGCTAAGCAGGATTTCTTGGACATATCAGCCCAGCTGGAAATGACACAGGCCTCTTCAAGAAGGCTGTTCAATATCTAAAATCCCAGATTCGAATCTACCATACCTGATGATACACATCCTAAGTTTGCAGCTGAAGCAGTCAGATTTATGGCTTAAACACAGGTCCTCTGACCACCCGAGCAGATATGCCAGCCTTCTCCAAAACAGACTTCTTCCTACTTTTTATATTGCATTTGGAAACACTCCCTTAGGCCCCACCTCAGATTAAGGCTCCATGGTCTAGAAGGTTGTTACAATCGCACAGTTCCTGCCAGGAGAAGCTTACACAGCCCAGAGACATGGCAGACTAGTGAGTAGTGTCCCTGTTGTTCTTTGCAGATGGACAACGAAGGCATAGAGAAAAAACCCATGAGATCTGCTCAAGATCTGAGCCAGGAAGTAACACATCTCTTGACTCCCAAAGCAGAGCCCCCTTCTCCAGTGTCATTAATTGTATGCAGACGAAAATCAAACACAAACGCTTAGATCAAAGTGCCAGGAGGAGCAAGGGCATCTGACAAGCAGAGGGAGAACGTGGAGAGAAAGTTTAAGAAGCAGCAGCAGGACAACAGCTTAACTCTGCTCTGACAACTGCTTACACCAAGTGCGAACCTTCGATTTCCCCCATTTCGTTTTTCCCTTTTGCTTCCATGAGCCCCAACTAGCAGTTTTTTGTAATACTAGTAGCTCTGCACAGCAATACAGCAGTGCAGGGGAGCACAGAGAGGGGCGACTTACCGCTGTTGAGAAATGGTGGATTACAGCAATAGAGATGCATGCATCACAAGAACCGCTGCGGATTGGCACCGACAGGGCATCACAGACAAAAGCCTGGAAATTTTTTTCTCCGCAAATATCCACCAGGTTTTTGCTGCGATCACAGCCAACCTGTAACAGAAAGTGTTTCATCAAGCTTTTCATAAGAGGATAATTACAAGACTGGAAAATGATTTTCACTCGATGCTTACAGTAATCGAGTCATCACAGTCTCCTACTGAGCTAACACATTTTAGTTTAAAATAAAAATGACAGCAAGTGTGGGAAAACAGCCTTAAGTAAGAGGAATATATCGTTCCCAGGTACAGACAAAAAGAAAAAAACCTGATGCTTACTTAAAACACAGATGGCAGACTGGATATTAGACACCTCATTATAGCACCCTGATTTTGAATCAGCTTAAGACAGAACAGGTTTCAGCCTAACTTTTCCTCAAAACTGGCTCTTAAAGGTATCTTGAAACCAGCAAAATGAGAGGTGACCTAACCTCAGTATTCCCCTTTCCTTTCCATTGCCATTTGTAACCTGACAACATTTGAAGCAGCCAAATACTGAACTCACAAAAGCTGAATCTAGAAGTGTAAACGACAGTCTGGTGACTTTGGTGGCATCACTGAAGTATGTCGCACAGCTTCACTAATCACCCAGGTTTCATCATTTCAGTGTAAGTAAGGAAGTGCTCAGGTACAGTCCTCTTCACCCTCAGTATCACAATCCACAAAAATTTAAGCACAACATAATTTTCCAAAGTTCTGCACAGTCCAAATGAAGTGACCCCTAGAAACCATTTCAGGACACCTCATAAAAGGTTTCTTTTTTTCCCCTTTGAACCTTGCCCAGTGTCCAGGTCAAAGATGGTAAGAAAAAGCATCTAGAAGAGGGTTTTTTATGTGCTTGCATAAAAACCAAATAAATCCAAACTGATCAAGACCCTTCTGAAAGAACAAATAGAACAAGGCATGCACCACCCTCATTTTCATGTCTGCCACGCACACTGAATACTCAAACCAAAGCCGTGCTACGAAGTCATGTATCAAATTCAGCTTGCATGAGAATATTAAATTTATTTTTGTTTTCAGTGATCAGCAACAAGTAGATAGCAGAGAACAGATCCAGAATCCTAAATAATTACTGCTGACAGTGTTTATTGCATTTGATACAGAAAGAATCCTAAACCATCCTTGATGCAAGAAGAGCAAACAACTTGTTCTGGTTAATCAACCCAGCAGAGACAACAGTACTGCTAAAATTAAAAATCTCTTTTGCAGTGATTAATGAAAATACATTTGTTTTCCATCATAACTTTTCATTTTATTGGTCCAAATCATCTTACCGTTCAGTCTACCATCACAGTTTTGAAGAAAACGAGGATTCTGTTCCATTCATATGTCCTGAAAGCTTCCAGGTGAGCTGCTTTCTACTCAGGTCCCTGACTTTTGGTCCAAAGTAAATGAAAAAGTTTTGAAAATGCCAACCTGACAACCCAAGATAATCTTCCACAAAAACAGTACTATGAATATGTACATATTGTCCTGCCAATTAGCTCTAAACAGACCTGAAAAGATCAATCTTAGCATCGCTTTCTTCCTATTTATTCCTTGGCCTCGTCTCTGCGTTTACTGAAGCACTGAGTGAATAGTGTTATTTATGAATAAAAAAAGAAGACTCTTGTTTACTTGGAAGGAAACATAAATCCCCATCATTGCACACTGGAAGCCAACTGAAGTGTCTTTAAATTACTCTCATCATGGAATGGATTTAGCTGACAACCTGCATGTTAGAGATTCCATGCCTCATTACCAGTGCCTTCAACTACTTTTGCAATTAAGACATTAGCATGCAGTATTTAATAAAACTCAAAGTACCAAATTCACTGCTGGCAGAAGGAGGGGGAAGAACACTTGCAACTTCCACTGACAACAAGCTTTCCCAGAAAGAATTGCTTTGGCCCTGCACATCTATAGTAAAAAAGGGCTGGATAATGGAACTCAATCCTTCCCTCCCAAAATAACCTTGAAAAGGACTACACTGTATGTTGATGAAATCCAATGAACTGAGAATGAGAACAAAGGCATGACTGCCAGAATGTGAAGTCCTCATTTGCATCTAAATTATATCAAATAATTACAAAGTCAGGCTTACTTGTATTGTCATACTTATTAAAGTGAATCTACATCCAAAGCAAAAAGATTCTGTTTTGCAATGAAAATGGAGACCTTGAAGTGGATCACTTTGAATGCACAGCTGCTCTAAAATACGTATATTAGGCTAAAACTTTAAGTTGTCTTAAATGTAAATATGGTAAGAGGTGCTACATATATATATATATATGCATAAACGCTCAACACAGGGAGTCACCACACATATGCCTGGTGCTGGAGCTAAGCAAATTTAGCACCCTCACTACAATTATCTCTGCATGATATTTTAAAAGAACTACAATCACCACATTCCTGCATTTTCTAGCTTACAAGAAACATGCGTTCATTAAAAAACAAAATACATCGGTTTCAGTCCCTTAGAAAACAGTAGGCTAGCAAAAAGCAGGTAACTCCAGTGGTGCAATGCCAGTTTACTGCTGGAAGGTGAGCCTGTGGTTTTTATGAGTATAGAAAACATTTACAGCAAGGGGCTGAGACCCCAAACTCAACTTTTCCCAGTTCTGTTACTAACCGATTTCTACATTCTGAAGCACACAGAAGCTTTGATGTGATGATGCTTCATTTACAGAAAACAGTTCAAAGGAATGTTTTAGAGAGAAAAATAAACCTGTTCTAATTAAGCATATAATCAAAACATTTTAAAAAAATCTCAAAATATAACTGGAATGCTTCAATTTTTGCCAGTTCATATCTCTAATTTTGATGCTCAGCACACAATACTGTCCTTGCTGACATCTCCTCTAGAAGAGTGGAGAAAGGTAGACTAATTACTGTTCAGTGTCCAAAACCAACAGAATCCGGTACATCTCTTGCTGAGCCAAGTTGTATACATTTTTAAGGTTCCCTATTTCTTATTATCTGTGAGTCTTCTCAATCATTTCTTATACCTGTTTTCCCAGTTTTCCAAATCAAATTCCTTGCTCAAACCCCGCAATTTCTCTTATATATCTCAAATAGCATAGCTGATTGTTCAGCTGAATCTATCTCTTGGCGAGTCCACCTCTCAGCAAGTTGCTCTACACCTTTTAGTATTTCCCCAAAGGAGGTTGGCTTCTCAGGTTTCTCAGATTTTACTCCAGGCAGCCATTCCCACATCCCTGCCTTTTCAGCAGGTACCTCCAACTCTCTCTTCACTGCTTTTTGTGATGTGGACAATGGCTCACAGGAGCTCCAGAGTGGCCACTGACACCTATGTACTGGAGCTCAGAATCCACTTACATTTTTAACAGAGATTTCAGGTACTGATTTTCATTATATATGGATAAACACTAACTGCATCCAACTCTTGTTTTAAGCCAGGAAATCTGTATTAGTATGGAGGCCTGTAACTCCACAACTAGAACCCCAGCAAACACAAAACTTACAAAAGAGGCAAAAGCATGTTGTCATTCTGGCATACAGCACCCTCTCTTTAGGGCACGCTGGGTAACACAAACCTTTAGACTAATGGAAGTACCAAAAAAGACTAAGATAAAAGAGGATAAGGGAAGGGAGAAGCAAATGTAACACCTGTGATTAGTCTGAGTTTGCAGCAGCTCTGTCTTGCTTCCTGGGAATGGGATAACACAGGCAGATATCCCATCCTGCTCCTTTGCATTCCCAGGCACCTTCACCCCCACCGTTTCAGCCAGGAGTAGCTAAACTAAGTTTTATAAAATCTGCTTAATACAGTCATTTAGAATAGATCATCAGGGGGCAAAAGACACTAAATAAATAGCTTGCTTTGTAATGGTGCTGCAAATCTGCAAGAGAGAAATCTTGTTGCAAGCTTAAATAAAGATAGGTAAAGACAGGCTGATGTTGCCCACCATCACGTATTTTCTTTCTATGTTATCTCATTATAACTAACTCTACCTGGTAGACTTAGTTCATTTAAGTATCTGGAAACCTCATTGATTCAGCACATTAGAAACCGATGAAGAAAACGGCATCTAATTCTGAAATCCAGCCACCAAATGGAATCATGTGGCTCCCCGGAGAAACACCTCAGCTACAACTGATAGCATGAGAGCCTCGAGGAACCAAACTACATTCCAGCAAACACACATGTATGCAGAAAAAGAGACACCAGCACAGCTACAGCAAGACAGACAAATCTCCTTGCTCCAGTTGGTCTGAGTCAGGCCTTTAGCATTCCTTTCATGTAGTGTTTTGGTTTTCCATTGCGTACAGTCAGGGTGTCTGTGGAAACAAAGTGCTGTGTCTAAAACGTGAAGTTCATTTCTCAATGACAAAGCATCAGAACCAAGTTGAGCAGTTCAGCGTTCATGCTGGTTTTGTGCTGCTGTCGCCCAGTTCCTTCTGAGCTCTCTTCATCCCAGATCTCCCGTTAATGATTCCTACTCATTGAGAGAAAAGGGCAGGAAAGGTTCCTCTGCCTTGCCCTCTGACCACTAAAATACAGTGAACTGGCTCCAAATATGCTTTTGCAAGTTAGTTTTGTCCTTCCTGCCTTTACCCGCTACTAAGTCCTTCCGACAGGAATCTGTTCTCAATCAACGTGGACACAGCGTAACTAAAATCCACCTTTATGCAACCATATCGCAGAAAATCTTCA
>NW_008824247.1:1794688-1800642 GCF_000699105.1 Pygoscelis adeliae | reverse complement strand
AATTCCTCTTTTATACATTTTATGTATATATACATTTATACAGTTTATGTTTCAATGTACTCATTGTCACACAACCATATTCAAGTAGATAAGGCTATACGTAGTCATCCAAAGAAACTGAAGCAAATACAATAGCACAGGCCACAGCGGAGACACTTTCAGACAGTGCCTGAAGATTAAAACCATCAAGCGAGCTACCTAAGCTTTGATCTACTATTAGCGTTGCTACTTAAGGTATGCCACCTAAAAATGGACAGTAACCTTTATAGCACATCGCTTGCCTTCAGAAAGCGCTTGCCTCCGGTTTTCAGTATTTCTGAGTCAAAACACACCAAGCTACCTGGCTGTACTGACAGTGCTCTACTCAACCCCTAAATAACTCCTAATTTCACAGCACTGCTTTATTGTTTCTTTCCCAACAGGACTTAGGCTAAGAGCTCCAGTGCACTGTGCATAAAAACTTACCAAGAGCCACAGCAATTGCTGCGAAGGAAAGGCTGCAGCAATTTATTATGTTTCTGCCTGGATTTTATGCCCCCAAGTCAAGAGGAGTAAATGAGGGAGGAAACTGATGCCCTGCATCTAGAGAGCACTCTCCTTATCCCAATGATGCACCTGATACACAAAACGTATTCTTTAACCCCTCACCCTCGGATCCATGCCCAACCTGTGGTAAATGGAAGTAACACAATATGAGAAACAGCCCTGTATCATCAGACCTTTCTGTTGAGCCCAAATAAGAACCCAGGGGGACAACAAAAAGTGCTCCTTTCTCCCTCAGACAAAAAGAATGGTTGAACAGGCTGACTCATCCAGCACAGTCACCATACCAAGGAGATGGGCTACCGGTAATAATACTGATACATCACTGACACTTGTTCTACAGTACTTCCTATAGAACAGTACAGCAAGAGAATAGAGGTAAAAATCCCATTAAGGAATATACAAGTACTGATTTCCCATTAAGGAATAAATGAGTACTGATTTCCCACAAATCAGAATCCACAAAATAAAGAATGGACGTCAGTCACTTCTGCAGTCACAGGAATAGCAAAGTATTTAAAGTAGTACCTTGCTTCAAGTAATAGCCATTACCAGTTGCTTTAGAGGAAGACGCACAAAAAAGTCATCAGGACAGTTCGCTGTCTAAAAAGCTTACCATAAGAAAAATGTCTTGCTAAGTCCTGTCTACTGGCACTTTCCTTCAGGTCAAAGAACGAAGGTTTGTATTACCTATGAAAAAAGTGATCTTATGTCTCTTAGAATTTGACCCAATCCTTATGACTGCTGCTCAGTGCTTGGCTTTGTGGCATTTTGTGACGGTAAGTTCCATCTGATAAATGGCACCACATGTGCCTGAAGTATTCTGTCTCCTCAGCAGAAAACAGATTGCTGCAGTTTAACCTGCTCCCAAACCATCAGGTCCCCTTGGATCATCTCATTGTCCTAACTAGCAGCAACTACTCATATCCATGCTAGGTAATCTAAGTGACACCCACTGGTAACCCTTCATCAGTACTGAACGACATCCAACAGTCCTACCTTCCTTTGTCTCCAAACCAGTATAACACCACACCGTTCCTCTCACCTACGATAATTTAGTTCTTAGTCTTTTTGAGATTCCTTGTCAAAAGTTCAAAAAAAAAAAATCTGTAAACATTATATACACCGTTTTTTCTTTAACCATACTTTGGCTGACATATAAAAATAAATATAGTAGAAAGAAGTCATATCCATCCTCCTGAGACTGTGCTAGCTTGCAGATGAAAATACACAAATGCAAAGTCTAGAGTCTAGCTCCAACCAAGAAGAACTAGTCACCAGTAGAAAATAAAATGTCAAGGGAGGCCAACTGAATGAAGCAATTTCCATATTCTGTTTTTCAACTGTCTCAACTGCTTCTTTAAAAGTTTCCTCCCTTTCACTGTTATTTTTCACGTTTTGGATTTCTCCTGCAGGCACATATGAAATGTGGTAACTCCTGAAGTGACAGAGGAGAGGGGCTGGCTTTCATCTGACTGCCAGTAGATACATGATTTTTCTTTCCCTTAGTTGGTTAACTGTGGGCTCCAGAAAACAGACTAGTGATGGCAATTTCTCAACACAGCATCTTGCAGAGATTTCGCCTTAAAAGCCTTCCACAAACCTACACAACAGCAATTTACCAAATTCATTCTAGGACCAGGTGACCTTCATGGTACCCTGATAAACTTTTCTCCTCTCTAGTTAGGTTTGCTGATTTTTCTTACAGGAGTCAGGAGTGAAAGACTGAAATGTACTGAGCATAATAATTATTTTCAGGCTACAGCAGTCAGGCATAAACATGCCTACTTATAAATCAGTTGATTTTGTTCTAGCTTATAAGAACAGTAATGGAAATAAATCCATTACAAATACAGACAAGGCTGTAAATAACAACTTACATTTTATAGCTGAATATAAATAGCAGGACAGAAACTCCTGAAACAGACAAACAAGCCTGACTTTTATTATTAATAATGAATGTTTTGCCTTACATTGAAATCTATCAGGCTTGAAAACTTCTAAGTGTTTAACAGTACAAACACATGAAAGAATCGGACAACTCTGGAATAGGGGAGAGCAGATAGCATAATGCACACCTCAAAGATTTCTTTTGGGTAAAAACAACAGGAAGTTTGACCCTTGCAAAAAAGTCTTTGAAATATCTGCAATACAAATATGAACCAAGAGATAGTTTTTATGTGCTTCATGTCTCCTTGATAAGAAGGGAGAGAAGTAAAACTGGGCTAAGTACAGACTGTGAGACAAGGAAGGTGATGAGAACATCAGCAAGAATGATGTCAAAACTGTCTAAAAGTGAAGAAAATGGCGTGAGAGAAAGGCCAGAAATCTGTGCTGAAGTTGAGACTCCCCCATGAATTTTATGTTGGCATATTTACTGGGCCTATGCACAGCGTCAGAGGTGGGACAACCAAACATGACATTATTCACAAATGAGCCATGCCACCAGGCCAAAGGCAAGTGAAAAGGATATATGAAAAGTAGTACTGCCCATGAAGATTTCAGGGACATGTACATTGAATTCCCCACCCACCAGCCAGATGAAAAACTTGTTGGAAGCATTCAAACTGCCCAACCATTTCCCCTTTTATTAAGCTTATTCAGAACAAAGGCTAAAGCATCCGTTACGATTTTTCAATCTACTGCACCCATTACTATTTTTTTTTATTAACGTATTTTGACTTGCAAAGCAAAAGCGGCTTTGAAAAAAGAAAAGGGTAATGCACATAGTGAATGGATGTGGAAACCTAACATAATTGGTAATTGATCTTGGATCACGAAATAGCTTTCTGTTCTTGGCACTCTTCCCACAACTGAAGCTGAAACATGCTACAGCTGCACAATGGAATAAACACTAGTACCAATGAAAACAAGTGACAGTAGCTACTACTTACCATGTACAAATCCTTGTTGATGCCTAGATATTTCCCGTTACCACAACCAACATCAGCCACTATTGACCCTTTTGGTAGTAAGCTGAGAAACTCTACAATTCGGGGCCATGGGCTATGCCTGGTACTGCTGAAGTGTGTGGCAATCTCTTCGTACACCTTGTGTACATATTCTTGCTCCAGCTTTGAGGCTTCCATCTCATTGTGGGGAAACGAAGGTTGTACCTGACTTTGCTGTCCTTTCTGGCTGTCACAGACAGATGGGTAAACTAGATACAGCAACAGATACACAAAGAATAAAGTTTTTTAAAGTCATTCCTTGTTGGTTAAACTTATTTAGAAAAATAAAATTAAAAATGAAATATTAAAATGCAAAAAATGCTTCATTCGTCCTTTACCTTTTAAAAACTGAAATGCGGTCCAAACTGCAGAAGTGTTTGATGACCTTAAAACAAGCAACCTGCCCACGTGTACCAGAGGCCGTTTGCAGTGATCATTCAACCTATGTTAACGAGGTTTATGTTTTCAAAACTGAGACAGTGCCCCTAATATCAAAAATCATGACATCCCTGCAATTCAGCCTCTGACATTGTGTTCTGAGGGCACAAATGGATTTCAATTCCATGTAATTGTTAAGCCACCTATCTATTATAATCTGTACTGCCCTAAGGCACTTACACGGCTCTATCACTGCAGCTCTGACTGCTTCTCCTTCTCTAATGTACTTGTTTTCACAAAATTACAGTCCCCTTCAAATAAAAAAAACAACAAAAACTGATGGGAACCTGAAGAACAATAGCTACTTCTATTCTGGTACATTATTCTGGCACTTGAAGTCCCAATGAAATGCAAGATTACAGATTACTTGGCTGGCTCTAGAGCAAGCCAAATGCCTTCCTGTATAGAGAAACTACAGCAGCCAAATGGATGCAACCAGTTCAAGCCATGTAGTATGCCTAACCCTGAGCCATTCAGGAACGGCTACCAGGACTGCCAAAACTACCCAAAGGGATAAACTGTTTTGCTCAAAAAAAAACCCCTTATATATTGGTGATAAATAACAATTTTGACTTGAAGATCACCTCAAGACACTTACTGCAATTGCAAGGGCTTCTCCTCACTTTCCTGAATGTAAATGATGTCCTTGTTTCCCTTCGATTTAGTGTTAAATCTCCAACATCGGCAGTGATTGTTCCAACTTTCTGCCCAAGCTCAGATGCTTGAATGACATCATATTTTCGGGGTGTAATCCTAAAACAAAGTAACACAAAATAAAAGAATAATTTGCATCGGAAAAAAACCAATCCATCTTTATAAGAAGGCACTTCTTAAATACTGTGACAAGTGTGGTTACAGCATGCTATTTAACGTACTGCTGCTTCTCAGTTTTCAACTTACTCAATTTTAGAGAAAAAAAAGAGGTGCTGACACATAAAGTAATGACGTTAATTAAAGCGTTATTTAATTGCAAGTAATTATGTTTCCCTTTCCTCCCTTCCTTTCCTTCCATAAAGTTTGGTTATTTGTTTTTCTAGGACTTTATCCGAGATGCATTTGTTAAAGATAAATACACTAGCAAAAACGGTAGCTATGGGCATAAAAGCATAGCACTGGCTGAGCTCTATATTAGCAGACTGAAGTGTTTTATTACAAACGGGCCTCTCCAATGAATTCTGTTTTGCAACAGAATTGCTTTTCCATTTATTGACAACAGAAGATGCAAAGAAGTAGCACTTGGGAGATTTGCTAAAATGCCTAAAGGGAAACACTCTGCTGCAGATCTTCTTTCTTGACCAAAATCTATCAATCAAGCAAACTGGGAGCAGAGCTTAAGCTACTTCTGGATTTGGCACTGATATTAATGGAAAAAAAAATTTTTTTGCAAGGACAAAATTCATAAAATGAAAGTGATCTGCAATTTTTTTGGAGCGACAAAAGTTTCAAATAATGTTATGAAGAGACTTACATTACGAAAAAGTACTAAACCCAAGACTTTTTAATAGCTCTGCAAATGGATCTCTTAAAGTTGAGAAGAGGAAAATGAGAAAGTAAAATGTGAAACACAACAAGAGAGAAGAGAAACAGCTGCACCCACATGTGGTTTCCCATCACTTGCACATGGGAAAAAGTAGATACCCTTGGAACAAAATGGAAACCCTTCAGGGAAATAGCTTAGCACTTCAAAGCTGTTAGTGTCACACTGAAACACTTGCTGAACTTAGTCATCAAGGAGATTAACGCAGAAATTTCCTCAAGAAAAAAAATAATAATAATCTCTAAGGAACTGGCCTCTCAGTGAAGCCCCTTCAGAGCTCCTGACTTCAAAGTACTTGACTCCCAGCAGGACAAGCTCTCAGTATAAAACTGACTTCCATATTGTTTAGCTGAGTTTAACCCCTCACAGGTTGAGCCAAAAGGAGGGAAAAAAGTGTCTTACATCTTTTAATAAAGCAGAGCATTCGGTCTTATCTCAAATTTCCATTGGAACTTTTTTGCAGGTCACAGCAAACTGTTGACCAG
>NW_008824247.1:1757850-1794664 GCF_000699105.1 Pygoscelis adeliae | reverse complement strand
CGAGAAGGCATCCTGCAGCCTGATCAGCATTCCCATACTTTGCTGTATGCCATCTTTCCTACCACAGGGAAGCTGATCTCTAATTGAGTCACAGGGAAAAAGAGTGCAGGTCTTTTCTGTCTGGAAATCAGGAAGTGGCACATTGGTGCTCCATCTAGATGTTGCAAAAAGGAGACATGGAGCAGCCCTGAGAATGGAAATCTCCCAAAGGCAGCTATGGAAATGATGGGATCTAATAAAGAACTGTCTTGTTCATGGCAGATAATGAAGCTATGATGAAATAATCAGCTGAAGATGCCCAAGACTCCGTGGACAGGAGAACTTCAAATCCTGAGTTTGCAGTTTTTCTATTTTATTTTCTTTTGTACCTGCAGCAATAAGCTAAGCATAGCAGCTAATATTTTCAGAAATGTCTTCCTTTTCAAGGTTCTAGTTCCAACCTACATAATTTGCTTTTGCCTATACTACAAGCAAGAACTCTAGACAAAGACTGGGCTAAAAACAGGCTTCCCAATATCAAAAATAAAATGCTGCACATCATCTTGCTTGGCACAGATTTGTTTTACTATTGCACTGTCAGGAATGGTGTTTTGCCAGGTTACCCAATCAAAAATGAACCTCACCAGAAAAAATGTCACAAATGAACCTCATCAGAAGAGCCATAATTTTACTTTCACCTATGAGACAAAAAGAGCACATATCTTTGCCTTCCTTGACGACACTGTATAGCTTAACCATATGTTTCTCTTTCAGAGAGAACAGAACAAAAAGCCTTCTCCTGTGCACTTTGTTAACAGGGTCAAAATGAAGTCTCTCATTCCCCTGGCATCCAAATATATATATTGAAAACATTTCCAGAATAATTCCAAAATTGAACCTTTTGCTCTCTAATTTGGACTTCTGAGGAGTAGATAAAAGGCATCATAAATGATCTTAAATACATCCTGACGTTATGTATGCAAGTGAATTAACTACTTTTGCTCACTGCATGATTAATCTTGTTGACTACAATCGTATGCTTCACTAGCATGATGGAAAGCTTACTCCAGTTGAGTATCTTGACCTACTGCTGCTTTTACAGAAAAAACTATTTTTAGGAAAAGCGGACGAGCACTGGGACAGCAATAACTTATACATGAGTAGGAAGATCTGGGATCTTCATTTGAAATGTAGTTTATGTCATTGGTTCTCAAAAGACAACCATCATTTGAAGTTACAAGTGAGTTAAGTAATAACCTCATTCCAGTTCTTAGTAGGTAGGTCCACTACCCCAACTTGAATGCCTGCTGGCAAGTACTGCAACTGCCCTGCGTGCAATCCTTCCCCCTCCTGGCAGTTTGGCTGCCCAGTGCCAGCTTGGAAAGAGCAGAGCTGGTGGCCTTAGAGAAAGCTGTCATGAAGACAGCCAGAAGGCTCAGCAAGAGCGACCCCTCCTTCTCCTGGAAGCTGCTTTTAAACGGAGACTGTCTTGCTGGGCCTTGCCCCAGCTACAGCCCCAGATGCATCCCCAGCTGTGTCTGTGCACGGCCACTGCCGCGCTGATCCGGGCCTTGACCCGCAGCCTGACGTCCCAACTTGGCCTCAGCCCAATTCCATGGAGCTGCCTGATGCCCGGGGTTGGGGGCTGCCCCGCGGCTTCCCAGGCCACCAACGTCACTGAAATGGAAACTGCACTATGTTCTCAGAGTTGTAGGTAACCTTTCCAAAAGACATCTGACAGTATTGGACAGGACAGAATAAGCAGCTTATAACGCTGGTATCAGTGTTCAGTCTTGTATACCAAAAACCAAAGGACTTCACTGCCCTGGGCTTCTATAATCATGCACATCAGGAATACCAGCTTCTTTGTACAACTATTTAAGTTAATGAGGGAATATACAGGTGGTATAAGCGCTTTATAAAAATGAACAATGTAAAGGTCATTGGGGAGTTCATATTCACCCTTCTTCATAATACAAATTAACCAGTAAAATTAAAAGGCAGAAAATCTTCTGCCAATAAAAGGATTGCGTGTTTAATTTAGACAGAATGTCCTTAGTGTCTCCAATTGACTGCTGTAACCAGTGATGGCTTGGGTCAAACAAAGGAAGAAACATTTACCATGGGCATTTCTGTTCAATATGAGGGTTTCCATATTCTCCTGAAGTACACTACTGTCAGTCTCAGAGCTCGCCAAGGTTTTAGCCTTTTTGCCAATTTCAGCACTCCTACTGTAAGTATCTCCCAGTGGTGCATGATTTAAAAAGCATGTATTTAAACTCTACAATAAGCAAAGCCTCAAGACATATTTCAAGAAATCTCTTTTCCAGGATCCCAAGCCTGCTCAGTACAATGCAGCCTTATCACTAAAGTGTCCCTAAAGCAGCTGGGAAGAGCTCAGGAAGACTCCTCACTCCTCTTTGTCACCCTCATGCCTTCTGTGCAGGGGAAGTCATTCTCTTAAACCAGCCCTTCTCTAAAGCCTTTGGCGTATGTAATCCAATGGGAAAAGCTGTGGGCTGAAAAGAAAGAAAGGAAATGGTGAAGCTAATTACACTACAATCAGTTCTTTGCCAGCTCAGAGTCATTGAGGACTTTCACACCGCAGACATAAGTGAGAGCCATTTCCAAGTGGAACTTCACTTGTGACAGCAGCAGGAAACTGCAGCTCAGGGACTGGCAATTAGCTTCCTAAAGTCCCCAATTTTTTCAATTTAACATGAGCAGCATCTGAGCAGAGGAGTGAATCTGTACATTAATTATAAAACTTGACTTGATTTCTTTCAGAGCAATTTTAAATACAGACTGTCATTAACAAAGCAAACAAACAACATATATTATTCTTCTATTATCAGCAATGCAGGGACTCTTACACATACCCATGTGTCCACAGGTATCTGGATTCTCCAGCCATCACCAATAAACTGCATCGGGGCAGCATAATTGCCACTGTATGGCCATCAGGGTGTTTAAAATCCATAACAATCTAAAAAGAAACAAAACGAGCCACCACAAATGAGCATGACTTACAGAGCTTCATATACATGCCAGGCATTCTTAAGTCCTAGCTTTGTTTGCCTCTTCAATGTGTTCATCAGAATATTGCCATGAAACAGTTACATATTTCCTATGGATGCAAAAGCCTCTAGGTCTCTGTCCTTAAGATCTCTCCCTTTTAGCACTGTGTTCAAAAATCTGAGGCAGTCACAAGTATATGTGTATATATAGATAATTAAAATACTAGAAAAAAAAATTTTTTTTCTTTTCACATTAATAGCTTTCTTTGTGAGAACACAGTAGCACCATTTAATTTCTATGTGTACCTGTGAGGTAGGAAAGGATTGCTACCCCTCAACTAAAGGCACCGGCATAAAAGGAGACAGGGCCCATTTGCTGTAACTGGGGCATCTGAAAGTTAGGTACCTGGGCTAAGGCAGTCAGCTACTGTATTTTTGTTAAGTCTATGCAGCAAGAGACAAGTATCTCCACAGAGTGATTCATCCTAGTCTAAAGTGTAGAGCTAAGTGATGTGGAATGACCCTGTGCCCTCTGGAAATGCCTATCCATTCACAGCAGATTGAGCTGAGACAATTAACTCAGAGTAGATACATAACATTTAGATACCCAGTACTAGGTGAGAGAAATAATTTCCAAACTGCCCACGTTCTTGGAGGTTTGAAGCACAACAAGCACATGCAGTCTCCCAAGATCCTGACTAACATGCCAACTACCAGACCATCCTTTTATCATTTGCCACCTGGCTTCTAGCCATGGCAATATATTGAGGTAATGCTTTCAGCTTTATTCCAACTTCACAGCCCAGATGGCAGTGCTACATTTTGCTTCTGCTTGGACTAGGAACATTGTCCTTTTACATTTCCCAAATGAGAGAAACTCCTGCTGCGGAAAATACGGAGCAGGTCATTTAAGCAAGCCAAACGAGTTACAGAAGACTTACGAAAAAAGAAAAGAGGTCAAAAACTATTCAAGTCAGCGGTTCCAACTACACTGGAGAATTAGCACCGTGAAAGTGCTGCCACCTGATTTGTAACCTACTAAGTATGCAATTTAAAAGCAGACTTGCTACAGTATGCCAGATCAAAACGAATTAAGCCCTTCTGCTTCTGCATACAGATGCGTTTAACAAAGAAAACAGTGGTGCAATGATCAGTCATTCAGCACAAAAAAAACAGCAAGACAGAGACTGAACAAGCAAGACTTTTAAACGCGACAAATTACCACTTACAAGATTTATTATTTAATGTTGTGCACACTGGAGCAAACTACAATGGCATTTACATTTTTAGGAAAAAAATTATTTATGCTGTAGTACCACCCGCATAGAGTGACAGAGCTTCTCCTGTTGAGCTATCTAAATTTAAGGCAAGAAATGACAAGGGTGATAAACAGTGGGGCTGACAGTGGAAGAGAGATCTGAGGGAACAGGAATAAAGCCTACCTGTAAGCTCTGATTAATGATTATGAAACACTTCGGTGGCTACACAAATAGATGAATGGCAGCCACTTGCTAATATACTCCTTCCCTGGCACTTAGCAATTTCTTCTAGGTATCCTCAAAGAAGCATAGAGTGAAGGAGAAAACACAGTGGCTTCACAGATCTGATGGGGAGGCTGTCCTATACAGCACAACTAGGTGCAAGCCTCTGTAAAATATGTATCTATCTGGCAAGGCAAAGAAACCAGAGGAGGATGACTAATCAGGACCAGCAAGTAAGGAAAGGAAAAGCATGAAAAGAAAAGAAGTGGTGAGTGAAGTGGTTGGATGAAATGGGTGAGATGATATCTCAGTCCGTCCTTTGCCTCCCTGGCTCACTGCTGTTGGGGGACAGGTGTGAGGGGACAAGATAGAGACTGGGTTCTTCAGAAGTACGGCAGAATAAACTGAACATGAGACTGTCCAGATTCCTTCCTGGAGGCTCAGTTAACCCCCTGTCCCTCTTTCTGTGTCAGTAGTAGCTACAAAGCCCCGTTCTTGCAGATGTTCAAGAACAGCACTTTCTCCAAGAGTCAATGATTGCCAGCTTTATGGGGTCTCCTACACTTCCAGTTCCCATCTCCCTCCAGGCCCTGGAAGAGGACCTCGTTCCCTTTCACCCCTCTGCATGCCAGACTGGGGGACTCTATATGAAGCAGTGGGAAACAGTTCCTCCAGCTCCCTGCCTTTTCCGCTGCTTTACCTCATGCATCTCCAGTTCCTTTTCCGCCACCAACTGCATGGTCCCCCAGAGTCTCTTAGCAGAGGATGGTCCTCAAACCCTGTCCTGTTAACAACTGTGCATCCAAAATAGCAGAGGTTCAGAACACTCTATAAACAGATAGCACATTGGGAATGAGAGGCCACAAAACTACCCCTGGTAGCTGGATTTTCAGGCAGAAGTGGCAGGAAAATAGCGGACAGTAAAAGAGGAGAGCATGTCCTCCTGGATGAATTTCAGCTATGCCAAGCCAACAAGAAATATGTGAAACAAATTTCTGATGATGCAGAATCTGCGGCTGAAAAGCAGATTACCCATTGTACGTAACATCTGGCAAGTCTAGTCCTCACCAGCACAGGATCCCAGCTCTGTCCCTGCTCCCTACTTTTCCACAGAGGAAAAGCTTCTATATTATCATCTCACACTGTGTGGCTGCTCCCCTTCTAAATGAATTTCATCCTTATGACAAGCAGTGATGATT
The DNA here is from genome assembly GCF_000699105.1 of Pygoscelis adeliae. NCBI lineage: Eukaryota > Metazoa > Chordata > Aves > Sphenisciformes > Spheniscidae > Pygoscelis > Pygoscelis adeliae. The sequence goes on along the minus strand of NW_008824247.1, from coordinate 1,788,988 downwards.
TGGGGAGGAAAATATAAATAAAGGATTATTTTACTTGCAAATGGGCAATGACATTAAGTAATTAGCAGTAATTGGAGGAGTCAAAAAATCAAAATCCAAAACTGACTTTTGCAGAGTCAGAAGCAGAGATCCTCAGTTAGAATATATTAAAGTTTTGCACTTTTTCTATTAACAACAAATTTGACATTGCAATTCAGACAGAGAATCAAATTTAAGGAACCCGCTGTGAACATCTGAAGAAAATCAGTGCAATTCCTATGCTTCATTCCTTTATCTAGAATAACTGCACCTGAATGCTTAAAAAAAAACCAAGCAACAGTAAAGAACGTTTAACCCAGAAGGGTTTTTGAAGAAAACTGTTCTTATCTCTGAAAAGCCTATTACTAACTGAAGTAGATAACATTCCCACACTCCTATATGTGTCTTTATCCTGGCAGAATGTTCTACATTGTCACTGTCACACACACACAAAAGATTAACGCATTTGGTCCTCTTTTTAATTTACTAAGGACTCACAATCAATAAAGCAACTCTGCCACTGCTGAATCAATCTGCTTCATGACAGCTCTGCTTCACAGCAGCTATTTCCAATTACTATTTTCGTTTTTACCTATTTTCTTTTTTCTCTTTGGTGGCAGAGTCAATAAAGATCAAATTTCCAGCTAGCCCATGGTGCATCATCCAGGGATTCAAAAATAAAAATAGTGGATGCTTTGATCTTATACATCTTCTACCTTCTTTCTTTGTACTATGGAAAAAGTGTGTCTCTATATATACAGCAAAAAACTTGAAAGAAACAAACAGCTAATAATACCTACTTGTGGATTTAAATATCTTGTCATGATGCCAGGTTATTTAAGAAAGAGAGCTCATGACAAGGGAGCACATGAAGCAGTAAACAGCTTTCAAGGATGGCTAAACATCAAAGCAAAGTGACACCCACATCATGAACATTGTTCCTGTGGCATAAAAAACAGCAAAACGCAAAAACCAGAAAAGAATCCAGCTTAAAAGAAAAAGGGAAGAAAGTATGTTTTTTAACTCCTTGGGGAATGAGAAGTCTGCACCGCCTTCCAGTGCAGTGGTACTGCACTTCATGAAAGAGCAGGAGGATGGAGGTAAATGACTGGTCTATCAAATAAGTGAGGATCCAAAGACAAAACAGAAATAATGCAAGGGGGCTATAAGGACAACGTTGATAAGGATTTCACGCTACAACAACAACATTGTTTTTCTAAGCTTGCCACTGAGGCAATTTGTATTTGATGTTAACAGACTACCTTAGACAAAACATACTCTAAACCTGAAAAAAGTACAATGTGGAATGCTTCTCAAGTCTCTGACGTTATTTACTGAATTTTCAGAGAGCAAAGACACATTATCAGCCTACATAGCAGTTTCCCACATGTAAAACAGATGAAAAAGAATGTCTTCTTCAAAGACAGCTGAGAGGTTTAAAGCCCACACATGCAGCTTGAACAACACAGTGGGGCTCTATGCAGAGACAAGAGCCTGCTGGCTTACACAGGACCGAGGCAATCAATCAGTAATACACAGTGCCTTTCACTGCAAAAACCATGCTAAATTCCAAAATTTGGAATTCAGAAAAATGCTGAATTTTAAGGGGAAAGAGAATGGGATTATCTTCTCCAATAATCCACATCATAGGAAATTTATCTTACGGAACCTATGCTGATATTTACATCCTATATGGTCTCTAGCCACACTTCAGAAAATGAGTGCAACATTGACAATCATGATGAAGAAATATTTCAGTATTGCCTACCTCAAAAAAAATCTTTCAAACACATGCACAGGCCTCCCCCATATCAGATTTACACCAAAGCACACCATCTCTTGCTAAGCCTGCTTATCTACTTAGGCATCTATGGTGATGCTAGTCACATGCTTAATATACTTAGTACGTTTTCTTTCTTCAAAAATTGTATTCAATTTTCCATCCATGCAATGCATTACTGTCTTCCTGAATTTTCTGTGTCGTTTTAAGTATCTATATATTTCTTCCTCTTAACTGAAGTCTAGCATATGAATGTTTAAAAACTATTTCAATATATGGACAGTACTTCATTCTTTTCTCTCTGAGGTCTCACCTTGTTATGATTTTCTTGATAACCCCAAGGAGGAGAGTGTATCCACAGAACAGCGTACCAGTATCTCTCCTAGCTATTACATATGCCATTGACTCCATGATACAAATTCTCTTGTTGTCTGTACTCTGTTTACAAGATTCAGGCAGTGCACAAGAAGAGGAAAACTACTGCAATTTCCAAGCTAACTCCTGTGGATGGAGGAGCTTCGAATCCTCCGCAGGCCTTGTCACAGCTAGCTGGAATCTACACCACTCTCCTTTTGTACCCGGGGATGCATCTCTCGAGGTTCACCAACTCCAAGTTATTAGAAGTGTTTCAACCAGTACACCACCTACCAGGAGAGCTGAGATACGCCATTAACTCCTCTACTGTGCCTCATCACTGATCATCATAGAATCATAGAATCATTAAGGTTGGAAGAGACCTCCAAGATCATCGAGTCCAACCGTCAACCCAACACCACCATGCCCACTAAACCATGTCCCTAAGCGCCTCATCTACACGTCTTTTAAATACTTCCAGGGATGGGGACTCAACCACTTCCCTGGGCAGTCTGTTCCAATGTTTAACTACTCTTTCAGTAAAGAAATTTTTCCTTACATCCAATCTAAACCTCCCCTGGCGCAACTTGAGGCCATTTCCTCTCGTCCTATCGCCAGTTACTTGGGAGAAGAGACCGACACCCACCTCGCTACAGCCTCCTTTCAGGTAGTTGTAGAGAGCAGTGAGGTCTCCCCTCAGCCTCCTTTTCTCCAGCCTAAACAACCCCAGCTCCCTCAGCCGCTCCTCATAAGACTTGTTCTCCAGACCCTTCACCAGCCTCGTTGCCCTTCTCTGGACACGTTCCAACATCTCAACGTCCTTCTTGTAGTGAGGGGCCCAAAACTGAACACAATAGTCAAGGTGCGGCCTCACCAGGGCCGAGTACAGGGGCACGATCACTTCCCTGCTCCTGCTGGCCACACTATTTCTGATACAGGCCAGGATGCCGTTGGCCTTCTTGGCCGCCTGGGCACACTGCTGGCTCATGTTCAGCCGGCTGTCGACCAACACCCCCAGGTCCTTTTCCACCAGGCAGCTTTCCAGCCACTCTTCCCCAAGCCTGTAGCGCTGCATGGGGTTGTTGTGGCCCAAGTGCAGGACCCGGCACTTGGCCTTGTTGAATCTCATACAGTTGGCCTCGGCCCATCGATCCAGCCTGTCCAGGTCCCTCTGCAGAGCCTTCCTACCCTCCAGCAGATCAACACTGTCGCCCAACTTGGTGTCGTCTGCAAACTTACTGAGGGTGCACTCAATCCCCTCATCCAGATCATTGATAAAGATATTGAACAGAACTGGCCCCAATACTGAGCCCTGGGGAACACCGCTCGTGACTGGCCGCCAACTGGATTGAACTCCATTCACCACAACTCTCTGGGCCCGGCCGTCCAGCCAGTTTTTGACCCAGCGCAGAGTCCACCTGTCTAAGCCAACTGAATAACTGCAGTTATTTAGCCACTCTGGGTACACCTACATTTCTGAACAAAAGATGATACCAGATGTTAATAAACACCTACAAATTTCAAAATAGCCTTCATAACTGATTCCCCCAAAGCTCTAATCCCACATTGTGCACAGTTATGTGCACACCACCTCCTCAGAGGCCACGTGGGCCACCAGCACTCACCCCTCCTGTGAGACATGGGTGCTCCCCATGCACGCACCAGTGACAAAGGCCCCCCCAGACTCACATACAGGCACCCCAGGTGTGTGTCTCCACTGTGGCACCCTGTGCTGTCACCCCACTAGCTCAATGCCAACTCCTTGTGGTGTCCAACGGGACAGCTGTTCTGGCCAGCCTCAGCAGAGGTTGCGATGCTGGTGGTACTTCTGGCAGCATCACATCAACTTTTGACTGCTGCTGTTCCCACTCCAAGGTCTCTCCCTGCTACTACGAATTTTTATGCTTCACTCATGTCTTCTCAGGCTGACTCTTCTTTGTTTCAAAAGCCTTTTTGTAAATCCAGGGTTACTGTTTAATCTTTCTGATTGAACAGCCAGACTAAAAGAACACCACAACAAACCTAATCCATTAAAAGTCTACCCATCAAATATGCCAGTTCCTACTAACTCTAAAAGTATCAGGTTTCTCTTGTATGTCAGGAATTACCCGTGGCCTTTGCACCTTCCCAGATCATTACCTGTGTTAAAACTCCATGTTGAATATTAGACTCTTACACAAAAGACTTTCAATCCCTACAGTAAAAGGCAAAAGTTGCATTATCACTGCTTCCCTCTCTCTATCACCACAGGTATAAATTTCTCCTTTCCGGAAAACGCTATCTAAACCCAGCATATGACCTTGATGTCTTTTTGTGAATCCAGAGACACAAGCAAGTTCTCAACAACATCCAATTTATTCAATTTCGCTAACATTCCATTTTCATCCTTTAATAAATAGGCTCCCTAGCTCTTAGCTTAAACTCTTTTAGGACACAGAAAGCAAGAGGCTAACGCTGTTAGTCTTCATTTAATTTATTTTATTGACTTAGCCTTCTCTGCAATATTTTCCATTCTTTCAGTCATATGTCTTCCCTCACATCTGAATGCTACTACACTGACATACAGGGAATTGCATCCACCTACACCAGGGCAGCATGTGCCCCAAATGTATGAAATCACTCATTTTCCTTTCCAAAGGAAAGGAAATTTCCAAGATTTTGTATCACTTGCTCTCTAACGGAGTACAGTTCAATGGAAGAGCACAAGAGGACTCTTACATATCCTGATCCTAGTAGTCTCCAGAGGGCTCAACCTGTTCAAGATACAATGCCCAGACATCACAAGAAAGCAGTTCCGCATCCTCAAATACATCTCCTCAGACTTGCACTTAATGTATTACTCTATGTTCGGAAAGCAAATAATCCTTATTTACATATTTAATGCTGTACCAAATGTCTACTGAGAAACCACTGTACAAGTCCTTACAACACAGATGCAGCTGTTCTGTAATGAGTACAACTTCATATGCAAGCATGATGACATTTATAGGAGTCTGGTGTGCGTATCTGTGTACGTGGTGCTGTGGCATATCTGTAATTCTTTCACACATTAAAAACTTGCAAGTTCTCAAGATATTTTCAATATCTAAGTAGAAAAGGAAACACTTCAGGGTTCAAAAGGAGCACATCACCTTTTTAAATCACTGATCGTTTACAAATATCTGTGGAAACACACTATTATCAGCAATTTCCATGTTACCGAGGTTGCAAATACATGTGGCAGGACTCTCTTCACCCATAATTTTATTCCCATGCCACCCTACCTGTACATTTATCATCCTGTCATCGACCCTTATAGCCTTTAATTGCAAGTTTTCTACAACAGAAGCGGTGTAAGGGACTGTGAATAGGGCCTCTGTGTAACATAAATAATAATCGATACAGGACAAACCAGGCCTTGGCCAAACATAGAATAAGAAACACCTACGGTAATGAGAGTCATTTCCAGGAAAGAGGACCTGAAATACTTACATTCAGGGCGGTACACTCATACCACATACTAGTGTGCCACTGCTGTTGTATAATAGTCCAAGTCCTTACAGGTTCGGGGTATTTCAAGACATAGGTAAAACAGGCTGCATGTTCACCATCCTGTAAAACTGTTTTCCCTCACTCTCCACAAACAACGGGGTTGTTCATCAGACCTTACTCTCCTCTGCAGGTCTCAGCTTTTTGCTTGTAATGCTGTAGTACAGGAATCCAAGCTAACTATAAAGTCATAGGGTGGGAACAGTCATTCAGCTCAAGATTAAGACATCTACGTTTGGCATAGATTTTTAAAAATCCTATTAGGGAACTGAAACCTGTGAAACCAGACACTAGATGTCTAGTTTAGTGTGAGCTGAATCACCCCCTAGGCTGGACGGACTCAATCCCCATTGATTACAGAGGAGCTCAGGCATGCAGTGCACACGTACACACCTACATACGTACTTGTAAACGCTAAAATGTAAGTGTCTTAACCCTGGACTAAATACCACTGACAACAAGTTATCTAATAAGGCACCCAAGTATGGATTCAGCAGATGCCTCAACTCTGTTTAAAACAGTCCTGCCTTAATTATAGCCTCTTTCTGCACTATTATCACTATAATCTTGTCCCCTACATACTGGGAAAGTAGTATACAAATAGTCCAGTGTTGAATATCTGTAATTCAAAAGGATGAAATGAGTTTATTCAGCCTGAGTTTGAAACAAAGGTCAACTAGCCCTTCTCACAACTCCATCTAACAACTGTCCCAGAGACCGTTACAATAACGGAGAATTGCCAGAATACAAGACATGCAAACTGTGCCTTTCCAAACTAATTCTTGCATCATACCTCACAAGAGCTGACAAGACACAGTTTTTAATCTATTGCTATAGAAACTACCATATGGTCTGTTTCTTAATCCTCTACATCTTCACTGTAAAAGGGAAGTCTACTGAGGAACAAAGATCTGGGCATAAATTTACAGAAATGGCTTAAAGACATAAAGAAAAGTCATTCCTTAGCAGTCAAAAGCATATAACTAAAAAAAACCCAAACCCTGAAAGCCATCTTCTTGGTTAATGATGTCTCCTAGGGCCACAAAGTATAATTCAAAACACAGCATGACACAGAAAGACTTCTTAAAAATCATTTGAAGAAAACTGTTTTATCAATTCACACAATTGCTATGTTTCACCCCATGGAAGTACCACACATCTGAAATACACATATTATTTTAAAGCAGGTAAAACAATCAAAAAGGAAAAACACATTTTCTTGTTTGGATAGGCAGTATTCCAACACTGCTGATTTTCAGCACAAGCAATGTCATCTCTTTCTTCTCTCATTCCCTTCATCTGCTTCATTAGCCAAATGAGCATCTTCACATAATACAGCCAAAGTTATACAAAAGGGCTCAGCATCTGGCCCTGAACCTACAATGGTTTGCATGAATGTGCACTGCAGAGACATGTACGCAGTAACAGAGGAGGAGGAACAAGAACACCTCAAGAGGAACTGTGAAGTGTCCAGTTTTCCCTGCTTTCAGCTGCACCACCAACCTTTGTTCCTTCCAACCATTATTCTGCTGCCCCAGCAAACAGACCAGAGCTTCACCTGCATCGCCCTGCACTGCACCAAGAGGCTGCCTGCCTACTTTCTTCTCCGGTAAGAGCACACACCTCTCCCTTCCTTGATTCACAATCTTTCTGTCAAGTGTATCAGCATCACAGGTTTGACAGCTCTGGCTCCAGCACATTTTTAATTGCTCTAAATTGCCAGTTCCTCAACAAAAATTTCCAGAGTCAACTCTACTGAAACAGAACATTGCAGTACGCAAAATGCTCAGATTTGTAAAGATAGTATAAATGCAAACAGACTTCAAACCCTGTTTACTACACTTACTGGTATTATAAAAGTCCAGTTCAAAGCCAAGAGAGACAATACACCACAGCAGGAGCTTAACTTGTTAAGGTTGTTTCTTTGCTTATAGACTACTTGTGATTATTATTGACTGACTACTTGTCATTTCTACATGAAATCTGCCACAGTCTTAAAATAGGCTCCTATGACAAGAGATGATATCACTGGCTAATGAAATTAGATTTCTTTATTGAATTCCAGAACTGAAGTACAGCTGAAATGCAACAGCTAAAGATAATGACTTTTTAATGCCCCAGAGTTCAGCCTGTTCGCTGTTAATTTGTGGCAGACACCAAGATTCCATTTCATACATCAAGTACTGATCTTCTAAAAATAACATGGGGAATAGAAATAACTTCCACCGATAAACCTCTCGCAGAAATTAAAAATTCTTTAGAAAAAAAAAAGAAATTAGTAACTACTCAAACAACAATACAGAGGTTTCTATAAAAAAAAATTTGAACTATATTTCAAGAATTACAATCCAAAAACTGACTCCAAAATAATTTCAGCTGTAAAAATATTAATTGAAATGTAAATGTAAAATTAAATCTATTAGTTTTCTTCTATTACAATTATTACATTTTTCACAAGAAAAAATAGCAACTTCATATTTAAACAGTTAATTCATCCCACCACCACTGAAAAGTAGTTCATGTATCATAGTGAAGGGTACATGGGGGGAGTGAAGTGGAACAAGAGAAAAGAAAAAAAGAGTTTAAAAAGAGCAATATCATGCATCATAATCTAATTTTTTTTTTCCCTCAAGATTTTTATCTACATATTTCCTACCACATGAAAACCAACTGGAAATCTCTAGCAATAGGCAAGACACTTTTTAGACAGTACGTTTGTTTCCGCTGAAAAATTCAGTATCTGATTTGTGTGTCACAGTAAAGCCATAACAGCCAGATGTCTGAGAATTGGAAATGAAATGATGACGTTGCCTCAGCGTACAAAATAAGCACACTACAGAAACAGCAAATAGCCTGCAGACAACAGGTTCTGTTAAAACAGGATCAAGTTGGTAAAGGAATTATGCAGAAGTTTTCCTTCATTATTTAGCAGCTATGACCACAGTCAGAAAATTGTATGCCCTACTGCAGACTTCAAACATTTTAGAAAGTGTTTCACTCACAGCAGGATTTTGGTGTGATTGTGAGAAAACTAACTGGAACTGTATGACATTTTTCATAGCATCTCTATGTATTTTTCCATGTGATATTAAGTGGATTTCCTTTTCAAATTCCTCCCAATTGCAATTTCTTTTGTCTCTCTTTCCACATTCACCTCGGATGCACTGCTGGTACAACTGCCCAGAGGAGTTCAGGAAACAAGAAGGACATTCTTCCCACATCCCCTTCTCAACACCAACGACTCAAAGAAAACACAGGATGCTAAAATGAGCAACCAACTGACTGGGAAGAAAACAAAGTGGTAGGAACCAGGAGGAGCCGCAGCTCTGTCTTCCCCCTCAGCAGCCAAAATAATGGACCACATGCAAGAAACATAAAACTGCTACACAGAATGGAATAAGGCAACTTCCCACTCCAGCAGACACAGGAGAAATATCTCAGCATGTCACAGCATACTCTGCAGATCAGAGATCCCACAGCAATCAAACTACAGGCTGCCCTTCCTTCCGCAGCACTGAAGTAGGATTCTAGCCAATCTAGGACTTATTAGGCCTTGCATAGTGGGGAACAGCTTTATGGAAAGGCATGGTAGATGACAAGTTTCTTTCTTCTGTGGAGAGGAAGGAAGGCTGGTATGAATCCAACAAGAGGGAGACAGGAGACAAAGCTCTGCAGAGCTATTTGCCCAGTATTGGCCCAGTGGTAGTAAATATCAGACCTCGGAGACTCACCACAGGGACAACTGATACAAAGAGGCACCTGGAAACGGTAATGTCTCATCAAGATTAAAGGGGCGGGGGGAGAGTATTTTTACATACAAAACTTGAAAAGACAGGCTCTGTCATAGCTTAGCTTTGATTTTGTTCCTCCCAAGTAGCTGAGGAGGTTGCGGAGAAGGCAAGATCTCCATGCTGCTGTCTTGTTTCTCAACAAATTACTGCCACACAGCTTCTAGAGAAATAGTGCGAGTGTCATTGTTCTGGGGGCAATTCTGTCCAAATGCTCTTCCTGCAGCATCTCAGTGCAAAGCAAGATTGGTTAGCAGATTCCTACAGCACCTGAGAAAGAAATGCTTGTCTGCATTAGTTATTACTAGGTATTGCAGGACAGGTTCCCTCTGAACAATTTACATGAAAGCTGGGCTTTCAAGACCCTTACAAAGGTTAAAATAACTGATCAGGTGGAAATGTCAGCAGGACACATTGATATCTGCAAAAAGAATCCTGTATGCAAACAGGGAAAAGACATCCAGCACAGAAATAAAAACTCAGAACAGTATGTTTACTGAATATTCACCTTTCCCAAAAAAGACAGTAAGATTATTATAAATATTCCCATGGAGGGCTGCAGGCTTTGTTGCTTATCTCAGAGGGCACAATTCTACATTCAATTACATCAATGTAACAGTCTCCCTTGATTTTGATGGGTCCTATATCTGACCCAAGCTTAATGACAGGACATTATGGTATGACACGGACAGAAAGACACACACAGGACATATTTATACAGAGTAAATGCAAACAAGAGAGACAGATTTATGAAGCCTGATGCATTTAACTTATGGTGCTCAGGACACCTTTCACATGGAGAAGCTCTTCAGTAGTTTTCAAAAATGAAATACCACTTTAAATGGAACAAACCAACTAAATTTGGCATACAATTATAAATACAGTCCCTTTGGGTTTCCAGCTAAATGATACAGAAGCCACTGCAAATCACTATTCTTCAAGAACTGATAAAATCCATGACTGTAAAAAGGGTACAGCTCAAGAAACCTGTCTTACAGATCTGAAAAGCACACTATCGAGCTTCAGGAATCCCACCAGACTCCCTTGAACAAACTTCTGAACTCAGCATTAGGTTGCAGTGATTAAAATTAATGTCTTCCATTTGGGTCAAGAGACATTTTGGTTCTGCCAATCCAATCTCTTTTTAAATATTGATTGCTATTACTACTATTTCACCTACTACAATCATGCTGCTAGCATGGACAGAGGAAAAACTTTGGTATAGTCACTACCAGAGTAATCCTTAATTAGGTAAGACGCTTTCTGCCTTCCCTTAAAAGAAAAATAAAGCGATGTAAATGTAAACAGTAAATTAAACTGAATCAGCAACTAACCAAGGTAAGCAAAACAAGACTGGGACCACAAAGTTAACACAACAATATCCAGTGCCCGCCTACCTTGTTAGAGCTCACACAAGACATGAAACAGGTGCTAACTGTCAAAGGCTGGGTACAGTCTAAACTTTCTAAAGGCTTCTGAGAAAAATCTCTCAAGCAGCTATTACAGAAACAGCTGCTGCTATAGCAGCTACAGGTTTCTGTTTGTTAACCAAGACAGATTAGAAAGAGATCAACAGATAAGAGGCAAAAGTGCAGGAAAAAATGGTCAATTACCAGCCTGAGAGATGAGTAATAGCAGTGTACCTCATTCTACCAGTTCGAGGATGACCATCGGTCACACATATGTCAAAAGATCTGGTGGAGTTTTTCTTTGTAACATTGCTCTGCTTTCAAGCATTAAGAGTCACAGCTTTTCTTTATAGATCAAAGCACTTAATATCTGCAGGCTAAGACATGACGAATATGTGTTCAGATAACAGAAGTTAGGCAGAGGTCAAGGCTGATGCACACATGGCCCCACTGTTTAACCTTGAGCCACAAATCTGACTCAAACCCCTAAAGCTTCCTTTTTGCCGATGTTAGGTCAGGGGGCCTAGCCAGAGCATCACAGCAGTTCTCTGTTCATACCAGCCTTCGTGCCAGGCCAAGGCACAGGGATAGGAAGCAGAGTAAGGCACTCAAGGAGGAAAAGCAGAAGCTAAGGAGAAGAGAATTACAAGCCTGGGGCTTCCACATCAGGGCTCAATATTAGGAAAATGAGACAGAACAACATAAATCATAGTATGGTGCCAACACAACACACCCTTCAGGAAAACCATGACTGCACTTCACCCTCTGCATGGAGCAGTGGGTGTCCCACAGCAGTCTTGAACGGAATGGGGAGAGCTGATGAGGAGGGACTGCAGGGTGTCGCTAGCTGTTCATTGGGGGTAAGAACTGCAGCCAGGAAGGGAAAATTCTTCTATGGGTTGGATACTCTCATAACACTACTTAGCTCGTTATAGAAATGCTACCTCTGTATTTCTAAAATTCTAATGATCAAGGCTTACATGACAGCATGTAAAATGGCAAATTAGGAAAAGTGGAAAAACAGAAATCTCAATATTGATCAAGCTCCTGCTGCAAATGTGCAAAAGGAAATTTGACACAGGCTTTAACTAGGATTTTTTGAGACAGCTGCAAACTTGGCCAGGCTCCTAAGATGAAATACTGTAAAATTACGTGTCTTTAGAGACACCAAACGGAGGCATTGAAAATAACACCTAACTCAAATAAAACCAGAAAATTCTCAACAGAAAGGACTGTTCCCTGTTTTGCAGTACTTTGTTCAAATTCATGGACACATGACATATGGTTTGCCGTTAAGCTTAATGGCATTCTGAACTAAAGTTACCCCATTGCTTTTCTTCTCCTACTATAACAACTTCTGAATTAAAGAAAGTTGTATTCAATAACACAACATTGAAACTGTTATTCATTAATATTTTCAGTTTATCAGCTCCTGTAAAGAAAGGGTGAATGTGGTAATTTATAAAATACCCTTACAAGCCCACAGGACATTCTGGAAGTCTCACTTTATTCTGCACTTTCCCAGGAGATGCCAAAGAAATGGGTCAAAAGCAGAGAAGTGATTAGCCCGAGACCCTCACTTTTCCTGGAGTATTATGGGACAAGACACATCATGTTTCACTGCTTTGCCCTCTATTTAGTGATTTTTATAAGCTAGGCAAATCAAGTTTAATCTGTCTTCTAAACTCCCCAAAACACAAGGTATTGCACCAACCACAACAAAACTGAGCCACTTTGTTTTTCTTGACAAAGCTGTTCCATGTGACTGAGATAGGAAAGAGAATATCACACCTACATTACTGCCTCATTTCATATGAGCTTAAGAACTTGGATTGCTGTAGGTTATCTGATGCAAGACAAATGCAACGTTGTGAAGAATCATTATTTTCTTCTCAAGATTGTTTTATTCATATTTTAAATGAACATATATGCCACATGCCAATAACTATTCCTTTTTCAACATAAATCAAGTTTGCAGAAACAAATTAGACTTACAAGAATTCCTCTAACAAAACAGTACAAAGTGCTTTGTTACTGGATAAACTCATTCACCACTGAGGAAAAGACTGATTCTCAATAATGTGATTTAGGCTGCAAGGTATCACTGAAGACGGCAGTGGCACAAAAGTGTAGTTGGAGACATGTCACTAGTGGTGTACCCTAGCGGTTGATACTGGGGCTAACGCTGTTTAACATCTTCATTAGTGATCTGGACGATGGGGACGATGGGGCAGAGTGCACCCTCAGCAAGTTTACAGACAATACAAAAGCAGGAGGAGTGGCTGATACACCAGATGGTTGTGCCGCCATTCACAGGGACCTGGACAGGCTGGAGAACTGGTGCCAACAGGAACCTCATGAAGTTCAACAAAGGGAAGTGCAAAGTCCTGCACCTGGTCAGGAATAACCCCGTGCATCACTACATGCTGGGGGCTGACCAGCTAGAAAGCATCTTTGCCAAAAAGGACCTTGGAGTCCTAGTGAACAAGAACTTGAACATGAGCCACCAATTTACTCTTGCAGAAAGAAAGGCCAACAGCCTCCTGGGTTACATTAGGAAGAGCACTGCCAGTAGGTCAACAGAGGTGATCCTTCCTCTCTACTCAGCACTGGTGAGGATGCATCTATAGTACTGTGTCCAGTACTGGGACTGGACTTCCCACTACCAGAAAGATATGGACTTAGTGGAGCAAGCCCAGCACAGGGCCATGAAGATGATTAAGGAGTATCTTTACACGAGGAGATGCTGAGAGAGCTGGGACTGATCAGCTTGGATAACAGAAGGCTCAGGCTCAGATAAGATGGCTCTCACCAACATGTATAAATACTTGATGGGAGGGAATGAAGAAGAGGGAGCCAGACTTCCTAGTAGTGTCCACCAACAGGACAAGAGACAATGGGTACAATTTAAAACCCATGTGATTCTAACAGAACACAAGAAAATAGGGTTTTTTTACTGCAAGGGAGGTCAAACACTGGAACAGGTTGCCCAGAGAGGTTCTGGAGTCTCCATCTGCAGAGATATTGGAAACACACCTGGACACAGTCTTGGACAACCTGCTTTAACTAACTCTGCTTGAGCAGGGGCCTTGGCCTAGATGACCTCAAGAGGTACCTTCCAACCTAAACAATTCTGTGGTTCTGTGAAGATGATGTAAGAAGTTTGAGAACCTATGCTGATAGCTAAGGCGCTAGGCTAGGAAGGCACTTGTATTTAGTCCCCTGCTCTGCCACAGACTTCTCTTTCATAAACCAAAGCATTTATTTTAGTTACTAGTTACGAGAATCTGCCTAACTCAGATCCTGGAAGGACAAGCATACAAACAATTGAAAGAAAAGCTCTTTCCATGACTTAGTATAAGAATGCCTCATGTATGAGGCATTCTGCTTTCTTTTCTTCCTATAAATTGTCTGGTTAGCCAACTTCCGAAATAGGATACAGAACCAGTTGGGATGCAAGGTTATTTCTTTATATTTAAATGTGTGCATTTACTGTTGAGGAGAATAAAGAAAGGACAAAACATATGACTGTTTATTTATGTTTTCCATTACACTGCAGCCTAATTTATTCAGGTGAAAAAAAAAAAGTCACACTACAGAGAGAAGAATAGAGAGAAAAAAATACATACCAGAGTTTGCTGCTGTATATGCAACTGCAATTGTTTATTATCAGTGTGTAAATTTTGTACATGGTAAGCTTTAATAGGAATAGAGTATGGGACTTCACTCCTACAATAGCTAACTCACATATTACTGCAACTGATATTTACATTTTAAAATCAGATGAAGACCTAAGTGCACAAAAACACATTAAAGAAATCATAAAAAGTTGTAAAAGTACCAGAAAGAAAAGCCATTAAATAATGCAGCATTTCATGGGCCACTGGCTTGTTTTACTACATGTGTGCTTTGATTGTCTACACCTGAAAAGTGCATTAATGGCCCATTAGGAAAAGGCACTGAAACTTGGGAGCTAACAGACTGCATCCAATGCCTATGCCTGAAATATCTAGAAATGGCCCAAGTCTGGCTGTTTCCCTGATTAAAATGTACACATTCCAATTTTTAACAACATCATAATGCTCCAAGCAGTCCACTTCCCGGAAAGGTTTGTATTTCTCAAGTGATTAAAATCACTCTGTTTTTGGCCGTCTCTGAGACCATCACAAAGGTGTGCTGTAATATAATCATCCAGAAATGCACTGCCTATGGTGCCTCATCAATGAAGTAACAGAGCATCTGTGCCAGAATTGGCCTTTTAGTTGAAATGGAAAGCCTAAGAAAGCCTAGGGCTGCAGATGGAGGCAGAACATGTGAAATTACAGCACCAATATAGTATTTATAAAATAAAGCAACTTTTTTACTATTCACAAGATCAACATAGGAACAGCTGTAAGTTGGGGTCATCCACTGTTGCTGTGCTGCTCTGAATGCTCACCATGTATTAGAAAAATTAAACTTAGGATGGATAAACTGCACAGAAGATCAATCAGAGCCCTTCTAGAGAAACTGCAGGAAAGAGATGAACGTTCCCATGTGCTACCTAGCATGGAGGTGTTGGCACTGTTAAGACAACATTGCAGTTGAACAGAATAGAACACACTATCTCCGAGACAAGGCTAAGTGCAGAAGCCACATGAGGAAGTAGCCCCTAGATTGGGAGATTCCAAAACAAAAGTAGTAAGAACTCTACTGTCACTGTGCATACCATCCTCACAAGTAATCCCAGACGTTCCTACTCGAGTGGATGCTTTTGTGAGTGGTGGACAAATACATCCTTGGTCAGGCTGAGAGGACTGGCAACACTGACAACCCCTTTTCAAGCAACCAAAACCACAGATGTGCCACTGCCACACATGTTAATGAAAAAGCTATCCTTCCTTAGACTCACCCCTAGTCCCAGGAGCTCCACCATCCACTACACAACTTGCAAGAAGAGGAAATCGATGCCAGAACCCAGACTAAAGATTAAAAAAAGTCAGTGCTCAGAATACCCAGCCATGTTCCTTCCTCTCTCTGCCTAAAGAGTAAGACAAACCAAGAGCAATAATAAAAGTTGTTGTTTGGTAACAGGAGAATGCTATTGGTAATACACGTACAACTCTATAAAGACACACATCTGTGTCATCTACACACCACTGTCAGAAAAAACAAGTAGCAGATTAGATCATTCTCATACAGCATTCATAGCTTTTCAATGGAAAGATTCAAAAGTCAAACCTTTATTACCCACTGTGATAACCTGTTCTTAGCCTTGTTAACCTTCTAGTTATCCAGTACCATGGGAATACACAGCAATACACATAACGCCCCTGTCACAAAAAGCCCAAGACAGCAATGGAAGCAGGCCTTGCAGATGTGTAGAATACACTCTCAAGAAACGCGCAGGAAGATGGGAAGGCCAAGAAGCCAAGACTTGCTGCAGTAGTGCTTAAGGCAGAGAAAGTAACACTAAATTTGTAAAACATGGATGGGCACAGATGCAGCATAAAAGTGAAGACACTAATTAGAGCACTGAGACTAGATGATACGGACTGTTTTCAGCCCTACTCTTGATATGTTACATGACTTGGTGCTAGTCCACTGTTCTTCTATTTCCCTTCCCACTCTTTGTCTACATCATCTGCATATGTTGGAAGCTCATGAGATCAGAGTCTACCTCTGCCTGCACCACGAGTAGCTCAGTACGGTTCAGACCCTGACTGGACCTTCTACAGGTAATATACCTACATTAGCCTACTGTCAATGTACTGAATATAAAAATAATGGGAGGCTTATGCAGACCAGAGGGAACAGGGGATAACACAGGAAAAAATGAAAGTAGAAACATAAGCAGGAGTGATACTCTTTCTAAGACGAATACAAAATGAAGGAAGGTCTATGGAGAACTGGATGCTAACATTTAAAAATAGGGTATCACCAATATCACTGGCAAATCTTCCAGTGACATCATCTCATTGCAGTTACTTATTTAATAAGCATATCACATTACCTTACATGCTTGATATTAAACTCAGAATAGTGTGAACAGACACCATGGAAAATCAAATTAACTTGTACTAAATATAAAAATGAAAGTTGTCAGTAAAGCATCATCAAAACACATACAAACATTAAATTTACCTCAGCTCCTAAACTGAGAGAGATTATTTCATCCTCAAAAGCGGAATGTGTATCAATATGAGGAGGAATTCCTGCATAAGAAAAAAAAACAAACAAGCCAGTATAATAATAATAGAGTGGTATCTCTGTTAGCAAGCTGTTTCCGTGGATGTCCATATAGAAAACTGGGATGTACAGTTGAACAAACAAAACTTATCATAAAGGAGGGAGTTACCTTCCAAAAGAATTCAGGACAATTATCCGATTTACATGCCCAGATTAGATGCACACAGTTAACACAAGTGTCCTGTATAACTAGCGGAAATATCTAGAAGACAGTTCAGAGCACCCAAAGGCCTCACTCACCCTCTGAAGACTCCAAATGCTCTCCTCGCTGCAGAGAGCACCTGAAATCACTACGCTCTCCCCTGTCGTGGTTTAACCTCAGCAAGATCTCACCGCATGGTAGGGAACTGTAGCCAGTGGAGGAGCAAGGCCAGCAGACAGCTCGAGAGAACTGCAACTACGCCTTCCTTTGACACCATAGCAGGCCCAGACAGATAGGGTAACTCTTATGTGATCCAAACCAAAACAGTTATATTTGCTTATTAAAAGCTCTACCCACATTCATTTTGGACACTATCAAATTTCTGAGCTGAGAACATTTTTTCCTAATAATGTCAGTCAGCACTATAAAGTATCCTTATTATACGCCAGATTTTACCTCCAGATGTTAAATATTCTGAATTCCAATAGTTTCGATGAAAGCAATACAAGTGTTTTATGAGGCCAATATTTAATGATAGAAAATCAGCGAGTCTTGAAAACCCAAGGACACATATCTGTTTGTGCTCATAACCTTGCCTCGGTATAAAGCACTGAAACTCTGCCTTCAGATGTGCACTGAAGTCAGTGCAATTCAGTATGCAACAGGAGAACATCGACTGCTCTCTTCAGCATCACCCAGACAATTCAATCAAGACCACACTAACCTACCTACCTGCTGTTCATACTCCATATATGCAGCACATAGTAAGAGTCACCTAAACATTCAAAAGTGGATGGTAACTTTCAAGCATAATCTACAACTTTAAACATTATTAGGACCCTGAATGAAAAAAGTGCCCTCAAAAAGGAATTCATTTAATGTGTGTTAAGTGTGGCCACTACAGCTTAGGTACCCAAAGTCATCAGTCATGACACTTTTTAAAATCTCAAGTGTAATTTCCAGTGACAACCTGGCTCGGAACACAGATACTAAAGGTATTAATCTGACTGCACTCTGTGCTCATTCATATCCTAACAATTTGCACTTAAGAAAGGGTATTTTGCTTTGGGCTTTTTTTTTTTAAACTGCTTCTATTCTTGATAGAAACCTACAATTCTAACTAATCTCCTCTAATGTCCCAGCCAGAAGTACATGACTGTATCAACTTAACAGATTGCCAGATACATAAATAAATAGGATCAGCTTTTCAGACCCCTGTTTGGCAAACACTGTGTTAGCTGTCAGACACTAATTCTGAAAGAAAAGCTGTTGTCCCTTCTTCCTAAGAACAAATGAGATATCCACTCTAGAAAGGAAGCCAGATACTTAGCCTTGATGATTGACCTTCGCAAAAAGCACAGCATGTGATTTATTTCCTGGAGGTGTGATTAGAAGCAAATTTCTCTTCAGATGTCTCCAGTTTGGGCAAGATTATACAAACAGAATAATTTCTTATTCCTCAGATAAGGGAACACTGATTGCATCATACTTAACAGTCCATATATCACATATACTAACATTATATCATGTACTAAGAGCAAGAGCCATTTCCTGGAGACGGTATGCACAGTACAGGGAGCAAGAAGAATCTGGAGTGAAAAAATGCACTTGAGTACAAAACCAAATATGACTATTCATTCCTGCATCTTTTTATGTTTAGTTTCCAAGTTATGGCCTTGGACTCAAACACCATCAATTTCCTTAACAGTAGTATCAAGAAATGTACTTCCAAACACAAGCTCCCAGGTTCAGAAACCAGTACGAAGACTTTAGTTTTGATTCAAAGCATTCCTAGTCACAGAGGAAATAACTAAGCAGGTGCTTAAATCCTGTCCCTACACCATGTCACATTTAGATGCTATTCCCTTCTGATTTTCAGTTAAGTTGTACTGGTTTGGCTGGGATAAAGTCAATTTTCTTCACAGTAGCTTGTATGGTGTTATGTTTTGGATTTGTGATGAAAACAGTGTTGAGAACACAGGGATGTTTTAGTTATTGCTGAACAGTGCTTACACAGCATCAAGGTCCTTTCTGGTTGTCATGCTTCCCTGCCAGCAAGTCAGCCGGGGGTACACAGGAAGTTGAGAGGGGACACAGCTGGGACAACTGACCCTAGCTGACCAAAGGGATATTCCATACCATATGACATCATGCTCAGCAATAAAACTAGGGGTGAGGTTTACTGGGGATGCCATTGCTCAGGGACTGGCTGGGCATTGGTCGGCTGGTAGTGAGCAATTGTTTGGGGGCTTTTTGCATCACTTGTTTTTCTTTGGAGTTCGTTTTTTTCTTTTTTTTTTTAACTTGTTAAACTGTCTTTAGCTCAACCCATGAGTTTTCTCACTTCTATCCTTCCGATTCTCTCCCCTATCTCAGTGAGGAGGAGTGAGCAACTGGCTGTGTGGTGCTTAGTTGCCTGCCAGGGTTAAATCACAATGTAAGGTAAAAAGCTCAAAATTTTTGAAGGACAAATAAACTTACCTTGTCCAGGTTCATACTGATTTACAGTCAGTTGATCAGGTTTATGTTTGATATATCCCTGCTTTAAGCACTCCTCCAAGAATAGGTCGCAAATTTCAGGAAGACCTAGTTATAGAAACAAAACTGTAAGCAAAACAGAATAGCTCTTTATATTTTTATCCTTTTCACAATAAATATAATAACTGGACAAAATACATAGAAACAGCTTCATAGATACCTAAGTCCATCTTTAATAATGATCACTCTGCATTTGCTGTAACGCACACATTAGAATTGAGGGCCTGATCTGCAAGTCCAGTATATTTTTAATATCTCACAGTTAGAAAGGCCGTTCCTCCAAAGCCTCTGCATTCAGAAGCAGATCAGGTCTACTCCTTACAAATGCAAACTGCACTATATTGCACATAAATAAAAGCATATCAAATCAGAGGCAAATTTTTCACTAACTACAGTAAAAAAGTTGCAGTCAAGAAGCAAAATTATGCAGAAAGTCAGAAGTTGTGTGGAGAGCTCTCTCAAAAAATTTACTCCCTAAAAATCTGTTACTGAATTAGATTAAATATCACCAAAAAAAATCTGCTGAAGTTAAACTGGTTTTGAAACAGGAATGAGAGTTACAGTCCTTCACTGACTCTTTGGTTTGCTATTTTACCTGAGGACTTCACTGTAAAATTCTGTTGGAGGTAACACCCACAAACATGTTAGTAACAGCCCTTTCATTAATCTATTAATTTTTATTTTTTAATTGTTCTCCCCAAATGAAGTGTTTATGCTTTTCTCACACATAAAATATTCTAGTTGTGAGACTAGAAAACAGTTCAAATATCAATACTTTTATGATTATATAGCGTCACTGTTAAAACCGCAGCATAACCAGAATCCTCCTGTTGGAAGCTACGTCCACCCCAGTACACATGCACCACTTTAAACACCTTCAAGTTTTATAGGAATTTAACTCCCCTATTTTACTATTTTTAAATCTAAGACTATAAGATGACTCACTCGCTTTGCTCTGACTCACAGCTCTCAACTCCAAATAGGAGTTATTCAAACCTTTTCAAAATTGCTTTCACTCCAAAGGAAATTTTATTTTGGTGTGCATCCAGCAAGCTTCAAGCTACTCAAGATAAATATATACAGCAATATACGTCACAACCCCCAAACAAATGAATACGTAATTTATAACACGTAATCGTTTCATGAAACAAAAGCTAAAAAAGAATGACAATTACTGTCCCAAAAGCCTTATTTGACTGGACCTTAACAAAGGGCAGCAACCCCTGGCTGCAAGTGATTGGAAAACAAGCTTCATGCGCTCACAGTAATTTGGAATGGACCCCACTGAAAAGCACTGTTCAGTGTGTGCTTAAGATACAGTAAAGGCTCTTCTTTTATTAGAATCTAACCTCTCCTTTAATTAGAATCTCACATCCATATCTCAGGGAGGCTTAAAGGCTTTATATAATGGTTCAAACATCAGTGAGAAGTAAGTATGATTTAAAATGGAAGCTCTCACCTCCAGGTAAAGGTTTGTCTTTATCAACATTGTTGTTATCATAGCAAAACTCATATCCAAAATGCTTTACTCTTCTATGCTTTAAAGTCTTCTGGACTGTAAAAACACACAAGTCTAAAGTAAGGTTAGACTACATAAAACAGTATAGACAATTTGCTTTGCTTCCCTATTCCATCTGACCTGTTAAACCTAAACATTCTTTAATAACAGTTGAAACAATGTGTGTGACCCTTGCTCTTCATGGCACACACTTCTGCCTTACTACGTTTTGTATTTGCATCAGGCATCACATTCACTGCTGTCTGAAGTCAAACTGATGGTGTTTTTGTACATGCAAGAAGTAGCGAGTACCAATTTTCTTGAGCCATGTTTAATGCATCTTTATTCTTGCCCTGACCTCTGAATTTGCACTTGATTAATATCCTGTGGATACAGCAGGATCCTTCACTTTCACAAATTACGAAGTTACATGTTAGCCAAGGTCAATATAACCCTTTATGTTGTTCCAAGGAACAAAATTTACAAAGAAACATTGAAGTGAAGTCCAAGAACAATTATTTTACTAAGAGATTTAACTCCACACAGCTCAAGTGAAAGCACAAAAGCATGCGGAATGTGTGTCTCACTGACTTTTTTTGATTTAAGAGAAGACACAGCTCCTCAGCTGGACATCAAATTACAAGGGTAACCTTCACAAAACAGTCCTGTGCTTGGCATGACACCTAAAAAAGACTTCAGTTGTTTCTGGATGCAGGAATACTATTCAAGTAAATCCATACCAGAATATCAATTCAGACCACTTACCCCCAGGAGTTTACCACTTGCAATTCAAGACCCTATTTCTAAAATACTAAGAACAAATACACAAGGATTTCAAACAATACATTTACCAAGATGTAGACTTCTTGAAAACTGACACTGTAGGAAAAAACAGCACAAGGGTATGGAAGGTCTGGATTTCTATGGTTTTGCCCACCATTTTGGGTATCTTCATCTCCTATCCAGTCAATACTTTCCAACATCCTCCTTTCTTCCTCTGAAGAAATAATCTTTTCAATGACCGTTAGGCCTGGAGGCAAGCTTGTAGGAACAGCATTCTGCCAGAGAACTAGGGTGTACGGAAAAAGAGAATATTGCCACTGTTTAGAGAAAATAAAAACATGTGTTCCGTATAGGGATATTTACTATGTTTGAGAATATAGTATAGCTGTAGAAATATCTACTTTAATGATACAATGGAGCCCTCACTGGGGTCTTATTTGGTGAACGAATGATCTCTTTTTGGCATTACAAAACAGGATAAGGCCCAAGTTTTGCATCATGAAAAGCACTCTCTAAAAATTTTACTGCATAAGACCAACAAGACTCCACTGTTCAAACGCAAAACCACTTGTGATTTTCCTGTCAAAATAATGCTAAAAAGAATTTCCCAATCACTTCAGGATTCTACCTGTATTTCATTTTAATTTTCTAGAACTTTGATGGTTTACCATATCACCAGATTACTCTGTCCAGAGAAGCAATCTGTAATCAACTACGGAAGAGTATAATGCAATACCTAGGTGAACACAAAATGTTGGTGATGTAGGGACAATCAGTTTGCTATCCTAATAGCTTAAAAAAGCTATTCACTGGCAGAACGTACAGACCAACACCAGGAACCCTTTTCACTAGACACCATAAAAGCTCATAGAAAGAGCAACAGTTCTTGTACTAAATAGTTTATAGTCAGCCATAAAAAAAGCCTGGAGAGAAGGGGAAAAAAAAGGCCAGAAATCTTATTGTGCCTACTTTCCTTCTTGGAGTTGAGATAGAGATCGCAAGACTAAGGTCACACAAGAAATCCAGTGAACTATCCCAGAGATCTCCTGGGTTCCACTTTAGCTCCTTAATTACAAAACCTTCATATGCAGTATTGAATGGTCTGGAAACTACCTAAATCCTTTTTCCTTTTGCCTCCAAGTAAAGGAGTTCAAATTAGAGCATCCTATCATGAAATACAAGAAGCACTGATTACTTTATGTCCTGAATCTTACATTCTGGCTTTCATTCTCTTTGTCTACTTACAAAGACTACTGTGCTTTTAGCTATATTTACGACCTAGGAAGTAAAAGCAAAAGGAAGTTGGATATATAGGAGAGCAGGAAAATTATACCTTTTTCCACAAAATTAATATATAGAACAATGTTTTGGCCAAAGTCATCCAGTGTTACTTCTTTTCCATTAAGGGCATCAAAGGCTTTCTTGGCTTCTTCTGTTGTCCCATATTTCACAAATGAATATGGTTTATTCGGTGGCATTAAGAGTGTTTCCACCAATCCATACTCTTCTACTATCCTGAGCAGTTGGTTTCTACTCATCCCATTACCAAGACCAGCATTGGCAATAACCAGGCTCTAATTGAAGAGGAATTTAAAAAATGGAGAATTAGTGATTAGTGTTGGTTCATTTAAAACTAACACTCTACCAAGAGAGCAGCTCTATAAAGAAAAATTAAGTAAGCTGATGAGTACTTTTATGTATTCCACACAAGATATTTACATTTCAATGAGCTTGGTATATGAGGCTAAGGCAACCTTTGTTTGCTCAGCACATATTCTGGCAGAAAAGCTTGCAACCTCTATCAGAGATACCTCCTCAATTAATATGTGTAGTTGCTATTACAAGAGCACTTAAGCTTCAAACCGGCATGTGTGTGTCAAGTGCACTGCAGGCAAACAGCGACACTGGCACACATAATTTTGGAGGTTTCTAAAAACAGAATTTTTCCAGAGACCAGCTACCACTAACAAAAACAAACAGAAAAACCTTTGAAGGCTGTGATTCTTTTTTTTTTTTTTTTTAAGAAAGGTTTTCTCATCTTTGCCAAGGAGTCTCTCCAAGCATAGAGAGATTGATATTCCCAGTCCCACCTCATGCCCCCCCATACATCAGGTTCACCAAAAAAAAAGCAGCAGCCTCTAGAAACAGAGGATCTAGTTCTGCTCCAGCAGTCTTATCTGAAAATTCTCCCTCTTGTTTTTATAAACAAAAGGGATTTATGTCCCATCCTTAGTTAACACAGATTACTTCATGCACAATGCCCAATTGCTTAATTCTATGCTTTCATAGTGATTTATGTCCAAAATTATCAAGGAATATCCAGTTTGTGAGGACTGTTGCTGGTTTGCCAAATATTAGAAGAAACAACAAAACAGAACTTTTCAAAGGAATATTATTCAAGAAATAGCCTTTGAAAATACATGGACCTTTTCAAAACAAATTAACAAGTTCTTTTGATATCTAAATAGCTATATGCCATAACTGGATGTTCAATCTAATCATGGTGGTTGAAAGAAGTTTAAGTCCCTTTTTAAGGCCAAATGAGGATGCAGTCTTGAAGTTTTGATTGAGCTCTGGTGACTCCAAACAGCCAGCAATGATTTATTCAGATTGACTCCACGTAATACCTTTCCAGAAAGCTTTCAGACAATCTTTTCCTTAAAGTCTATAAATGTTCTATGACCTTTTCTGAAGGCAGCTGGTAAAGTGTTCAATTGTTTCAAATGATAGCATTTCACTTCTCTAAAAGACAGAAAATTAGGTTTAAAACTGAAGAGAAGGATTATTAAAAAAAGAAAAATTTATACAGTGAGCATGCCTGAGGTACTGCTGTGATTAGGCCTATTGCGATGGCTCTGTTAACACTTGTTCTTAGCACTGCATCAGGCTGTCCATTACTTATCACATTTTTCAAAAGTGACCATATTATTAACTGTTGTTATTTTCTAGAATGTTATTAATGGGGAAGCCCATGTGTGTAGAGGAAACACAGAGCCAGTGCTTTCACTGGCTGTAAGCACTTCATCTACAAAGACCGTCACTACACAACAGCAGCACATACAGCAACTGATCATGTTCTCCTGACTGAGCAATTTCAATATAATCAGACTCTTGCACAAAGCCTGAAAGCATTTTCTGTATTCTTGACACAAGTTTATCACCAGCACTATGATTCTGTTTCATACACCACTTATTCAAATGTTCTGTCATCGATGAGGATCTTGCTGGACCCCAAAATTACTCTTTGGACAGATTAGATGGATAACTTGGTATATGGGGCAGTGTCGAGGGGAACAAGTCCCGGACTACAGACCCATTTCCAAGCAACACTAGAAGAACACAGTCCCTGCTCCAAAGAGCTTACAGTATATACAAGATTGCTGGGTCATTTTAGCATATGCTAAATGTGAAATCTGAGTGAAGACTAAGCCCAGTTTTGTTACAAAAAAGTATAAAGATCTAACCGATGTTTCCATATTTGAATGGGGAGAATCGGCAGGATCAAGATGAACAAGGCCAGAGCAAATGATACTGCTCCACAGTCTTTCAAGCCATTAGCATCTCCCCACAACTGACGGAGGGAAATTATAAACTCTCTTTCTAACTTCTTCCCTTTCTGTCTGCAAGTTCCTGTCACTTACTTTTTGCTACGCCAGTATCTGCAAGGTCACCCTCTGATCTGCTGTAACTCTCTACTGTGGCAGAAAACTACAGATCAAAAAGCTGAGTAGTTTTCTGTTAGGTTAGGGAATAAAGTGGCTTATGGTAAAGTTCATTGAGCATCATAAGAAAGCAGAACTCCCTCCTATCTTGTCCCCTTTTGTGAAAGGGAAGAGAAAGTTGTCCCCTTTTCAACAGCTGTAAGTCAGTCAACCAGTTCAACTCCCACAGAACCACAGCCTAAATCAATTTAGGTGAAGAAAACAATGTGGAAAAGATTTCTAAGGTAGACATGTTTTTAACAGGGAGTTTAAATGAGACAAATCATACTTGATAGAGAAGTATAGAGGAAAGAAAGATACAAAAGCTAAAAGCTAGAGAAGAAATCACACAGAGAAAGAGAAGAAAAGTTTATCTACTTCAACAAGGTAACATTTCCCATGCTTCCTCCCCCTCCCCAACCCAAGAAACTACTGTTTCAGGTTAAAAAAAAAAAAACAAACAAAAAAACACAACCTTATCCAAAGGCCGTCAAAGTCTCTCCAGACATTAAACTGCTGAAGTACAGTTCTGCTTTGAAATCAAAGAGGCACAGAAAACCCTCAGTCTCAGGAAGTGCATTTTGGAAGAGAACTGCATTTTAGACAAAGCATATGTGACAACAGAACACAGATAAGCAGCATTTTCACACTACCAACAAAATCAGAACTGCCAGTCACCTGTGTGGCATGGGAGATGCACTCAATGCCCTCATGTCTCATCAATGTATGCTGAGCTCTGACCTGCTTCCTCAATACCTTCTTCCTCATTTTATGGATTTTCAGGTGATCTTCGCTGGTTTTAACCTCCATGCTGGTGATCTGGGAAGCAGAAATAACAACACATAGTAAGCGTTCTGCTTGAAAAATTAAATGCTTCAGTCTGCTGTAGAGAGATAGCCTCCTCATCTCATATGTAAGCTCTAGGATAGTAACAGGACTTTCTATAATTCCAGATTTTATTAATTATTTGGGGCTGACAAAAGTGAGTCTGCAAACTACATTCTTTCTCAGTCAATAGCACTGTTTTCCCCATCTCTGAAGCCTTGCTATTAAACCCTCTTTTATTAAGAGGATCCCTCCCAAAAATAAAGCTTTATAAAGACTGCCATGATGCTAGATTTCATTTTCATTTTCCAGTTTTTCTCTTCCTCTTCACTCCTTTATTCACAATATCACTACATCAAATTGCAGTTCTTAACTTGCCTGCCCCTCCTGTTTTCACATAGTAGTTTCAGTTTCCTTCTTTCTACAGTCTCTCTAGGGCAGAACAAGAGAAAAAAATATATGTGGAGCTGCCATGTATCGTCTTCGCTTCTAAGTTATTCATGCCTCACCAAATGCTTGAGTTGGAGATGAACTGTTCCCATTTGGCTCCTTTTTCCTAATTGCCACTTTCAAGTAAATACGACATTTGGCAAAAATTTCTTTTTTTGAGAGTAGAAAAATGTGTTCAATACTTAGATATCCAAGAACTAGCAATGAGGATGCTCCACACCTCATTTAGCACATCTCCCAAGGCCAAACTTCACGCAAGTCACATTCCTCTCATGAGAAGGAACAGAAAACTATGTACATATATTAACTATTGAATTTAGTGACAACACAGCGTTTACCTACCATTGAGTTACTTAAGGGTCACTGGCCTTCTCCAGATTTTGTTGCATCTTTTGCCACTTTTGGTCTACCGCTATACTGAGATCATACAGTACCTTCCTACATCCCTCTGAGCCTACTTTCTTTTCCTTTCTCCCTTCCCACTTCCTTCAAACCCAAGGGAAGAGTCCAGACCTCACTTAAGACTATCACAAAGCTCGCAGACATTGATATGGCTAGACTTTGCCTTTCTCTCTTTCTCTCCCTATAGCATAATCCCTTACCCATATTTTAGGGGTTTCTTCTCTTCTTTCCCCAAAATCCTCCTAACAGTACAGGTGGACAATCCAACTGCAGTTGTCTGTCCTTTTCCATTCTTTTATTATCATTGGTCTGATAACAATCCTTCCATCTCATCTTCTCTTCACCTCAAAAAATGTTTTCATTTATGTTTTTTTAATAAAATAAAAGGAGAAAAAAAAAAGAACTATGCCAATCACCACTATATTTACTTATTTAAATGTGTCAACTGCTTCAACAGTCGGTCATCCACTTGTATACCTTCTGGCTTGCAAGACTGCATAGCTGCTTCCCAACACCTAAACTGCAGACACAATCATGATAACATGACAATGTATCACAGGAAAATTGTAAAGGTAAAAAAAAAATCATATTAGTATTTGATGCAACTTTGTATTGAATGACTTAGCAAATATTTTCTTTTAAACAAATGCAAATATGCTAGTAAAATTGTTATAAAAATATTAAAGAGTTGCATAGGAGCTACAAGTGTGTATTCCCTTTGACTGCTGCAGCATTACCATCATCAACATGCATAACTATTAACTGCACTGAAACAGTAAAATCTTTGAAGGGAATCAGAATGACAAAAGCACCCAGTGGAAATTACAGATTCTAATCCTCCAAAAAGGAGCAGAATAAATGCTGCCAAAGACGACTCAGTCTTTTGCCACTCCTTACCATTTGTTGGTTCTTCCTCCTACCCTTGCTCTTCCACTCCCAAACCTAATTTTACAGCAGTCTCAAATGAACTAAAACACTTGTCAAAGAAAATTAATTGGCAACAACAATTTCAAGCAAACCTAGCAAGTTACTGGCATGGCAGGCTCCAACAATTCTATCCCGAAACAGTTTCAGATGCCTGCTATCAAGTTTGAGATGGCACATGCATGGCTGTGACAGTTTGAACCCCAACCTCCTGGCCAAACAGCATTACTCGATTTTTTACATATATCCTGACCACATAAAGACCACGTTTACATCTGAGCCTGACAAAAAAACCTAATAAATTACTCAGCACCAAGATTTATCCTACCACCGCTAGACTCTTGCCAGTTCCTAAGGTCTCTTAGAGCTAATTCAAGCATAACTATGCAACAGAGGCAAAATATATAAGAAAGAAATCTCCCTAGTGACAAAACTCTAACAGGATACAGTTTCAGGAAAAGGAGGAGACTACTGAAATAATTATTTCATGTGACTTCAGAAACATAAACCGTAAAAGCTGAAAAGATTAGTGGGTTATAGAGCCAATCTTCCTTTCTGTAAAATTGTTTATTACAGATTTGTTAGCAACTGTCTCCCGTTTCCCTTCAAAGCAATAGTGCTCGCTAAGGGCTTTTTGCATATTTTATATCTCTGCTTTTCTCCCTTCCCTTCCTGAATCTCTTGGTACTTTCTTAAATAATCATTTTCCCTTCTTGATGGCAGACCTGCACACAGTCCACAGTTCATTCACTGACAAAACCACACTTGCTTCTAAAGACAAACAGTTCAAAATAGTTTTCTTATTGAGGATTCTTCACTTAATCTCCAACTAGGGTTAAACACACAGAAAGCAATGGTCCCCTTAACCTTCATTAGCTAAACAACGATCAAGAAATCTCAAACTTGCTTAGACAAAAAAAGCACAGCGAGACACAAAAAAAACCAACAAAAGATAAATGCAAAGGTACCTGGGGCAGGGGGAAGTCTCTTGAAAAGAGGCATGAAAAGGTGACATCAAGTACATTCCCCTAAGTGCATCTAATGGGTTACCCTTACCAGGATTCATCTGATTTGCAGGCTTGTTCAACAGCAATCTTACCATGACCAAGCTGTCCAATTAACAGGTTTGGTCCAAAAGGCTTGGCCTGCCCAACTTTATTTGCCATACACAGGTGAACAAAGGTCAATAGCTTTACAGACCGCCCATGTGCAGGTTCTTGTCTTCTGGGGAGGTGGACAAGCAGCCTCAGACTACTTCACAGGAAAGTATAGGAGAGACTTATCTTTGACTTGGTGAGGTGGAGTTACAGAAAGGAATAAGAGTATGGGATGGGTTTACTCTTTGGAACCATGCAAATCTGGTTCAGAAAAAAAGCATGGAGGCTATGTACATCACCCTTACCAGTCAGACCACTGTCACGCAGCCTCTGCAGAACAGACCCCGCCAGAAGAAATGGATATTGAACTGAAAGGCTCAGGCCTCTCCCATAACATCTACACCTCTGCGCAGTGGAAGACTCCATCTGATCTCAGGAGAAAGCAGCTCAGTTTAGTCAGGCCTTTAGTCGGGTCCTCGCAAACTCCCACATTCTCCAGGCAAAAGCCAAGAAGTCATGGCCCAATATTTGGCAAACTAGCACAGAAACTGAAGTTGAAAGACTACTTTCCATCCTTTCATAACCTCTGAACTAAACAACAAAACAAGGTACAGATAAGGTGTGACTCAGCTGCCTAAACAACGGTATTTAAAACTGGCAGAGATGCCCTACCCCCTGGCCTTTCACCTGTTGCTCAAGAAGCTGAAGCATGACACAAGCTACATACTGTGTCATGCTTGCCAACATCACCCAGATGCCTCCAGCACCTGAAGGCATCTCAAACAGCGTTACCTGCATTGCTGAGACAGCAGAACCTTCCCTTGGTCTCTGCCTGAGCTAGGCCTAAACTCTCTGCCTTGTCTGTTGCATCATTACCCAGGGCTCAATTCTGCAGGCACAGAAACCAACAGTCTGCCTTGATTTCTGAGTTAGAACCACACTCAACTGTATAGAAGTGGAAAATTGTATTTGGTAGCAGCTCACATCCCCTTTACAAAGGTCAATATGACTATAGAAGAAAAAGTATGCAGCAGTGGATTATTCATTACCGTTATCACCTCCTTTCACAAGTATTAAAAAAGAGTAGCTCCTGAAAATACACTGAAATGTATCCTGAAAATACCCCTTGCAATGCTAGCTCGTCACACAACTGGCCTGAAATTACTACAAAGGTTAATGCCAAGCTTTAATGTAACAGGGGAGCCTTATTTGCTGTAGAAGCCACTTCTGAAAATGCGAGTGCATCGCTCCTCAAGTGGAGCTGAACGGCAGCTGTCAGCAGAGGGAGCACCACGCTCAGTTACGAAGTTTGCCAGTTTATTATTCAGTTTTGGCTTGGTTTTGTGCCGCAGACACGTAAACATAAATGTATACAGACATTGCATACACACAGACATCAAGACTCGTGGAAAAAATTAGAATTCAGTAGTTCTGGTGGGGAAATTTAAGAGTTCCAGCATTGGCCAAGCACGGCTGTACGCGCCGGTACCTCCCTGCGGTTATCCCCACCGCATCCCTGCCAGCGACAGCCAGTGACACGTCTCACCGACACCCCTCAAATTCACGGGCTCTGGGCACTCGTTAATAACGATAATAGGAATAACAACAGGTATGTGCGCATGCTGGTCTGCCCTGAATAAACACGGGAGGGGGGGAGGGAGGGGAAGGGTTGT
>NW_008824247.1:1744803-1756717 GCF_000699105.1 Pygoscelis adeliae | reverse complement strand
GGGTGTCGGTCTCTTCTCCCAAGTAACTGGTGAAAGGACAAGAGGAAATGGCCTCAAGTTGCGCCGGGGAGGTTTAGATTGGACATGAGGAAAAATTTCTTTACTGAAAGAGTGGTTAAACATTGGACCAGGCTGCCCAGGGAAGTGGTTGAGTCACCATCCCTGGAAGTATTTAAAAGACATATAGCTGCAGCACTTAGGGACATGGTTTAGTGGGCATGGTGGTGTTGGGTTGACAGTTGGACTCGATGATCTTAAAAGGTCTTTTCCAACCTTAATGATTCTATGATTCAGGGGAGACACATCTGTGCTTGGGTGGGTCCGGGGCCTGTGCTCACAGCACGGAGGGAAACTTGGGAGTGTAATGAGGGGGAGGAGGAGGATAAAGCGGCCTTCTTCAGTCTCCTGCCTTGGACACATGGTTATTGCGACTGTTCCATATCCTCATTTCTGCTAACCCAAATGCCACCCGGCTTCACTTACCTGCAGGCCCTCCCCTTACCGCCTTTTCTTTCCAAGTAGAGCCTGCTCCTTGTCATCCTCCTTCCCATCAATAAAGTCTTCTTTCAAGTCCGCAACAGAAGTAAAGTGACATTTGAACCCCCACCTCAGCTCCATGCCTGGCTCCCCTCCTTCACTGGGGGCAGTTCAGGATAAAGCCTCCTCCAGCGCAGGGGATCCCAAAACAGCCACATCCACACAGCAGATTAAAGACAGCTTCCCCCAGGCCAAGGCACTCACCCAAAGAGACTATCATCTAGACAGGCCACCATCACAGCAGCACTGATCACATCACCTTTGGCACATCCCGTACTAGGGACAGAGGAAGACAAAACTATGCTAATGCGGCTGAGGCCACATGAAGACCAACCCTCTGGTTGTACATGTGTATTTCCTCATGCCACTCTTCAGCTCACTAGCAACCCCACTGAGGCTGCTTAGTAAATCTGTGCTATTGAGCAACCTGCACCTTGCTGAAAGGAAGCATCTCTGCAGCTTGCTGGCTCCCTGCATGAGAAAGTGCTCCCTTAAATCAGAGATAGAGCGTGTAAGTCTTCTCTCCCCTTCATTTTTCTCTGCCATCATAGACTAACTGAGCTTCATACTATGCCCCTAGACCAACACAGCCCTTCCCACCTTCTTTATCCAAAATACTGAAGTTCAGCATTACCTACTTTTTCTGTCTTTACCTGACAAATATTCTACTTCTCACTGTAGCTTATTACCTATCTTTTTTTTCCTCTCTCTATTTAAATACCAAGCTGATTTTTTTTTTTCCCCCCCTCTCTCAACCTCCTGTGGGTATTTAACCTTTCTCAAGATCAATTAGGTGTGGAATTCCCAGGTGGGTGGTATGTGAGGTGACTCATGAGCCTGTAAACCTGTAGTCAGAAGCCAGCTCCTCAGCTTTGTCCCAGATCCATGCTCTGGAGGAGTCTACCCATGCTGTTAGGTAGGGTTGTGCTTGCACAGAAAAAAAAATACCTTTCCCTTGGAGCATATATCGTGCCCTGTGCCAGGGACACAGCTATCCCATGTGCAGGAGGTACAAGGACACTAAGGATGTGAGGCTGGTAGGGCACATCCACAGCCTGTGAAGGTAGTCAGAAAGGTGGTCCCACTTCTGTCCTTCCACCACAGTCTGTGGCATTACATCACTCTCCATCTTTGTCCTATGCAGTGGGTAGCAAGGTATTGTGATAGCACAAATCTTAAGTTTTTCGTATGTACAGTGTGAATATTAACTGCCTACCTAGTAAGAGTATAGCAGAGAGCTTGTTAACCTTTGCGAACACTAAACATTAGCATCATCTGGTCTTTTTGTAAGTTAGAATGAATGGGGGGAAAGAACAACCAGGCAACATCAACAGCTGCTGTCTCTATTAAAATATTCTCTGAGGCCCTCAGTCCTGGAAACCACCAAACCTGAAAGGATGATCCTAATGAAATCAGTTTGTAATTCATTACCAGTTTGTTCTGACAAGTGGAAAATACCTGCCCAAAGGTTGTTTCTGCTAAGTGCCCATGCTCCAGTTCAAAGCCCTGATTATGTGGGCTCTCCATTCTTTGACTTGGCTGTCCATGTGTGGTTTATCCCACTGGGATGCACTGTTGGTAGGTAAGAAGTGGAACATAGGCTTAGTGAAACATTACGTCTCAGAGCACAAACCAAGAGGTTCTGGCAGCTGCCTGACCCTGTGTTCGCCAGTCATCATTTGGGTTTATTCTGCTTTATTATTTTGAAAATTGCTTTCTGGGGGAGAACAGACTCACAGTGTATTTTTTTCTTGAAATATCTCTGTATGATTAGGATTGGTCAAGAATTTGTGATGCATATTGCAATAACATTTCCTTTGTAAATGCATAAAGATTTTAGTTCTATAAACAACATTCTCACATAGCAAAATTCACCAATTAAAAGGAAAACAGTTAAAGGCTGGTTATGGGTTTTTTAATACAAGCTTATTTTGGTCAAACCAGAACTGTTATTCCCTTTATAATTTAAGCCCTGAAGCACTGTGCAGTCCCTTCTCATGCAAGATAACTTGGGTATAGACTCCCCCTACAGATACCACAGTGTTTATTGACCACAAATAAAAATACATCTCCATTTGGTTAACAGCGTTGTCACTGACTAACCCACAAAATAGTTCACAGAAGTGGGGATTCAAATACATTTACATTTGATGTTAATATAATCTCTGATTAAAAGTGCTCTGGGAGAAATCTTAATATTTCTAAAAAAAAAAATCCAATTTTTATAATGATAGTGTTTTGCTTTTAAAATTCAGCAAATATTCTAGTTTGAAATTAAGTTTTCATAGTTTTCTTAAGCAAAAAAAAATGTTTATATCAGAAAATCTGAGCTCTGGCTCTATTTTTTTTAATTGATAACCAGGAAACATGTCTTCTAAAGCAGAATGTCATGCTCCTATTTACTCATGGGTGAGAAATAAAATTCTGGTGACTTTTCCCAGGAGCAAATTACAATACTCACTATGCTGTTACCTATTTTATCTTTGCCACATTCCCAAAGAGAGTCAAGGCATTTGTCTATTTCTCCTAATTCCCCATCCACTTCATATGATAGTAAGTAAACACTTCTGTTTCTTTCAACAAACTAGAGGTTACTGGTCCATACATGGAAAGACAATCTTACTCGCTTTTATGCCAATGCAAGCCAAGCCGTGCTTTAGCCTAATGTGATCACATTGGATTTCCATCACTTTCAAATGCAGTTAAAAGAAAATCGCAGGAAGATAGTAGGATTTGCTGTATCAGATCTCTTGATTTAAGAAGCTGCAGTTTAAGAATCATGACAAATAGGATATGTTTCAGGATAGCAGTTTGTTACAGGAATAAGAAGAAACCTCTTAGCATAAAATCCAGCTCAAAATCACCCGTGACTAGTACTGTAGAGGAGTACCGTAGTAAATGATGAGACACAAGATGAATTGTTTTAGGATACCATTCATGTAATATTTAAGGACTTTGACAAATATCTGTTGACCTAAATTCAAAATGTGCTGCTGCTGCTGCTTGCGATAGTAATATTCTCCATAACAAACCCTGCAATGCCAAAGGCTGATATTTTCCAGGAAGACAGCAAGGCTGGCTCTGTGCTGCATGTCATTTTGATTCTGCATTTGTGCTGTTCAATGCTAGATTTCATATTTCTTCCTAAAAAAGAAAAACAGCCAAAAAACTTTAAGAATTTTCTAGCAATTGCGCAAGACCAAAAAGAGACGTGAGAAATCTAGGCCCTGGTAAAATAAATGGGAGTTGTGCCAATTATTACAATGAAGGCAGGTTTTATCCTTATTTTCAAATACTAGCAAACAAAAATCTTTTATTCTCAAGAGGCTTAAAATGTCAAGTAATATCAGTATGCTTTCTGATTTCTAAGCTTTAGGCTACACTCTCTTCATACCTCCAAGCTTTTTTTCACAATCATAAGACTTCAGAGTACATTTTTTTTCCCTTTCCTTTAATAAAAGCCGAAATTTTCCTGAAATCTCTAGACTCGGGGTACTCAAACTTTAAGAAATACATTAAATAGCATAAATCCCATGATAAAATTGTAAGATTTGGCAACACTGGTTTTGTGGCACAAATGCATGATTATTGGCAGGTTCACTTCCATCGTTACAAGGTACCATCCTCTTGTGAAGCAAGTTTCTTTGGCATGGCAACACAACTCTTTCTGAGCAGGCAGATTTCAGTTCTGTGTTGGGACAGCTACAGATATTGTCATCTAGGGAACCGAACCCATCAGTGAATGTTTAGGATTGGGCAGAGGTTAGCTAAATCGAGCACTTCTGCTATGCCATGAGATTGCGTTAATGCAATATAGGCATGTGTTATCAGAGCGGGGAGGAACAGTTTTAACTTCTGTTGTCAGATACATTGCAAAGGTGTGCCTACATTGTTGGATCACCATTAATATCTCACTAGAACTGGGAGCACAATTCTGTAGGCTTCAATAAACAGAAGTTCTTTGATCCCTTCCTGGAGAGTCCTCAGAAAATTCCTGTGAACTTTCAGGCACAAGACAGAAATTACCTTAGTTATGATGCGCATGCCACACATCTGAAGACCTTTCGTTACCGGTACTGCCAGTCCACAGCTCCAGCTCTTGCAAGGTTCCTACAACCTGTGCACACAGATGTCAACAAACAGAGGATTTCCTCATTTGATTAAGGAAGAATCTAAGACATGTAAATTCCCTAGGCACAATTACTGGGAAGCATAGTATCTATGAAGATCAACTAAAAGCTCCCAATGCAGCTCCTGATATGCTGTCTCCTGCCAGCTTTTTCTGCTCACATAAAACCTCTCAGCGAATGGTCCCCAGCCTTCGAAGTCCCACGTGCACCAATACTCAGCAAATCATACATTGCAGGCAATCATTTTGCCCTCAGTTTTAATTTTCTAAATTTTCTCTGGCCATAAGCAATCTTGGAGACTTAGGGCTTTAAATCTTTCCAAAGCCATGCCTTCTCTGCTGTAATACTACTACTGACACTTCCACTCTCTAGAACAGGGGGCCTCCTGCAGTTTGGAGCAATGAGCCACTACCACGTTCTCATCAGGCACTATGCACCTTTATCATCACACTTTTATTTGAAAATACTATAGAACTACAATACTGCATGATAGGTCCGTAGACTGTCTACCAGAGGCTTGGAGATGATTAAATCCATAAATCACTGCTGGAAACACTTCTCCAAAAAAATTCCTGGATCTTCTCTTGGTTCTCTACTGAACAGGAACTGCTGCTTTCACTGCCCAGGTGACTCTTTCTCTGCAATTCAGGCAAAGTCTAGGGAAGATCTTCTTGTGCCAGTCTAGTAAACTTTCCAGGGTGTCAGAAAAGTAATATGAAGTACTGAAAGAACCATACAAAATATTGATTTCCCTTCAAATCACTGAACCCATCAACACATGGTTTAGTTTAGCCTTGAAGGCAAGGTTGTTAGAAAGATTCAGACAAAATATTTCTGTTTTCTCTGGCACGAAGGCTGAAAATTATCATCTCTTCTTCAAAGCCTGCATGTACTTTACATTCTCTTCTTGCTCTTTACGCCTGTTTTCCATGACAAGGCTGGAAATATTATTTTTTTGAATTACTGATTGAATTATATTATTCTCTTCTGGCCCTACAGTTAAAATCTTACACCAACTTGGCAAAACCCAGTTCTGTCACAAGCAATTAGGATTTGGTAGGCATTCAGAAAGCAATGCGACCCTACACAGGGATCCTCCCTGATACCTACACTAGGCTGGCAGTCTGCTTTCCCGCATATCCTTGGAAACCATAATTTCTCACAGTTATTCTTCAGGACATAAATGTATCATAAGGACAATCATGGAATATCAGGCAGTGAATTTGTCTACTTCGTCAATCAATCCATTTTTAAGGATGCAGTACTTGCAGTCCAGACACAATCTGCAAAGTTAATCTTTAAAGGCATAGTATCGTTTACCTACAGAGAACTAAATATTACACTTCCATCATAAGTTAGATCCTCGGTGCCTCCAGTGAGACTGGAGAGAATATTGCAACGTATTCCTTAGACTGGGACTCTATCCTTTCAGCCCGTTTCAGGCATCATCTCAGGAGGTCTCATTAGCTGTTACTCATGCAATAGATTCACCACCTTTGGAAGAAGAACAACTGTGCAACTATATGTTAAAATTTTCCACACGAAAACATGGTGAGTTTCTTGGGTCACCCCACTTGCTGCTTTTGTAATCCAGTTTTTGTTGACTTCTCTGGATCTGTACGCATAATCAACACATCTGAATAATAGAAGTTGTAAGTTTTTCAACTGAATATGCCAAAAAAAAAGATGCATCCAAACTTAGCGGAATTTTTTTTACGAACACCACTTCTGTGTGACTCAGTTTGCCAATCTGTATGACATTTACATAAATATTTACCCAACTTGCCAAGGGTTGTGAATCTTCATGAATCATTGTTTGTGTAACACTTTGTAATCCTTGAATGAAACGTAGCATATGCATTCAGAGTATGGATCTGATTAATGGCAGAGGATAAATGAAAAGAATAGATAAAAAATGATCACATCACTTTTTTTTCCCTTGTTCAAAATTGGTTTCAAAGAAATGCTCTCTTACAAATGCAAATCTTTCCTTTTTACACAGACATAATACGGTTGGTACACATCTTAGTGAAGAAGATTAAGACACAGTCTGATGTTAATAGCATATTCAAGTTTGTTCACTTTTATTAAGATAAAAAAGTAGGCGTTGTTAGCATACAGTATTTCAAATTCATGTCTATATCACTTTATTTTACTCTTTCTATATAGAAATATCAAACAGAATTATTTAAATTAAAACATTATAACATTAAATGCTCTTCATTCATACGTAGACAAAGTTCTTTCTGGCAAAATTCTTTGCTTCAAGAGACGGGTAACTAAATGAGCATACTGGCTGCTTCACTTAGCTGTCATCTTTCTAAAGGCTATATGAGCAAGCCTGCCACACTTCATCTCTCATGTTACCATCATCTACATGCTTTTGTTATTGTTTCCCGTGTTAAACATTACAGCATCTTCAAAGGCATCCGTGTGAAATGAAGTGTGGCACTGTAAATGAACAAAATAACTAGGAGAGGGGTTTAAGAAATGATCATAAAGGTTGTGTGCAGACTGCTTTCATTGCTGTAATATCAGTGCACGAGAGCCATGTAATACACCATCTCAGGACAATTCTGTATTTGACGCTTGTCCTGAGCTAGGCACAAAGAATTGCCAGCTGTTCAATATTTCAAAGTAGAGTCTCGACACAGATTTGAAGCACCACAATGGTTATGAAATCATTGTGGTACTTGAAATAGATACTCAGACATAGCAAGAAAATAGATTTTAATTTGGGGAACGAGATTTCTTAAGCAAACAAAATTATAGAAGTTAGAGATTGGAAATATATTTTGTCACCCCATCCTTCTCTTCACTGCAGCAGGGTGGTTCTTTATAACACACTTCTATAGTGTTCTGCAGCTCAATTGTAGGAATGCGTTTTGCAGGGGAGGATATCTGCAGGGAAGTCCCCATACACCCATCAACTACACAGGACATTCTCCTAGGAACGGAATCAGCACCTACTTGAATGTACATGGAGACCAAACAGGGGAATCCCTGACTCATCACATAATTCAGGATCATGCTTACTACCTGAGCATTGCTTGGCATGGGCAGGAATGAACTACAAACCCCAGATCCCACCCAGTAAATCCCAGCGTGGATATACATGATTATATAGAATAAAAACAAAAGGCTCATACATGTGTTGTGCGGTATCAAACATAAAACAGAGATGCTAACTCATGCTACCACATGAGTATCCTCAGATTAAAGGCTCCAGAAGTGCGATAATTCTTACATATAAGTAAACCTACAGATGTTTAGGACTCCGTTTCTAGATTCTCATCTAGAGATGGCCCCCAAGAGGGCCTGTTTCCGTGTCTTTTATATCTTTTTTTTTATTTATTAGAAGTAAACTATAAAGCTCCAGGCAAATATATAAAAGTTTCTGGCTATGCTGATGTAGGAGTAAGAACTGTATTGAGAGCACCTGTCCAGCTGCATACGCGCTACAGTCCAGCATCTGGGAATTGATTTACTATAGACATCTTTCACTACAGAGCTCACAATAGTTAACGTACCTGTCACGATTCCTGCTCCCACTGGCAGCCTTCAAGACTCCAGATTCCTCCCCTGCAATGATCCATATGGAAATTTTTTTTCAGCGAGTAACTTACACCCCAAATGCATGTGTGCAGAATGGTGACAAGCTGTGCTCAGACAAATGTTGTCCTCCCATCTGCACTTTTACCTGAGTGTCCTGTTCACCTGGACCATATAACACCTCCCAGAAGACACAGCCAGATGTTTGCTTGATGACATCCTACACCTAAGGTAATTTGAGCTTCATTCTTCTCTGAATATCTTGTCAAAAGCTGTAGTTAGCATCAGACTCACTAATTACAGCATTCTTTTGTCATCTGCTTGCTACTGGCTTTGGAAAGGCTCCATTTCACCACATACCAGTGTCTGGTCATTTCTTACAGAGGTCTAACACCAAGATCCCATACAGTTTCATACAAATGTATGGGTTTCCAAATGACAAGAGGTGTGATGCCCTTTCCTTGGTGTGAAGGCAAATAGCTGTTCAAACTAAAATCAGACTTCATGTGTTCCAGTAGGTGAGAGTACGAGAAAGGTATAGCCTTTTTAATGCAAAGCTTTTCCCCACAAGCAAAAAAGTTTGATTGGCTCAGTCAAAGTAATAAAGAAAGACAGCAGCTGGTCTTGCAGTACTTAATCCACTATTGTTCCTTTGATATCACAAGTATCATTATACTTAACAGGGTGCTTCCATTACAGCAATTTTCTTTCAAATGCACAGCACTGTCACCAGTTGCCTAATGTATTATGGTCTCTTAAATCACACCTGGGTTAATAGAACCAGAAGATCAAACACTAAGAAATAAAAACTTTTAGCTGATTCACAGGTCTCAGGAAAAGTGCTAGCAGCCTAAAGGCAAGGGTGTGGTTTATCACACCCTGATGATGCCCAGCTGACAAAGGGGCCCCTCTGATGCCCAGGGCAGGTGGGGAGGATTGAAAGCAGCCTGAGAAGGTTTTAATTTATGCTGAGAGTAGCCTGTCTCATCCTGAGTAAAACCTAAACAGATTGATAATCTGGACTATAGATTTTGAAAACTGAGGTAAGAAAGTTCCATATGTAAATGGGGGGGTGGTGGTTTTATTCCTTCCTTATCTTTGCTTACTACAACTTTTAAGACTATTCTGGGAGTACTAGGATTATTAAGTAGAACATATTCTTTCTCTTGTCTGTTTTAAGTAAAAGAATACAAGTATAGCTAAAGTATTTCTGCCACTATCTGTATTGTCAGAAGATGAAAAATGTTATTTGTTTAAAAAAAAAAATACTATGAAAGCATTAACTAAAATGTAACTCCTCATGGTGCATTTAATAATGCTTGGGTGGCACGTCTTCTGAG
The DNA here is from genome assembly GCF_000699105.1 of Pygoscelis adeliae. Classification (NCBI taxonomy): domain Eukaryota; kingdom Metazoa; phylum Chordata; class Aves; order Sphenisciformes; family Spheniscidae; genus Pygoscelis; species Pygoscelis adeliae. The sequence goes on along the minus strand of NW_008824247.1, from coordinate 1,747,158 downwards.
AACAGTGGTCAATGGTGTCAAAACACATTAGGTTCTTCACAAGGGCATAGTATGCGTACTCTTTATCAATCTTGTCTTTATCAGTAAATTGTGCAACCACAAGAGCTTCCATCCAAAATAATGAGGGACTTGAGCTTTTGATTTTTCACCAATATCTGAGCTAGGTATGTTGCTCTCTGTTTTTTTGCTGCTTCTGTCACCTTCTTTCTAACACTAAATTAATCATGCAGGTGACCTTGCTGGCTTTTATTACGCACAGCAGGCTGTATGAGCTGTTGCTGGAAAAGTGTGACATTGCTTAACTAGTGGGGTCCTATATCTATTTTTTCTAATATGTGTTTCACTGCCACTTCTAAATACAGGCTATATATCTGCCGTAATGCACGGTTTCTTTCATTTGCCATAAATTAAAAATAATTATGCTGTTAAAAGGAAAGTACAGCATAGTAAAATGTTCTCTAACTGCTTATGATCAAAAGAGCCGGGGGCCTTTTAATCCAGGCCCCTGTTAGCTTTACAATGCTGTTTTGCCTCAACTTTCCATGAGAACAATGATGCTGAACGTAGGAGTCATAGTGATCCAGGTAACTTCCATCCCAAGACATTGAGTGAATGCAAACTGCAATTTGATAACAAGGGGCTTGTAAAAATCCAGTCAAGTCTCAAATGGCACTGCGTGACTACAGTATAGCTATGTACTACTACTTGATTCCAGAGAACGGGTAGGAGGCCATCTGGAAACTCCAAAACCATTGGTCTGATCCCCTAAATTTGCCATAACAGTAAGGGGCTAGAGTCAATGAGCCTTTCCAGCTTATTTTTTAAATTCCTCCACATTTGTGGATAAGAGTATGGCACCTGGGAAGGAAACGCTACTTCTGTAGCATGGATCCGGCTTTTGATGCTCATGATGCATCTTGCATAGTTATGAATTAATTGTCTCACAAAGCTCTGTTCCCAAACTTATTTTGGGAAGCATAACTGAACTCTGCTCCTGAAGCCCCTGAAAAGTTCCCCAATATGGGGTTTACTCTGTTCAGAGATGTAGTGACCCACGGTGGCTCCTCCAACCTAGTGATAGAGCAGTCCCTGACAGGCTCAGGAACTGAGAGCAAGGACTGGGAGGGGGGCGGGGGAGGAAGGGAATCACTGGGATATAGTAATTAGAAAAACCACCGTAATGCAGGAGACAGGAGAAAGAACTACTTTTCTAGTTGCATTGATGCATGGAATTAAGCTTGAAATCTTACTTCATTGTGGAAAACATGAGGCAAATAAGAGATGAGGCAGTAAAGTTGCAGTCTGATACCCATCATTTAGTGGGTTCCTTTGAGCATTGGACCTTGGTTGCTGATGGACAGCACGGCCGTAGTGGAGGCTGCTGAGACCTGTCCCTGCCATTCAATCAGCTCTGCAGATCGCAGTTTCTGCCAGCCAGGTGATGTCAAGAAGTGGAAGAGCGACCACATAGCTCTAGCTAGGAGGAGGATGAAGTAGCAGTCTGCTTTGCCTTGAGTGTAAGACATGAACGGCATTTCCTAGTCATTAAACGTTTGACTTAGTGACCCTAGTGTTTTCACCATACTTCTCAAATGTGACAGTTGATTATGGGATCAAAATGACTGCAAAAGGATATTCAGAAGAAATTAAACCATGTCCCTTTAACAGGCACGCAGAAAGCTATTTTCAGGTTAGGCATAGAAAACATTTTGAAAAAGAGGTTAATTAGTATTTTCAAAGGACATCTAAAACCCGAGACTATTTGGCATCCCCACATTACCCATGTGGCCTGACAGCCTGCTTACAGCTTCAAAGGAACATCTGGACAGATGCATGCAGCAGTAAGAATGAACAGAAACACAGACTACTTGCCTGCTAGCAGTAGTTACAGCACTGGGCAACTTTAAATGCTTCTGTGGATGCTTCAGACAACGGTCGTTATTCTCTTGGAGGGGAGAGCCATATAAACACACTGGCATGCCTGTGATCCTGATTTAGCGGATTTTAAATTTTGAAGATCAAAAGCCTTCAGGATATACTGCTGGGGAAGAAAGGACGCTGATCGCCTTGACAGGTTGGTGGGATGGGATATGGAGGTTGGATACTACCCTAGCTAGCCGGGACCTTAACTGTACCCCCGTGGCTGGACTCCCCTCAAGCGCAGACAGGTATCGCTTTTCCCCCGCAAGCGTGGGGAGGACGGGAGGGAAGGTCTCGGAAATCCAGCTTCGTTTTGGGACGGGGGAAGGTCAAAAAGGGAGGAAAGGTGCATCCTGCGCTGGCTGCCAGCGGTCCCCGGCCCCTTCCCCTCCCTGCGGGGCGGGCTCGGGGCCCGCCGCAGCCTCTCCCCGCGCC
>NW_008824247.1:1736253-1744165 GCF_000699105.1 Pygoscelis adeliae | reverse complement strand
TTCAGTTACACCGACTTGTGGACATGATAATGATGTTTGGGTTTGGTTTTTTTTTTCTTTTTCCCTGCCTCCCCTTCATCCCCCCGCATGGTCATTGTGTACTGAAGTTACACTTGCTCCTGAGTTAACTCTAGGGTTGATGTCTGTAGTCTTCTATGTTTCTCTTTGTCCTCACCGTTTCTGCTTTTCTCATTTCCATGAAAATGGCTAAAAGAGAGTAGCTAAAGTGTATGTCAGAATGGGGGCGGGGGGGGGGGGGGGGGGGGGACTGTCCCAATTCGGTCAACTCAACAGTCAGATCACAACAAGCTGTTTTTTATGACAAAGGCGTTTGAAACAAAGGAGCCATTTTAGAAACTGAAAGAAATTTATTTTGTGGCTTGCATGCTTTAGTAAATCCAGGTTTTCATTCTCTCTTATGCCCCCGCCCCCCGCTATCCTAATTTATCCTAAAATGAAGTAGAATAGAAGAAATGGCATCTCTTAAATCCTGTATCATCCTTATGCATTACAGCAAGCTTACTGTTTGCCTTCTGTTGCAAACATTTCGTTATGCATTTTTAAAGAACGTTATTTTGTACTGGTAGATCCTTGAATAGTTGAAGCAGTTGAGTGTGCTTGTGATAAGAACATCTCATCTCCCTAAGATGAGAACAGTAAAAGACTCGTTATGTGCAGTAATTTGGTAGGTGTTGCGTACTTATGTCTATTTAGCATATTTAGCAAAGTGCGAGTACAGAGGGAGACTTACTGATTTTAAGAAGAGCCTGCTCTTCTCTGACTTTCTTAAAAAATGTGGACCACTGCATTTCCAAACTGAACAGGTGGAGTTACATCTAGAAATATCTTTTGACTTGTTCAATTCTCATAATTTGCATATCATTTTAAGCAATATTTCAACTAAAATGAATGCAAAACCACATTGCTGTAGCAGTTGACTTATCGCCAAGCCTAATAGATGCTCAGAGACAGGAAGCCTATGATTTTCAGGAGTGAAATCATGTGACAGCATCAGATGCTGTATGTATCACTCTAGGCAGAAAACACTTCCAGGAAAGCACTAAACAATGGAAAAATCATGTAAAAGAATACATTTGTTAACTTTCCTGCTGGTTCACTGATACACAGTAAAACATGTTCTGCTCGTGTAAAAACCTGCCAGGGCTAAGCATAGAACCAAAGTGTCTACGAATCCTTTGCCTGCTCAGCTCTTGAGACAGGGCTTTATTAGCCGTGGGACAGCATCATATTAGCTGCACTGACACTTATGAACCCAAGAATTTCCTCTGATCAAACATCTTTCTGTCACTCTTGCTGGGGAATTACAGCCCCTTGAGCTACGCTATACCTAAGCGGGGAAACTTCAGGGCTATGTTGCATTAGGTGGTTATTTTGTTATCTATCATCAGCCCTGGGCAAACAGAGTCTTGCTGCTGCTTGCAGTGATGGAAGCAGAGAAAATGCTGTTGTACAAATGCTAGTGTGTGTAGGGCTCCAGACTGCTGCTAGTATTTGAATCATCTTGTATTTTTAAAGCTGTCCGGAGAACTTGTACTTGCAGTTAAGCTGTGATCAGCTGTAACCAATGTTAACAAAAATTCTGTTTAGTTGTACAGACATGGCATAAGTGCTATACACAGCCAGGCAAGCTTTATTTTTCCCAAGGGGTCATTTGAAGTGTTAGCAGAAAATTGCAAGAAGAGTAAGCTTGGGCTGCCTGGAGATCAAATCTTGTTGGATTTAATGCCCTCTGGCTCATGAGACTCTATTTTTTCCTTTTTTTTTTTATGAACATCTGCTCAGCCTTCTTGATTGGAAAGCTTGTTTTATTTGACATTCCTTTGAAATCTTTTGCTCAGTGACGTAGGCCAAAAGACTGCATGAAATATGTTACCCTCTTTGAATGGCAGCTTTGGGAAGGAGGCAAGAAGAGTAAACTCCAGGGTAGGGTTTGCTGGAATACTGGGAAGGAAGCCAGGTGGTGAGATTCCAGTCAGGAAAGAAGGATAAAGTAAGGAAAAATAAAACGAAAAATGAGACTGATGTAAAAAGTTGTGGAGAATGGTTGTGGTAGTGCAGGTCTGAGGCTATGGTTCAGGCTTAGCATCCTCAGCATCCGTGTAACACGATATGAGCTCAGCCGCATAACTGAGCTTGAGTGCTGAGCTGTGCTGCGCCACAGGATTTGCCAAGCCTGAGCCTGAAGTGGAAACGCTGCTCGTTCCTGCCAGGCGGTAGAAAGAGTAGTCTGACAGCAGAGGCTGTGGGAGCAGCTTCCTGAGTCACTTCTCAGTGGTACGTGGGACTGCGTGAGCATTCCTCTTCAAGGCAAAGCAAGCATTTTAGTGGTAAACTGACCTGTTTGACTTTGCCTTGAAACAAATTATGGATATGTTTACACTAGCGATTTGGCTCGCATCTAGCTTGAGTATCTGACACATCCGCTGGAGACCTTCTCCAGTTGCCTTGTGGTGGGCCAGGGCTCGGAGCAGTCTTGCTACAAGAGACCTGAACTCTCACAGTGAAACGGAAGCAGGAGTCCTGCTCTGGGAGCACTCCCAGTCAGTTACTGAGTCTTGGGTGAAAGATACTGGTTTCTTAAAATTACCTCTCAGCTGTAATTGCACGAGCAGTTCTCATCCACTTTAGCATAAAACAAATGAAGAGCCCCACACCAAGTTGGTTAGCTTCAGACATTTCTGGCAGTTGGTTCTGGAGTACTATGTCCCATTCCCCTGCAAAATGTGAGCAAACACTTCTCAGCTTTCTGTTACAGCTGAAAGGCCCTTCAGGAAGATAGTTCCCAGCGCTTATAGTAGGTATAGTACCTGAGTGGAACCAAGTGCTTGGGCGTGGTGTTTTTAACTTGTCCTAATCTGTTGCAGAACCTCAGGCTGAGCACTCCATTCTGGTTCAGCCAGCTACAGTCACAGACGTACAAAGGAGCCTGGAGAATAGAAGAAATAGAGGAGGTGCAAAGACTGGAATTGAAAACAATGGTCAGATTGAGCAGGTGAAATTGCAACTTGTTAGAGCAGACTTAGGAGGTACAGGATACTGTGGTCCTTGTGACTGTGTCTATAGGAAACTGCGTACCTGTGAGCTCTCACCTCTCTGGTGATATTGTACCTAGAATTACTTCACAGGCATTTTTAGTCTTAATATACACGTCTACACTAATGTTTTAGCTGAGGCAGAGAGTGTGTTTTTGAAGCAAATGACCCAGTTGTCCCTGCCTTTTTGTTCTTTACCTCACTTTGTGGACTAGTCTTGGAGCACCTGAGAATAAATGGGAGGAGCTGTTTTGGGAGCACACCAACTGCAACCTGGCATTCAGTCCCAGGGACCAGGTTGGAGCTACTCTAGCATCTGTATCGGCTGTTTTGTTTAAAAACAAACAGCCTTTCCCCCATCTATGTAGTTTCAATTTCAAATGCTTGGCACTTTTTTTTTCCTTGGGAGAGCCACTTCTGTTGGTCTGTGCTATGCACTGAAGTAGCTGTAGCTCCTTTGGTAGATATGTATTTTGCTTCTCCAGGGAAGGATGCTCAGGTAGAGAGATTAAGGGACAGGACCAAACCCAAGAAAATTGTTTATATGAGGTCCTGTCTCTACAGCTCCCTGTATCATGCTGCTAATTCACTCACAGTTAACTGATGTCTTCTGAAGGTGCAAAAGGAAGAAAAGCTGTTTCTGTAAAGAATGCTTATTTAGGCTTGCGTACAACTGGCTATCAATTTCACAAACATAGGAGTTATTCCTTAGCATATACACCATCTGCCACACAAGTCCATATTGTGTGCCTGCGTCTGAGTCTGCCAAAAGTGAACTGGTAAGTTTCCTAGGACCCCAAAATTGTGATGCTACTGGGATCAGCATATTGAGCAAGGGCTCCTGTGGCCAGTTCCAGATTGCACTGATAATGAACAGAAGTTTTGCCACTGATTTTTTTTTCTTTTTTTAGTAGTCTTATTTACGTATTTAAAAACAAAAATAAATCCCTACTTTTCTTTGTCCTTCTGGATGCTTCAGGTATTGAGACTTGTCCATGGTGTAGCAACGATTTGTTACTGCACTGATAATACTTGCACAATTGGGTGGGTGCGCGGGTGATAGGAATTGGGCACCTTAGTACAAAGCAGTCCTGCGGTCATGGAAACTGTAGTCCTCTTGCATAGCTCTGACAGGCAGTTATAAGAGCAAGTCTCTTACTCCCTCTCCCACTCAGCTTTCACAAAGCTACATCCATATCAACATTGGCTTGGATGCATGCCATCGAACAGGTTGTGCCTCTAAAACACTAAGATCAATGTGGGGTTTGTTAAATTTGGGCTTTCTAGGCCTTCACGCTGTCAGTGTTAAGGCAGTCTGAGGAGAACAGATGGATTGAAGGAGGAAAAGAGGAGTTCTTTCTGAACCATTTGAGGGAGGGAGGAAGGGAGAGGAGAGATGGTGCTCCCAGAGGAAGATATGGAAAACAGGACATATCCTGGGCACAAATTAAGAAAAGACCGTGCAATCTGCCCCAGCTATGTGGTGGGGGACCACAACAATACCTCCAAGGATCTGAGATAGTCATGTTCTTCTTTGAACCTTGTTTGTCCTGACCACCTACAGCACAAGTGTCTTGGTCAGGGCTTGTTGTTTTTATGCAACATCTTTGGAGTCTTTAGGCACCTATATGCGAACAAGATGCCCTAGAACTGCTGGACTGAGATTTCCCTTTGGAAGGGAAAAATGTTTCAGCATTTTTTTTTTTAATACTATAGGCTGTTTTAGCTGGAGTGGCTTTTCTTCCCAATCCCCCTTATTTATTGTGTTGTAGGCATTATTTGAAACTCTGAGGGATATTTTTCTTCCAGAAGGGGATTTGAGTGGTGCAGCATGAGCAAGGGAGTGCTCTTGCTTTTGCATCTTGAACATCCAGTTAACGTCGTATGCAAACCAAGCAACTCGGGACTAGATCTAAAGCATGAAAGATAAGATTGTGGTTACCATGAAGCCCAAAAACCAACCAACCAACAACAGCAACAACAAAAAAAGCACCCACTTAAAACAACCAACCCACTGAATCTGGACAAAATTTTGGTCTGCACATTGTGCTATATCATAGGTTACCGTCTCAAGGATGAGATCAGTTCATATTACTGAATTATTATGGGTGTATCTGCTGCAAGTGTTCTGGGAACTTGTTTTATTTATTTTCCTTCAGAAGTTTTTCTAACTATCACTTTACACTTATGAGGTAAAGGGTAGGACTGTAAGAAATGTATGCCCCACTATTCTAAGTAGAAAGAGATGCTGAAGGAAGATGACTTTCAGTGTTACATTGTGTTAAGAATAAGAGCATTATGGCAATGCTGTCAATCATCCTGTCCTACTTTGTATTCTTCCTGGCTCTGCTTTGTTCTTCTTCCCCCTCGGTAATGGCATTGCAGGAACAGTTTCCAGTCATCTTCATGTCTCTTCTTTCTGTTGTCTTCCCACGTTGTCTTCTCCCCTCTCCAATTTTCTGCTATCCAGCATCCTTTTCTATCTGAGACTGGGCACCTGAAAGAAAGCAAATGCCCGGTAGGACCGAGAAGGAAATGGCAGAGGGAAGGAGAGCACCATGGCACCTCACACTTCCCTTGCCACTGACTTTTTTCCTGCCTGATTGAGAAAGGGCATCATGTGAAATTACCACATAAGGACGGTTCCTGGGCCATGCCTGAAAATGTGTTTCATAAGTCTTGCTTACCAGCTGATATAACTTTGACCTTCAAACCATTTTTTCCATCTTTACCTTTTGCAGATCTTCATCACCTTTTCCTTTTGCTTCATCGTGTTAGAGGGGTGTTTGTGTACTGTATCCTCCTTGCTATGAATGTCCCTGTTGCTAAACTCCATCCTAGCTTGCTTTCTCCACTACTTATAGAAGCAGTGCTTGATTTTTGGTGCTGCTTGATGTTAGGTTAAGCTACAGAAGGGTGAAGTGAGTCTTAATACAGTCACTTTTTTACAGTTGTTCACAACCCTTGTTAATGGAAACTAAAATTTGGTAACATACTTGTGACTTTTCCAAGTTGAAGAGTCAACTGGTAGCTGCTGGTACATAGGCCTGTCTGAACAACAAATTTGGGAAGATGCTCCTAAAGTGATTTTTTTTTTTTTTGGACCATGTTGCCATTCAAAACTTTTCCCTGAAGAAGGGCTTAAACCTGTTTCAACCAAAGCATGGAGTTTGCAATATTTATTGCAGAAACTTAAGAAAACTTTCTGGTTTCCATGGGCAAACAGATTATTTCTTCCACTTTTCCTCACTGCAGACATTGGTAAAACCAGAGCAATCTACTGTGCACATGTTCTTCTGGGCAGCAAGTATGTAACCAGAGCTTCCAGCAAGGTCATGTACTTGGAACTGTCCTGGTTTCCTGCCTCCTGGGATGCAGAACATCTCCCTGAGCAGCAAACAGGAGATGAAATAGTAGGCCATGAAGTTTGCAAAAAAAACTGTGGTGGAATTTTTAGTCCTCTTGTCTGCAGATTAAGTATGTTGCTCATTTATTGTGGTCCCTCTGCAGATTGCAGGACCACAGGCAGTTAACAGCTGATGCATAACACTTGCGATAGGGTGCTCACAGTTTCACAAATGTGGTGCTTCATGACATCACCTAACTGGCTTACTGCATGGGAGGTCATTATTCTTGAATCCTGTCTTAGGGAACAGTGCATCTGTAAAATTACAGAAGGACATGCAAAAACTCTCATGTACCCTACCCTTGCATGTCTGTCTCGGACACCTCTGTGGAAAAGTTGTCGCTTGCATACCAAAGTAATCTGGATGCGGTGATGGGAAAACTGGGCACCACGTGAAGCAATTTTCTGTTAGATCAGTATGAATTGTGTCAGACCTTCACCAAGTTTCTGGGTAAATAAATTGCTTTATTCTTCTCTAGCTTGAAAGCTTTGTTTGGCCTTTGTCCTGACACCTCTGGGTGGCCTTGTCTAATTTTTTTTTTGTTAGTTAACAAAATAAATGTGAAAGTCCTTAGTTCTACATGCTTTCAGTCTGATGCTTGGTGTGAGGTTGTATTGATTTGATGGCTGAATTAACTCTACCTGGTACAAGCAAATATAACATGTTGGAGAAGTAGGGGAAAGGATGGAGCAAGCATCTCTGATGTAATTCTATTGACATTGTAGATCTGCATGTGACCCGTTGATAGTATGATGTTTCTTCCCCACAAACTACTGCATGTTAGGAATTGGTAGGGCTCTAAAGCAAATCTAGATTTCGGTTAATTTTGGTGGCAAGTGAATACTTCATCCTTGCCTTTTACCTTGTACCCTCCTCTCATCTAGGCAATGAGGTGGAAACCAAGGAGGGAAGGCAAAAGAGCATCAGTCATTCACTTTTGGAAACAGTAATTTTGGATTTTTTTTCCATGGAGCTTCTGCAGTAATTAGTCTGGGAGCTAACTAGACAGCCTCTTTGGATTCTATGCATCCAGTCTTGTAGGATTTATTCTAAACTTCAAGGAATGTTGCTACAAAGTGTGATGTTTTATTTAGAACAGCCTTCCTCGCAGTACAAGCTGTTGTATGGTGCATCTGGAAACAGAGCAAGCAGGCCAGAAACATGGCACTGCAAACCATGTAGGCACACACGAACCACCCAGATGATGATGCTGTTCTCCTGGGTGAACTCATCAGTGGTCAAGTGAAAGTTCATGAGAAGTGGCTAAAAATTATGCCTTTTTAAAATGCATGAAGGGGTGTGGGGCGAAGTTGCTGTGGGTTGAAGGCTGTTTTCAAGAATGAGACTTCATTTTTATCTGATATATCATCTACTCAGGCCTCTTCTGGATAAAATACACTTTCCTCAATAAGTAAAGTAAGCTTGTTAAGGATGGAAACATTATTGACAGAA
>NW_008824247.1:1700924-1736172 GCF_000699105.1 Pygoscelis adeliae | reverse complement strand
CAGCTCTCGGGTGTAGAGAGCTTCCTCTGCTTTTTAACTTCATATTTAGTATTAGAAATAGAATGTACCCAGTGAAGTCCTCACCGGTGATCTGAAGTGACTTCATATAACTTCTGTCCTCAACATCTTTCAACATTGTAATTGACCAGAGCTAATAGAATTTGGTAAAAGTAGATTATTGCCACAGTTCTGCAGGCAAAATATGTCTGTGTACATATACATGTCCTTTGTTGAATTTTGGGGATTTAGTTTGCTTTAAAAAGTCAGGTACAGAACCATAGCCTGTTTCTTTTAAAGGGCAGAGATCAACAATGAACTGTGGAGATGCTTCTACAATGCTTAGTTTTGGTTTGATGTTATCTTCATAAAACTGTGGGTTATCACTGAGCAAAAAATCTACTAAGGAATTGCAGTGTGTAGGCTGAACTGGATGGTATTAGAGGTAATTTACCATGTGAGATTTGACAAGTGAGTTTTCTTGAACCCAAATGCAGTCCTACATGACTGTCTCTTACAGGTATTGTAAGACCTTCTTGATGCTTCCATGTTTCTGTCTTATCTGTGATGCTATTTACCACTTTAAAGAGGCAGTAATGGTCTGAAGTGAAGTGCTAAGTTAGGAATACAGAGTTAGAGACTTTCAAAGCACTGTTCTGTGGCTTGGGGTTTTTTGTGCTCTCCCACCCCCCAACTCTGCTGTGATTTTAAGCTTTTATTCAGGGCTGTTTCTTTGTACTGCTTAATTGTGTTGTATGTGCTTATGCTCACAGGCTCTTTTAGACAGGACTAAAATTCAGTGAATTTTGACTTCATGTCTAGCCTTTTCCTCACTCTCCTAGTGAAATACAGAAACATAAAATGTCAATTTGTGACAGAGATTAGGAGAGAAAAAAAAAATCTTACTACCTGTGACAGTGTGACTGAAGTCAAGTCTTGCTTATTAGCTTCATCAATCAAGTGTGACATTTTGTTCCAAGACTTTCTTCTAAAGAGCGCTTGAAGTTGAATACAGCCTCATCTTGGGCACATGGAAATGAAAGTACCCTTCTGTACTGGGATAGGAAACTGAGTTCACACAAAACAGGCATCCACTGATTATCTTTGAGGTGGATCCTGCCAGTGGCTGCATCTATTGGTGTCAGGCAAAGCCACTTCTGAGCCAACACGAAGTGCTTTTGAACTCCGTGGAACTGGGGTTTGAGGTGACCTGTTCCTGAGAGCCTTTTTGGCAATAGAGCCATTTCCCAGGATGTGTTCGGAGTTGGAGAGGTCTATGCACTGTTCTTGCTATAATATTCAAAGACCTATAAATTACTATGCTACAATTGAGATGGTCAAAGATCCTCTGTTTTTACTGGGTTTTAAAATACATTTTTAAGTGACTTTTATTCCACCTTTGGGCATGAATGCAAGTCGGTAGTACAAGTTGAAGGTGCAAGTAGGTATATGTCTGTTCCATGGGATAGCCTGATTTTGATAAAGAATACTTGCTGAGAATTAGTATGGCTTGACCAAACTGGGGTCCTTAAGTCGTTGGGGTTTTATTTGTATTTGGGGTTTTTGTGTGTTATATTGATACTGGCAGGACTCCTGTAGACTCTTATTCTTGAATTGTAGGTTCCTTAAAATGACTTGTTTATGGTCAAATTGAGTGGTGGAGGCTTTTGGGTGGGAGTGGTGGGAAGAGATGAGGTAGGCGGAGTAATCTTGTTCCATCCTCAAGCTAAGCTTGTTTCATGGGAAACACTGCAAATTATACAGGATTTTAGTGAGAAGTTGGTAGCTCTTAAACAAATAAAATAGCAAGGACTTGGGCGCCCTGTCTGTTGCATAGAGTACTTGGGTATAACTGAGGATATCTGAGATCTCCCCATAAGAGTGACTGTGGGGAAGCACATAATCAAAGGCTGGAAGGGACCTCAGAGGGTCTCCAGCCCTACCTCCTGCTCACAGCAGGGTCAGCTCTGAGGTCAGGCTTCTCAGGGCTTCATTCAGTTGGGGCTTGAAACCTCAAAGGATGGAGACTGCACAACCTCTCTGGGCAACCTGTGTCACTGCCTGAAAATTTTTCGCCTTATATCCAGGCTGAACATCTCCTGTTTAAGTTTATGCCTGTTGTTTTTCACCTTCCTGCCCTGCACTGCTGTGAAGAGTCCATCTAAGACTTCTCGATGACCACCCCACAGGCACTGGAGGTGCTGTTGGGTCCCCGCAAAGCTGTCTCTGCCCTGGGCTGAACAAGCCCATCTCCCCCAGCCTCTCCCCCATCATCTCAGTGGCCTCTGCTTAACTCTCTCCAGTTAATTGGTGTCTTTTGTGTATTGCTGGGGCCCAAAACTAGACAGTATCTAAATGTGGTCCAAGGAGTGCTGAGTAGAGGAAGATAATCCCTTCCCTCAATCTACTTACTGGCTCTGCTTGTGTTCATGCAGCCCAGGGTGCTCTTGTCTGTCTTTGCATACTGCTGGCTCGTGGCCAGCTTGCTATCCACCAGGACCTCAAGGGACATTTCATAACATATATCAGCTATTCTTCCCCTTTCTAATTCTAGTTATTGCACATTGGTGTTCAGGATAGAGAAGCATTAACATTCCCATCGGGGAAAAAAAAAAAGGAATATACAGCAGCAAAACACTTTTGGTGACATAAGGCTCAAGATTGTTGTCTTTCACAAATAAATACACATAGGCTTTTGAGGTGAATGAGGGATAGGTGGCAACCCAGGTTGCTACTGGAAAGAAAAGTTGCAACCTGAAATCAACATCATGATATAGTTGGTGGCATTCAGCTCAGAAGAACCTACATTGAAATTGTAACAACTAAACCTAAAAATAAATGAATTATTTTTTTTTCTGTGCACTCAAGATGACTGATGCAATTACTGTCTTCTATTTTAAACACATGTCCTTTTTTTTTTGTGAGGAGGAAAGTTTGGATGAACTGTAATCTAATGATCCACATAAAGTCCTGTATTCAGCCTGCTCATCTTAATGGTTCTGATGATTTGTCTCTTCAGCACAACTACTCTTTCTTTATAATTAGAATATAAACCTTCTAAAAATGTTTACAATATGCCAGGTGAGTCATTAGCTTGCAAGACAAACATTGTGAGGAAAACTACCTTGGTTTTATATTTTACTCTGCAAATATGGTGATTTATATTAAATAAGACAACTTTTTCCCTCAGTTGTATCTGCAGCTTTCTTGAAGACAAACAAAGCAAACACTCAGCTTCAGATAAAGAAGTGACTTTTAACACTTAATCCTGCCTTCTTGCAGCCTCCAGTAACTGTTAACCTTTCAGATTGATACATGCTTTGCTATATTACTTAAAAGATCATAAAGAGCCACAAGAATCCAAATAGTTAATGTTTATTTAAGGAAAGCTTCATTTATATTTTGAGATGGATCTTGCAATAGTATTGCTGTTCTACATGTTTGTAGTAGTACTGCTTCCCTTCCAAGAAAAGCTGTAGCTACTTTTAGGAGGGGAAACTCCTGTCTGGTTTAAAATAAACTGGGTGAAACAATTGGCAGTGAATGGGTACGTGGGTGTGTTATGGGAGGGAGGAGGAGGTTGATTTGCAGAAGTGGTGTGGTTTGGGATAAAATCCTGCAAGCTGAGAAACTTGAGCATATGGAAGATCCAAACTGCGTCCTTGCTCCGTCATCCTCAATCTAGAGCCTTAGAACATGAGTCTCTTCATGCCAAAGAACAAACTTTAAACATTGGGCCAAGAGGTTTTCAGTGGTGGATCTATGTTGTTGGTGTAAGCTACTTCTAGGGAATTAATGAAAGATAGCTAACAAAGTCAAACCTACTTGTCTTTAGGCTTATTCCAGCTGCACGACTTAAAATTTAGAAAAGGCTGAAAAGCTGCCTACAAAAGGAGAAAAGGGGAAGCATCTTGCAGGTTCCTCTGTGAGAAAATGTGAGTGTGTGTATAGCTTAAAGCTGGAACACTTTCTTAGGCTGCAGGAAAACACAGCTGCAAGTTCCCATGAGGGAAACTATGTAAAAGTGCAAACTCAGGCTCTCGGAGTGGTGGGTGGGTGGTGTGGCCAACGGGCTGCTCCCCACTGGGTACCTGCTGGCTCTGGGCATGCTGCTACAAGTCTGGCACTTTCTGACAGAAGTGATATTTCAAAAGTGCTGGAAGTTGAGTCTTCAGAAACTTGTATTTCGGTCTCCCCCAGTCCACAACTGCTGTCAACTTCTCAACTAAACTGTATAATTGTGCTCTTTTTTTCAACAAGCTCACAAACATTCATTACCCTGATTATCTGTCACTTGTAGAAATCTTTTTCTCATATGTGTCTTCCTTTCCCACAAGTGGACCCTGAAAGCCTTCCTGATCTGCAGACATTCAGCTTGCTGAGGAAACTCTTTCCTGAAGAAAACAGAAGGCTATAAGCCAAGTCCCTCTCCGTGACCACAAATGCTTTTTTTCCTAAGCACGCTTAATGGCAACTGACTGAAACTTTTTGGGCAAACTGAAGTGGTGTAAATGTCGTCCAAAGCTATAGCTGCTGTTCTTGTTTACTGAATGCTGTAACAACTTTACTGGAAATAAAATAGAGTACTAGTTTACGTTATATGGGATTTTGTTTCTTTTTTCACTTAAAAGAATGCTATTACATTTTGAGAGGAAAAGAGGTTGGCAGAAATTAGGTCTTGTGGCTCTACAGGCTTATGAATAGTCGAACTTACTCAGCTATGAATTGTGGTAACAATCTTTTTAAAGAGTTTAAACACTGTTGGTTTTTTTTCCACAGAAAATCTTGACTGAACTCCCCTAGAGGATCACTTATGGAGGTATATGGAAATGGGGAATGCTGCCCTCCAGTCTTACTTGTTTGAAGATGTCTGTAAATTCTCACCTCCTGATGTGGCTTCTCAGTCTAGCCTGGATGCAAATAGCTTAATGCCATGTGCATGTGTGTCCCCACATAAGTCAATTATTGTAAGAATCGCAGAGCAGGGCGTTAATTTCTATCCCTGTACTTAGCAGATGACAGCATTTACAAAGCCCATCTGCCAGACATTAAAGTAAACTTTTTACCTTACGAACCAAGACAGCAGCATAGACTCTCTATGTTTGTGCTGGAAGTCTTGCCTCTAGGTCTTGAAAACCTTCTTGGTAGAGTCAGGTGGAACTTGATTGCTTTGTGCTCCAGTGGAGGAAACTGCTTTTGAGGCCACAGCCTTCCCATTAGCCTGGTTGTGGGCTGGATCTGTGCTGTAGGGGACTAGCTGTTGAAGCCTGCAGGGTGAACAGTTCCTCTCCAAGCTGGAGGGCTTTGATGTTGATTTTTGTGGCATCAGGACTTCAGCTGTACAGTTTCTTTCAGGTGACTTCCCTCCTGCCCCCTTTTAATTAAAAGGTAGAGAGCAAGGAGAATTATTCTTGTAATTCCAAGGGTGGGCTTTTAAAAGAGATCCAAAATTGTCACTTTTAATGACTTGTCATGATTGTTGTATCACTTAGTTATGCTTTTTCTTTGCAACCAGTGACCTTCCTTTGAGTTTAGCTTTCTTGGTAGAAGGCAGGGGTTTATGAAGAGCAATGATGACTTCTAAAAATACAGTTTTTGAAACAGTCTAATATTTAATGAGCATTCAAAATGAATTTATAATTGGCTGTAGCTGGTAACCGTTCTTCAAGGGAGAGTATCTTGAAGCTCCTACCATGCTACATTTGGATGAGCCAGTTCTGGAGTTCAGGCAAGTGGAACTTCTTTTTTCTTTAAAGCAGTAGTAAAGCAGCAGCATCATTTTCAGCAAGGACCTTGATCAGAACCAAGAAGGAGCTGACCTCAGAGGCTGAGGCCAGCACACACTTTTAGAGGGGGTTGATTTGACAGCTTCTGGCACTTCTGGTGTGTTCCTTACACTGCTGCCCTTATGGATCAAATATTGTGGTGAAGCTTCCTTTGTTCAAGTTGATGCTAAAAAGCTGAGACTCAGCTGTGAGAATCTTTCACAAACTGTATCTTTTAAACAGCAAATTATTAGACTGGAGAAGGGGAGCAGGTTACATCCCCTCCAGTTTTTGCCTATCTGCTGTGCTCCCTGTGCTTGCTGTCGTCAAGGACTTATCAAAAGCTGTAGCAGGAAGTGTTAGGAGCCTGCCTACTGTGTTCATTAATGAACCAGAGTTTGATGTTAGCACCTCTCTGCTCTTGCAAGCAGGTGTCACTGCAGCCAGTGACAATTACAGCTGTATTCAGGGGACAGCAACATGATTCGGCCAGTCAAAAACAATATAAATGAATGAATCTTTCACAGTTCAGGGATTGTATATTTTTAGCAAGCTGTATGTGATGTAATCCAACAAGATAGCTGCATTTTTCTGAACTTAAATGGTTGTTCTGTTGCTGTTAGCAGGCAACAGCATAATGTAAAACTTGCAATTTACAAAAGGGAAAGGATATGAGAACGAGGTAGGGCAAGAAGATTTTTTTATCCCATCAGTGCTGTTAGGTCCTGAAAAAGAAAATAGGTTTGAGGTTCTCTAGATTTATAACTTTGTGACAAAAGAGGCCAGACTTTGAAGGCCTTCAGGTCTTAGCTGCTGCATGCGGTGCTAATGAAAAACAGGCTCTTAAATGATTTCTCAACAGCGCAGCTTTCATTCAGGCCTTCCTTTGTGTGTGGTTTGTATAGTACAGAGCTTGAAATTGTGGTCTTGTTCTCCTTTAAGTCTTGGATTAAGCTGTCCCAATAGCAGATGTGTAACAGTACTGTGTTTTCTGGCAGCAAGTAAAGATGTTTTATTGCCTTTTACAGGATACAGTACAGTAGTCTGAGAAGTCTGTGTCTCTTAGTCAAATATCATTTGTATGTGAATACTGCATTTTAGAAACCTGAAGTAAAGAGGTGGTGCCTAGGGATAGTCTGCTGTACTTGGGCAGGGTTATATTTATAACGTTTCTTCCTGTTCCCGAATTATGAATTCTTTATGAATTCATAATTTCATGAATTATTCCTGTTCCTCTCCTCTACTGGAACTAAATGGTAATCATAATGGAAAATTAACTGTAGGGCGCCAAATCCCTGAACGGATGGGCAACTTGGTCAACTGTATTTCTTTTAAGACATCATACGTATCATTTAGTAAAGTTGGTCATGAGGAAAGTTGATTACGTGACATCTCCTATAGTGAATTAAATCAGGACCCAGTAGTAGCTCTTTGCTTACATGCTACTTTTACGCAAGGTCTGCAAGTGCTGTTGCAAATTCTGGGGAATAGAGGGCTTTCAACAGCAGAGCAAGCCAAGTGTCTCTTGAAACTGCCACTTGGAAGCTGCTGTGAACCAGACAGGTGTCTGAAGAACACAAGAAGTGTTTGAAATTGTCTAGATCTTTATTCAAGATTTCTCACTTAATTCTGTACTCTTAGTCAAATTTTTTACTTTTCTGAAAAGAGACATGGATAGTATAGTCAGGTCAAAGTATGTGCTCAGGCTGAAGAGTGTGAACAAATTATGATTTTTCATTTTGTTTTTATTGACATGAGATTTCTTAACATCTTTCCCATGTATTTCCATAGATGTTTGTTTCAAGAGCAATTTAGAAGACTGAAGTACCACTTTTTCTCTGTTAGTACATACATCTCAATTCTATTTCTACAGCCCTGATATCGCCTGCAAAGAAGAGGTCATCAGTGATCAATAGATTACGGCTCCAGCAACACAAACCAAACCGTCACCATGAAACACTTCCTGAGGTAACTGTTCTGTATTTTTTCAAAAGTGTTAAATTATTCTAATTACTTCTGTGCTGCAGTGAGTTAAGTGTTTTAGCTGTTACCAGTAGTACAGAAGGTGTAAACTAGTTTATACTTGATTGCTTTCTGTTCACCTAGATTTCACTATTTTAATTAAAGCTGTTTTAATTTAGAATTTCCTTTCCAGTTCTTTATAGAAGCAAAGCATGTGGGAACTGTCTTATGGGAGCAGTCTTATGTCAGGGGAAAATAGGAGAAACAGTAATATAGAACAGTACCTGAAAAATGTTGGGTTTTTTCATTCCCATTCTTGCCTGCTCTCTGGATTTTTGGAGTGTTACTTGTGAAAGTGGAGAAGGAGAGATGCTTGGTGAAGATGTGCAAATGTTTTTGAAGCCAATTGTGCTCAATTTGGGAAGAAATGTCTATTACTTGCTCCTATGTATGACTTGCAGTTGTTTCTCTATAAACCAGGGGCAGCATGGGGGACTTGCAGACACCAGCTGTAGGTGCAGAAAGCCCATGTTGTCTTTGTTCTGTAGTCAGTGGAGAGAGTTGAGCGCTCCTAGAAACTAATACTGCTCAAGAGCTTAATTTGTGTATAAACCAAAGAAATCATATTCTGTCTGGATGGGAAAAACCTTTTCAAGAGGGCTGAAACATATGCTTTCATATAGAGCATCTGTCACTATATTTTTCTCTCTTTTTAGACTGTTTATAGCAAAAAATCTTATACACTGTGGGTGTCAGCATCATTACCTCTAGGCTGATTATTTGTAATGATTTTGCTGCCAAGCCAGCCTCGGCTTAAGCATTTCTGTAGAATGGTTGGGTCAGTTTCCTCAGGTATCTTGAGCCAGCTGCAAAAGGACTCTAAGCAAGACATACACAGGTTAAAAGTATAAAGCAATTATTTATTTGCTAACACCCACAAAAGACAGCTAAGATGTAGTGAGCCATTAGGCTAAGCATTAGTGTGCTCACTACCCTGACAGGCACCAGTCAGGAGGGAAAGGATTGGGCCCTGCAGCTCTGTGGCACTGATCCTGGGTGGTCCCAAGTCTTTCACCAACTCCATTGATACTGGTCCAGTGACCTGATGGTTAACAACTAGCCTGGTTAACACTCCTGCGGTGCTTTTTCCCTTTACAATTTTGTAACATCCCATGTTGGAGCCTTCCTTCTTGGATCCTGCTATGATTTCCATCTCAGCAGTCCTACCTCTATAATTTTTACCTACCTTTCTCTGTACAAACTTGTTCAGCAGCCTGGCCTTAAGGTCACAAACTGGTGCCATAGGGGATCTGGGCTGTGAATCCTGCATAAATGGGACTCTACCATCCTGTGGGTGGGGTGGGAGCCTCCAGCTGGGGTCACAGAGGGTGTTGCAGCTTGCCCCCTTGATGGCCTGGTATCTTTTGAGCAAAATGTAACTTTGCTCCGTCCTGACGAAGGTGAGCTGCTGACAACTTCTAAGCTACCAGCTCTTCCCTTACTACAGTAAAAGCTTTGCTTCTCCCTCTAAACTGCCTATTCTGCCCTCCTCTGGCTGTCCCAGCCCCTTGGTGTTTTTTCCATGTTGGAGAAAGCGTGCTGTTTTGAATATTTGGGTTCCTGAACCTGCCTTGAAGAAACTACCTCCTACTTCTTTTCATGGTATTTCTAAAATCAGTGAATCCTAAAAGACTTGAAGTCTTGATGGTGTTAGTTTCTCTTAAGTAGCCAAGGTAGATCCTCTGAAAAGCAATTGCTTATCTAAATAGCACAGTTTAGGACTCTTGTTATGTAAAGTCCCGTATTCCAAATCCTGAACAGAAAGTCAGAATGGGGGTGGGGGGTGGGGGAATACAGAGCACCTCAAATAGGAAAACACTGTTGAAATAGGAAAGCTATTCTGTTTACTTACAAGCATCTGGATTTTCTTGTTTTATGTTAATCCTTTGACATGAACTGATATGACTATTATACTCCTCATATTTTGTACATATAGAAGAAATATGGGGAGATTAAGAAATAAACTGGGGTCATCCTCCAAGAAAAGCACTTACTGTGGATAGTGAGTTCTGTTGTATGTGTTGTGGATGCAGGTTTGTGTGATAGGGAGTAAGGCAGTAAAGTTTGAAGCTGCAGGGACATCTGTGTGCAAGACAAGGATATTAAGCCTTCCAGCTTGGAAATCAGCTGGAAAATGAACAAGTTAATGTATATTGTGTTTCCTAGTGTTTGTCCGTTACCAGTAGCAGCAGCCACCCATGAGCTTGCTAAAAGCATTCTTAACTGTTTGTGAAGATCAAATGCAGGGCTGAATGTGGTGTACTGATGGCGAAGGACTGCTCAGTGGCATAATATTTTCCTTGTTGCACAACATGGAGCAGACACTGGACTAGCTGATGCCATAGATTACCTCTGTTTAAAACCAAAGAGTTTAATTAAGTCTACACAAACTGCAAGTCATCTTGTTGACTGCAACATAGAAAATGCCATAAAACAGATGGAGAGAGGAGCAGGGCTTTCATCTGTAAAGTTAAGATAACCTCAGCTGCTCTCTCCGAGTAGTGATAGTATTTTACCTGCAGCAACTTCATGCAGCAGATATTCACCTGGAGACCCAAGGAGCACTTTCAATGGTGGCTTTCAAATCCACCTTGTTGTAAGAGAAGACCTGTAAGCAGATGCCATTCAGCTCTGAGTGAGGTTTGTGTACTGGAGGCATGCTGTAGCCTCTGTACAGTAGGGCAAGTCAAAGGGCAAGTCTGCATATGCTGCATCAGGGCTCTCTGGTGGCTACTGGAGTTTGTCTTCTAAACAAAATACTACAGATGTGAGTACAGATAATGAGGAATTAGTGTAACTTGCATGCTGCTTTTGCTGTGCCTGCTATTCCTCTGTTGGACCACTGACACAGCTTTTTATAATCAGCTTGATATTTTCTGTCTCTTTTGACATACTGATATTAAATACAATAGACTGAATTCTTTTTTTTTCCCCTCAGACCTTTTCATTTAAGATGCCCTGTTTAGTCTTCAACCATTCTGTTATTCTGTGGTTAGTAAGGTTGAAAGAGAGCTCTGGAAATCATCAAGTCCAACCCCCTTGCTCAAAGCATGGTCAGCAACAGGAGGTTGCTCAGGGCTGTGTCCAGTCACATTTTGAGCATCTCCAAGGATGGAGACTCTGCAGCTGCTCCAGAGGAACAACCTGTTCTGATTGTTTGATGACCCTTACAATTTAAAAACAGTGACAAAACAAAAAAACACCCTTATGTTTAAATGTAATTCCTGCAGTTTTGTCTGTGCCCATCGCCTCTTGTCCTGTCAGTGGGCATCCCTGAGAAGAGTCTGGCTTAGTCTTCTTTACTACCTCCATCAGGTATTACCCCCTCAGTACAGGAAAGGCATGGACCTGTTGACCTGTTGGAGTGGGTTCAGAGGAGGGCCATGAAGATGATCAGAGGGATGGAACACCCCTCCTATGAAGAAAGGCTGAGAGAGTCGAGGTTATTCAGCCTAGAGAAGAGAAGGCTTCGGGGACACCTTATTGTGGCCTTTCAGAACTTAAAGGGGGCTTATAAGAAAGAGGGGGACAGACTTTTCAGCAGGGCCTGTTGCGACAGGACAAGGGGGAATGGCTTTAAACTAAAAGAGGGTAGACTTAGGCTAGATATAAGGAAGAAATTTTTTACGCTGAGGGTGGTGAAACACTGGAACAAGTTGCCCAGAGAGGTGGTGGATGCCCCATCCCTGGTAACATTCCAGGTCAGGTTGGACGGGGCTCTGAACAACCTGATTGAGTTGAAGATGTCCCTGCCCACAGCAGGGGAGTTGGACTAGGTGATCCTTAAAGGTCCCTTCCAACCCAAACCTGTTCTATGATTTATGCACATAGATAAGATCCCTCTGAGCCCCTAGCTCTCAGTCTGTCCTTCTATGACAGATGCTCCAGTCCCTTAATCACCTTCATGGTCCTTTGTTGGACTCTCCCCTGTATGTCCATGTCTCTCTGGTACTGGAGAGCCCAGTCCTGAACACAGCACTCCAGATGTCTCACTGGGGCTGAGTATAAAGTATGATCAGTATGATCCACAAATACATGGAGATTTAAGGGCCTCACATGAAAGGCAATGGAAAAGGTAAAACCTTGAATGTTGAATGTTGACTGCTCTTCCACAATTGAAGCAATTGCTTGGTTTTGTACAAGTAACGCTTGTACATCCTCATATTTAAAGGAAGTAAAAAGATGCTTGCTCCATGCCATTGAAAACACTGGCTAAACTACATTTTACATGAAGGCGATGAATTTGTTACTACTGATATTTAGAACAATAGACAAGTATGCAATATCCCTTTAAAAACTTATGGCATAATATTTTATTGCTTTTGATGTGTGTGTTTACCTCAAGGTGTGGTGTGGGTTTTTTGGTTTGGGGTTTTTTCTTTGTTTGTTTGTGTGTGTGTTTTCTCTTTAAGACATACTTTGAAAGGTAGTCTTCACCTGTTGCAAAATGGCTCGAATCTGAAGTTACCTATCTTTGCTAACAGTCACCATCTCTACTTTAACTGGAAAGTGAAATTCTCATTGTGAAAGTAACTTATAAAATGTGTCTCATCTCATAGTACATTTCTAACACAAAGTTCAGCCATTGAATGAGACAGTAATTAAAAAGAGATGAGAAGATACATGTTGTGGTGCCATATAATAAGACTGCTTTTAATAAACTGAAGTCCTACAGCATTTGAACAATTGCAAAACTTCAAAATAAGTCCTAAATTGAATTGGTTGCTTGTGCAGTCTCATTTCTCAATCTGAATTACTTCCTCTAGTCCTGCCTTTCCCAGGACTGTATTGCACATCTGAATAGCAAAGAAAGGGGCTGTGCTTACAGAAACCGTGGCTACTTTGACATCTAGATCTTTTATAAGAATATCATTTAATGTAACAGAAATTAATCTCTGGCTTTTCATCTACCTGCTTTCAACAACTGCTGCTTTCCAGTGGAAGGAGAAGCATTTTTTTAAACAGACAGTCCAGCACATGGAATAACTCTAAATCGCTAAATTTAGGGGAGAGCTGTTGGCCAGTAAACTACAGGATTCTTATGCTCGTATCTCAAATCCAAGGTGATGTCTGAATGAAAATAGCTGTTCTAGGTTTCTTTTCTTTCTCAGCTTGCTCTGATAGGAATAATTCATAAAGTCGGAAATATTACTTATGAAATAATAAAACTTTCTCAGTTAAATACTTAATCTTTCAGTGCTTTTTTTTTTTGTAAAGGGATTTTGAGGAGTCAGTGACACTTCCATTTTGACTAACTTATCTTAAACATCTGAAATAATAACAACTTGGAGAACCAACTGTAGCAGACACTTAAGTTTTCTCAATAAGTCCTAGAAACTTGACACCTTCTCTTAATCTACTGCAAAACAGTCTGTAAGCACTAGCAGATTTTAAGCATAAGTTCTGCCTTGCTGGAGTCACATCAGATAAAATGAAAATCAAGTCAGCAAAAAGCAAGAGCAGGAAAAGTGTGGAAAGCTGCTGTTAAAACTACTCTTATGTCTTCCTTAGTTGCCACGGTGACTTGCTTTCATATCTAAATGGAGAGAGAAGGTGGATTTCAGTTGTCAAGTCTGCAAAGGCACAGACTGAACAAAAATTTCTTGTGTTCTAAAGGAGCTAATAGCAGGTTTGCCTATGGCAGAAATGGTGATTGATACTTTACTTCTTGGCTGATCTTCTATACAAACTGTAAGTTATACAAATAAACAAAAGACAGTCAAATTAATTAACCCCTAACGGTAGTATCACTTGCTTACTCATTTGGACAGCTTGTCATCCATAACTAACTCATGTGTCCTTGACTTCTCAAGCTGTAATCGGAATTCTCGGGAAGGAAATGTTGATGTGTGACACTTTCTTCTCTGAGCTGAGTATGTCCTTCAGGAAAAATAGTTGTGTAAGAGTCTTTCCTATCCATAGGACCTAAACAGGACACACAGGAAAGAAAAAAAAAATGTGTAAGTAGATTCAGTGACTCTTATTTCATTCTTTTAAACTGGTGGGTTCGGGGGAGCGGGTTGTTGGTTTTTGCTTGCTTCCCCCCTCCCCCCCTGCAATTTGAAATCCAGCACTGGGCATTTAGTTGAAGTTTTCATTTTACCCAAAGTATTTGTTCTGTTTGTTACTAGCTCTGAAAATACTAAGGTGCTAAAATTACCAGGGGACTGAATAAGCACCTTCTATTCTATTAGTTTAAAAAATGTTGCACAGTAAGTAATCTCTACTTTCCTTCATGTCAGTGAAATACTGCATGTTGCATTATACATGCATCTTGATATTTAGGCGAACATACCTCACACAGGAAAGAGCTTCACAGAAGTATTAGACAACTTTGGAAACCTTTGCTCAATTTTGCTCCTGCCTGTTTATCATGGAAAAGGCTGGCTACAGCCAGTCACCTTTAAATAAAAAGCCAGATATGAAAATGTGATGTCAGTCATACTGTCACTGGAGAGAGATGTAAATTCTAATAACCATCACGTGTGCTGTTCCCATCACACTGACCCACATCAGTTGGGCTAGTTGAGGGCAAACCTTGAGACCCCTTGTTGAGAACCACTTCTGTCCTTCCCTTTGCGATGTCAGGGTGTGAAGCAACATGCTCGGTTCTCTTTGCTGCTTGCTGCTGTGTGCTTTCTTACCCCAGGCAGAGCAGCATGTGCTGTTGAGAACAGAAGTGCTGTGACTGCAGCCGTGGTATTCTTACTTTGTGCTCTCTTTGGCTCTAAATTTCTCTGTGTCTTGCAAGGATCCTAGAAATTGTAGAACCACTTTTCTTCATCCCCTCCCTCATGGAAGAGAGCTCTGCAGAATCTCTGCTAAACCCTGTTATTGCTGATATAGATTGGTTGCTTGCTTGGTTTTGCAGCATTCCTATTAGTCCTTGCAAGGTACTGACTGCCTAATTCTTTTTTTGGTTGAAGCTGTTCTTAGCAGAAAATTAGAGCTGAGAAATAGAGTGACATACAGCAGGGAAGATATGAAAGAGTTAAAAGTAGTAGAAGAGCAAGGAATAAGGAGAGGTGAAATAGATGCATATACCAGCCCTTAAGTGATGTTTGCTAATTATACAGAAGAAGACTTTGTTTTGTGGCACTTCAGGCTATTGTGGCAGTAGCTTTAAGCACTGGGTAGTATTCCGTAAGTCTCTTCCGGACATGCAAGGGAATACTTACTCATTTCAGAATGTTTTCTCGTTCTGATATTTTTTTTGTCTTGGAACCCAAGTAACAAGTACATTTTTCTGTTGTATTGACTTCAGAGTTTAGTGACCCTTTCTGTGAGCCAAGTTGGCAGAACTATGCTGGGTTGTGTTGGTATTGCTCGGGAGCTAACAGGTAGCTTCTGATGTCCAAGTGATTGGCAACAATGACTGGGAATGTGTAAAACCCTGACTTCTCATGGGAGGATGGCTGCATGTGTTTCCACTCATACAGCACCCTTGTCAAGGGAACTGCCTGTTGATTGGGCCTGAGCACATCAGCATCTTATTATGCAGATTTTTCTTTGGTTTACCTGAATAAATGTTTGTATGAACTCTTGTAATGCACTTTGCATGTATAAGCACAAATCCGTAGGTCTGTACAGCTGCATGTAATACAGGAGGAGGAGAAGGAGCTTGTGTCGGGATGGGCAAGAGTAGAGTGCAAGTCTCTGAGGAACACCTTCATTTCTGTAATACTTCTGTTCTTAAAGCTCACCTCAGGATCTGAAGTATTGTTGTACATGACTACACAAACTGCTAGTGAAGCACACTATTTTCTGTGCTGAGAAAACCTTCAAAGGCAAGCAGAAAAAAAAACCCCACCCAAAAATGCAGAAGGGACTGAGTGGAGAGGAGGTTTGGAATCAGACTCTAAAACAAACCAGAAGCTAATGCCACTGTGCATTAGCATTAGTCAGACATGTGGCTCATGCTACGCTTCCGTGTGGGTTCTTGTTCATGATACTCTGTTTCGTTTTATAGCTGCCAGTGTCTCCACTCTGCTTACATGAACTGAAGTGCGTAGCAGCTAAAATAAAATTTGTCTTATTTAATCACTAGTGTGCTTTTATTACAGGACTTCTGCAAGCAAGAATTCCCTTTTATAAAGAACAACCACTTGAAACCAAACCTGTGTTACTTTTTATGCCATTTATGTTACAAACAGAAGATTTCAACTGTTGTAAGCTTGAGATGGCTGAGTAGTAGAAAATTGAAGGTATCCACAAAGGCTTTCTTCTATAAGTTACCTAGTCAAAACTAGTGTTTGTCTGCTTTATTAGTAATAGCTGCTAAGTATATTTTAGTGAGTCACAGATGTAGTGTTTGCATGCTGTAGTGACTTTTTTTTGGTAGGTGCATTTTTATTAGTTAATGTTTGTGCAAACCATAGTCAAAGCAAAACTTCTGTGGGGAAGGTGGTTGCAGCCATGGAAGATCACAGGTCAATCCCTTTCAAAGTTTTTCCTTTGATTTGCAAATCTGTCATTAAGCCTAAAAGCAGCAACATTCAAATGCACCTAACAAGTTGTTGGGTTTTTTCCTACACCACCACCCCCCCACCGCCCCAGAAATTTAGCCACATCACACAATACAGTAAGAAACAAGGGTTTGAGTGATGAAATGGGTTGTGATGTTTCAGCCCTGGAGGCGATTAAATGTAGGCATGAGCTTTCTTAAAGGAGGTGTGGTTTTTGTGGGGGCTACCTTGCTCGTTAGAAGGAAATCTCACATGGGCCGTTAACATGAAGTTGAGTCTTTCCTCCCTTCTTTCCATATAAATGAGCTCTCTGGGCAGTGAGTTGCTCTATTAGAGACCTAACCTTTGGAAACAAAGTGGGCAAAAAGAAAGCAAGTTTAACTTCTTACTACAAATGTATGGTGAAAAGCCGGAACTCTGTTTTACTACTTTCTACCTTCCAGTTTGGCATTAATCTCTTGTATTTGTTTCTCTGGGCCTTCAGCCTGAGTACAGAGCTGTGCTGTGCTGAGGGGGCTGAGGGATGGCTATAGGTTGTGTTTTGATTCTTCAGGGATGGTGGACTAGTCAAATCTGTGAAGGTTGATATCTGATCTCTACTAGAAAACAAAAATGCCCAGTATTAGCCTGTGGGTTTTTTCAAGCCACTATTAAAGGTTGCAGTTGAAGGCATTAGCTGACTTCTATGTGAGATTGACTCTTTAATTGACTTACACTTCTGACTGTTGGAAACTTAAAGAATGGCTGCTTGGCTGATGATGGACTTGCCTCCTGATAACTGGTCTTGTTCTTAATACTGAAGGTGATCACCTGCTGTGAAGCACATACAAACTCCTCACAGTAGTGTGTTCTGGCACATCTTTGGGGGGATGACACCCAAATATTTTGGTGTCAGCAGCTGAAACTTTTTTGCTTGCCTAAAACTTGATTCCAGTGTGGGAGTGATTCCTCATTCTTTAGGTTTCACTTTGTATCTAAAATAGAGGCTTCCTGTTGTGTAAAGACAAGGGGGTTGCCTGCATGCAGGCGTCTGGGAGTCTTAAGTGAATTAGCTAAAAGTGTGACAATAAAGTGGATGCTTTTAAAGCATGTTAAATACTTGCGTGGATACTCTCCATTTATACATAAAATGGCTTTAGTTCTTTTAGCTTAATCCTCCTTCAAAGGGGATTAAGCTAAAGTGAACATAAAGCAGATTAAACTTTTGTGTGGACATTAACATGAGTTAACTTATCTTCCCTTCCCTGAGTGTCCTTCTACACCATGCCCTTCAGGATGTTTTAGGAAGTGATGGAGCTCTTCGAGCTTTATTAAAGCTATAACTGATTTGAGTATCTGGAATTCAATATTTCAGAATAACCAGCGCACTCCATTGAAAAGCATAATACAGAGTGTCCTAAAAAATAAGTCCTTTGAAAGCATCAACAGCATGTGGAGGAGATAGTGGGCTAATGATGAATACAGATACACACAGGCTTAGAACATAATGGACCATTGTTTGTGACCATTTAATGGCAAGCTAGCATATCAAAGCTGTACTGATGTTTTCCCATAATATAATCATGGAATATAATCACAGATACATTGAGGTTGGAAGGGACCTCTGGAGGTCTTCTAGTCTACCCCCCCCTGCTCTAGCAGGGCCACCTAGAGACAGTTGCCCAGGGCCATGTCCAGATGGCAGTGTTCCCGTTGTCAGGTCTTTGCAATTTTCCTTTTCTGAGATGTGCTTCTGAACCTAAGGACCCTGGGTGGATCCTGCCCCACCTCAAGTCCTGGTGCACCCCGTGGGGGTTGACAGTTGGGTAACATGTCAGGATCTGTGCCTTCATAGCTGTAGAAACAAGAAAGCTAAATTGTGTCCAAATAAGTTGTAGCCCATGAAATCTGCTTTTGGGGTGTTATGTAATTGTGGTAGCATACGTGGGCTTTGGTAGCAGCTGTAATGCTAACAAACTTTAAAATAGAGCACTTCTCATGTATGCAGCCTTTTCCAGGCTTTCATAGGATCACAGGATAGTTCAGGCTGGGAGGGACCTCAGCAGGTCTCTGCTCTAACCTCCTGTTCACAGCAGGTCAGCTCTGAGGTCAGACCAGGCTGCTCAGGGCTTCTTCCAGTCAGGGCTTAAAAAAATCTGAGGAAGAAGACTGCACAGCCCCTCTGGGCAAGCTGTGCCGCTACCTGACCATCCTCATGAGGAAAAAGCTTCTCCTTATATCTAGGCTGAGCCTTTTATGTTTCAGCTTATGACTGTTGTCCCTTGCCTTCCTGCCCTGCACCGCTGTGAAGAGCCTGGCTCTGTCTCCTCCATGATCTTCCCACAGGCACTGGGGGCTGCTCTTGGGTCCCCCTGAAGCCATCTCTGCTCCAGGTTGAATGAGCCCAGCTCTCCCAGCCTCTCCTTGCAGGGTCTGTGCTCCAGCCCTACCATCTCGGGGGGCTTCCGCTGAAGTCCATCCAGTTTATCAAAGTCTGTCTTGTGTTGCTGGGGCTCAAAATGGATGGATGTAATATCTAAATAAGGGCTTTCTTGGCTTACTGTCAGTTCTGTACTTTGAGAAATTGCACAGCATCAGCGCTGTATAACATCTGATCTTGGGAAGAACTGGCAGTCCTCAGAACAGGTTCTTGAACACCTTCTGTCCTGAAGAGGGGAAGCTTTGGTTTCCTAAATTGTCACTCTTCACTCTTAGGGACCTGACACGAGTGTTGATTCATGTCTGTCAGGATAACCAGACACTCTGCTTGGAGCAGCTGGATGCAGAGGCAAAGCTAAGCCAGGGTGTAGTGGCTCCCTGGATCCTCAGCAGCCATGATAACAGGGTGAGCTGTGCTCCCTTCCCATGTGGTCCTGTTTCCCCAAAGCATTAGTAGGAACTATATGGCCTTTTATTTTAAGGGGACAAAGAGTTTTCTAGAAATGCTCTTTTGAGGACTCTGGAGTTGACTTATTCTGTGCTTCCAGTTCTGGTGCTTTGTCCGTGTTTTTTTTTTGTTGGGTAAGACTAAAAAGCATGATTTAACACTTACCAGGATAAACGTTTGCAGTGTGAATGCTGCTTTTGCTTTAAAGGTGTCCTTTGGCAATGGGAATTTGGGGTGAGGAAGTACCTTCTGTTTGAGTGGTGACCTTGTTGAAACAAACTCTGCTCAAGACTCTTATTTTCAGGCTGCTTCTTTTTCCAGGATGTTTGTCCAGGTATGCCTGTACTTCTACTGCAAATGTTTGTGGCGCTGCCTGAAATTCGTGGTCAGGAAACTAACAGGTCGATGTGAATTGCAAAGGATCTGTTACAATACCAAACCTGGAGCTGCCAGAACTATGAAAATAGGTAACGGCAAAATACTTAGTTCTGCATGCCTTTTTACCTTGCTGCATGTGCTAAAAATAGTATGACTTCATTCTTATAAATAAATAAATTGTTAAATGAATCCAATATAAACTTAGTTTGTCTGACATGATGCTTTCAAATACTGTTCTCTTACAGAAGCATCACTGAAAGGTTCAAAAAGTAAGGTGAGTGAAAGATCCCATCATTCACCTTTTCTATTGTGTCCTGTGCAGTTGGTTTGTTCAGTCTGCCATTTGCTCACCCCAAAAAATCACTTTAATATTTGATATGATTTTACATTAAAACTGTCTTCTTCTGAAGAGGGTCTTATGTCCGCAATAGCAGGTGATCTTTCAAAGTCAGGGAGAGTGTCCTGTGCCCCAGGGACAGGCACGCTGTGGCACTGATGGGAATCGAGGAGGCAACAGGCCATGGTGGAGATGACGAGGGTGATGTGTTGTGTTGTAATCTGGGGTTTCTTGGCTTGATTCCTTATCCTGTCTTTAGAATTTCCGTAATCTGCAGCCAGACACACACTTTACACCTCAGGTGTTTTGGTCTGGAAAGCAAGGATAAAAGAGACTGAAGGCAGCAATACCTAGATAGCCAAGACAACTTTGTTTTCTGCTTTCCTTTTAAATATGATAATGGAGAAGAGCCTCTGTCACTTCATCCTTTCACTGTAGCATTGGTTGTGCTAACCTAAATTCTTCTCACAAAGCATTTGTGTATATGTTAAATAGCATCATTCAGCTGTTCATTTCTCTTTCGCATGAGAATCATTGATGTTTAAAAGCTTACCTCAGCATTAGCAAAAACAATGTCACATAGCTCATAGTTCAGCATGGTGCTTCCAAATGTACTTCTAGCACAAACAAAAAGGCAGAATCTTATTTAAAAGCCTGCATTTAAGCAATTGTATAGTTTTGAGACAAAGCACCACAAAGTTCAACCTCTTAATTTTTTGGAAGGCATATTGATTTTTGAATACTGAACTTCTGGGGCATGTCTACAAAGTGCAATGACATGCAAGAGAAAGGAAAAATGTTTTACTGTGTTACTACAACGTGTTGGGAGAGGGGATGTCAAATGAAGGCTAGCAATTCCAGTATAATTAGGCAGATGGTCTGAAGCTGCTTCTTGATCAAAGGCGCCAGTGCAGATCATCTTCACTGGCCTCTGCCACAGAAATGTAACAGACTGGCTACAAGGGCATGGCAAAGCGACTCGAGTTCTTATAGGGCTAGTGCTCTGAAACCAGTCAGTAGGATTGAACAGACTGGAAAGTTGTGTATATATATTGAATTGGGTCTTCTGGGCTCTTAATCTAGAAGCTTTTGGGTATCAAATTCACCATTATTAACTTCTGTTGAATTAATAGCTTCCATAAGAATTAATATGTCTTTAAAACCCCTTTTTAGCGGCTGCAAACTTCAGTAAGTGTTCACCCTGATGCTATTGAGAAAACTATAGATGACATCATGGAGCTGAAAAGGATTAATCCAGATATAAATCCACAGTAAGTTCATGGTTTCCTTACAAAACAAATGAGAATTATTGATTTCTTCGGTGCCTAGGTTCTCCATAGCTATTGTGGCACACAATTTGAAGATGAATTCTGTCTCTCAGCATAAAACTCCAACTTAAGCTTTGCTGTCAAAAAGCTGATGGAAAAATGGATGAGCTTTTATGGTGACTATAATAGGCAAGTCCAGAGTCTCTTTATCTAGCTGCTTCCTGAATCATGCTGTCTTAGTATATTGTTGATGCATTGATTTATGGGGGCCACTTCCCCAGGAGTAAAATACCACCAAGGCAGGTGGTCCTGGCAGTGACAGTGATGGCTTCTTAGCAAGGCTGTATGCAGTCTTTTGAGTAGGGAAGAAATCATCCTGTTGTGACTGATATAAACGGTATACTGGTTTACATTTTAAAACTGCCTTTAATTATCCAAACGCAAGTTTTAACGATACAACATGGCTGATATTCTTTTAATGCTACATGATCTTCGTGGTAAGAAAAGATTGACAACAAACCATTAAATTTAGAAGCATGGATTTCAAGAGTAAGTGATAACTCTCTTGTGGTTGCCTTACCTCTCAGCCCCTACCTTAAGACACAAGGTGGTCTAGGTCAGGAATCGGTGGGAGAAATGTTGAGGGTTGTATTATTCAGGTGATCAGTCTGAGGTTCACTCCTCTTCCCAAACTTGAAATTGATATACATAATCCAAAATGGGCATCCATAAATTGATGGCTGTTTTTCTTTAAGTGGTCAGCAGCATCAACAGGTAAGGTGGTCCCAAGGTCTTGCTGCAACAACAAAACCCAAAAGCTCAGTTGGAAAAATATAATTTTTTTTTTGTCTCATTACAGGAATGAACCCCCAGCCCTACCCCCCAGTGAAAAGGACAGTAACTGGGTAGTCTTAAAATGAGGCTTTACTGATCATAAAAGAAAAAGAGCACACTGGGTGTCTCTCTAGCCTGAGATGCAACAAGTTGTGGACATGACCACTGTCCACCTGGATTGAAAAAATGGAGACCCAACCATTAAAGAAGGGAAGAAAATAAGAGAAACAAAACAAAGAAAACACCTCATTCTCATAGATGAGAAGCCCTGTGAAGTTCTTCTGGGAGTGGGCCCAGAGCTCTTCCAGGGGTGTCACTTCTCAGGACCTTGCCCACATGACCTTCAAAGGGAGGGTAATGAAAGAGCAGCTGCTTCAAGTGAATGCGAGGCCACGCTGAGAGGCTGCCCATCTGAGGAGGGTGTCACAGCTCTGGTACTCTTGTATTGCACAAGACGCTGATAGATGAAATTCAGAAAAAAATCAGTGATGGCAAAAATAGTGAAGGTGACATATGAGGAAAAACTGTAGGATGTAAATGTGCACGGCTCAGAGCCTGGCCTGTGGACATCAGTAACTGCAGCGTTAGCAGTCAGGCTGATTCAAGTACTCGCTTCTCAGTGTTGGACCCTTGGGTAACTGGGTGGAATAATTCCAAGAATAAACGAGGAATTCATTAAAATAGTGTTTTGTATGATTGGAGATCACCATCTGATTCTCCTCATGGCATTGCCTTTGGCCTCTGAAGAAATGCTGTCTTCCAGAAGAGAGAGGGCGCAGAGGTGCAAATGACTTCTGCTTGCTTGAATCAGGACCCAGAACCTCAAGTTACGTTTTGAGTGATCTGATCCTAATAATTAAAAAAAAAAGTTTAGTTTTTTTATCCAGGTGGTGTTCATATACTTAGCACAGAACAAACGATTAATTAGTTTTGGACTAGAACCCATGCACTCAACACTTCACAGGACTGAGTTTTTCAAAACCCACCCCCACCCCCAATTTCGTGAAATATCTCTTTAGAAAGATCTCTAAAGCAGTGAGAAATAAGGGCCTGGGATGTGCAAGGTGGTGCCACATACATAGAAACACACCCTGCTACTAAATTGCTCCTTATATTAAATTAATCATAGTTCTGCTGAACTTTACGTGTCTGCACTGAAGTTTTACATGTGAGCCATTTATTTTATACTAAATTTTTCTGGAGAAACATCAGCAAAAGCAGGTCAGCTATTTCTTTAGACAGGATTAAGAGTAGGCAAGCCAATGGATTTTCCTTGAACATTAAAAAAAAAAAACAAAAAAACACAACAAACCCAAACCCTGCATCCAAACTGTCTTGTTCAGAAGCTCTGACCTTCCCTTGTGTAGTAGAGACTTGAAATCTCCTGGGGTCAGAACAAGGGGCCCTGTGTCATACTATAAGTTTCTGCAAATCCGTGTCATACTATATGTGTTTCTGCAAATCTCTATGCAGTCATTTTTGTTACTGTAGCATCTCTGCAGAGTTGAACTAGTATCTCGGGGGTGTTTGCACTGAGCTGTTCTCAAATGCTATGGGCTGCCATGACCTGAAGAGAGGGAGGCCCTTTAGCAATGCCTCTGAGATAACAGTGTGTATGTTCAGTGGTGGGAGCAAGTAGGTTGAATAACCAGGTGGTGACACATGCAGTCTACACTAACTACGGTAGCAATCCATGAAATACTCCCAGTTTTGGACTCACCTCCATCTCGTGGAGCACCTGGAGCTGAGTGAGGTGGGAGTGCAAGCCCAGGCAGGTTGCTCCTGTGTGCTGAGAACTGCCACTGCCAGCACAGAGAAGGTGTGGGGCATCAGCAGCTCACCCGTGTCCTCTGCTTGATGCTGCTGGGGCAAGGAGGAGAGCAAAAGCTTAACGAAAAGGAGCGGGGGAACTAATTCCTCCCCTATCCCCCTCCATGAATAACATTGCATGGCGCATTTGGCTGGCTTTAGGTAAAGTGCAGACATGGCTTGCTTTGTATATGTTGTGCAACTTGGAACTGAAAAATATATCTATTTTTTTAATATAAAATTGCTCAACTTTGCCACTGCCTGTGGTGCTCTACTCTAAACTACTCTGAGGTTATTGAGTAGTTAAAAACATTATGGCTGTGGTTTAGTGATGCACCACAGCAATTCACATGCAGTCTTGTCAGGCTTTTCAGCTTTCTTTGAAATGCAGCCTTTCTGTAAAACTGTAGGGTGTGTATAGCAAGTGAAGCATGAAAAAAAACAAAAAAAACAAAAAACCAAACAAACAGCAAAGGAGGGAAAACACTGCATAGGTTATTCCAAAATGGTTATAGCCACAAATAGCATGAAATTGCAGCAAGAGAAATGGCCTAATGATGAAATCTCTGATTCTGTAGATTAATCTCAGAAGATAAGCAGTGAAAATCCTTCTGCTTGGAAAATTTAACAGTATTATGGAATAAACAAAATGTTTCAGCATATCAGACAAGACAGATGAGGAACCTGTGCAGCTTAGTATCAGTGCAGTCTATGTTCCACAGAGGAATGAGGATACGGATCGAACTGTTCCCTCCAAATTCATACTAGGTGTTCAGATAACTTCAGTTATTATTAAAAATTAAAGGGTTTATTCCCATATATAACTAAATATTCTTATGAGCGTGGCATTTGTGTACTGCATAACTTGTATTTAATATTATAAAATCTTAACCTAAGACTAAAAAAGTCTTTGTAATTTAAAGCCTTGGAAGCCATATGTTTGGTGGGGGTTTGGGGTTTTTTTCTGTTTTGGTTTTTGGTTTTTTTTTTCTGGTTTTGTCTTTTTTTTAACGATGCATCAGGAAATGTAAAAAGGAAATGTAAAATCTGCATTATAATGAAAAGAGAGCCATTATGGTGGTTATTAACATGAGAACGGAAAAAACGCTGCCTAGAGGCAGATCTTCGAACTATATTACTTCAGGTTTTTGGCTTCTTTATGCGAGCTTTTGTGGTATGGAAGCAAGATGAATATTTTTAGCTTTTTGCTGAGTTCCCCCCCCCATTTTTTAAGTTCACATCTCTGGTCTCGGGGGCATTGTTTGAGAAGCTGCCGTTTGAATGAGGAGAAAGATTCAGTGATGTGCTTGTAGCAGGCGTTAAATGCTGCTGTGTATAGTTACAATGAGATTTCAATGTGTGAAAATTCACTGTTCAAAGATCTAAAAAATCCCAAATTTTATTATCTAAGGAAGGCACTAAATAAGACTATGTATTTCACAAGGCCTTGTTTAATGTAATATTGATCTCTTGGAAATTCTCCAATTGTAATTAAAGTGATAGACTACCAATTCATTGATATAACATTACTCGTGAATTAAATGAGTATGTACGTGGTAGAGCTGTTTCATGGCTACATATGATTGAGTTGGATTATGTTGCTCCTCCCCCCCCACCTCAGGTTGGGAATATCTCTTCAGGCATGCCTGCTGCAGATTGTGGGGTACAGAAATCTGATTGCAGAGGTTGAAAAGCTGCGCAGAGAGCCGTATGATTCAGAGAACCTGCAACATGAGGAAATGCTTCTGAAGGTACGTGCTTAAGAGGTACTTAAAAGGCGTCCTTTATTCATGTCAGCTCCAAACAGCCTTGTTTATCCACCTTTTTAAAGCATCAAACGGTATTGTCACCTTCCTCTATCGTGTACCTGTTGTAAGATAAGGCTATACAGCATATTAATCTAGTCTGGGTGTAACACCTGCCAAGCAAGCAGCTCCTTCCCTGGTTGATGAAAGCGTGTCCCCTGGCTGGACTATGTCTAGGCACTGGATACCCAGCTCTTACTGCAGACAACAGCTCTGCGCTGTGAGCTCTGGAAGAATAGCAGTATGTCCTACTTCAGTACCCCTTTCTTCAACATGAGAAGGATATTTTTCTCTCTTAACCAGAATAAATGGGGTTTTTTTCTTCAATTTCTTGTATTTTTGAAGACATTGTCTGTGTATCCCAATCGCAAACCTCCAGCTTTCATTGTGTGGGATGGAAGGGTGAGAGATGATGACTTACACATTTATATTTACCAAATATATTTTCAAATGAAAACAAAATGAAACCATTCTTTAGATAATGCACAGTGATGAAAACCATACCCATTGGGTTTTACATACTTCATGCTTTCAGTAAAGCCTCGCACTGGAGCAGATACGAAAAGTATTTTTCAGGAAGATGATCTTGAAGCCATAACCAGAGGGAGAGCTAGAGAGTTCTTATATTAGAAAGGAATTGAGGAAAGAATAAAGGGGTTGGAAAATAGTCTAATAGCAAGTCCCAGTATTTCTTCTGATCCTATTTCTGACCATAGCTAGTGCAAGATGTTTCAGAGAAATGGCAAGAAACATAGAATAGTGATAATGAGCTTATCTACAAGCAAAATGGCTTTTTACAGAATTTTCAAATGTCTTGTGAAAACATACCACCTGTTTGGTGGGTTTTTTTATTATTTTAAACAACAATATTGAAAACTTAAACACTTCCTTTGCTTCTGTCCCCATCCAACTTTGTTTGTTGGGATTTTTACAGGATATGACGATGAAGCTGTCTTCCACGCTGCAGGTTGCAGTGTAGTGCCTTACACCACAAGTTACAGTGGGAGCTTCTGGAAATGTTACCTTAGTTACTCGGGCTTCTAGGCACTTCCAAAAGTCCCAGTAGGCATCTTATATAAGCACTTAAGGATGCAAATAACTGTTTCTAAAAAATGCCTCAAATAGAGTGTTCCTGAAGGTGTCTGGAAGGCTGTCTTTTAAGGTTGCCTCCTTGCTGGGAGGTGGGAGTCTCGCCGAGGAGTCAAAATCTAGAGCTGCCCCTGAAGGAGTGCTCTAGCCACCAGGTAGGATGGGGCAGATGGACTCCTATTCAAGTTCTGCCCCTGTGCAGTCAAAAGCACAACTTTTTTGGGGGTAGAGTGGCCTTTAACTAAAAGGTCATACCGATTTACCCAGTGAGGAAGCCTGTGTCTTGGAGGTAGGAGATCCAGGTGCCAGCCTACAATGTTGGCCCCTGAAAATAGCAGATACCTGGCTGCAGGTTTAACGAGGGCCTTTGGCTCCAGGAAAGCATTCCTAAATACATTGGGCATCTACACTGCCCAGAGAGCAAGAAGTTGGGTCTGATTGGATCACAGGTGAGAAGCACTGAAGAGCTGACCGTGGTCTCCTTCCCGGCCACCCAGCCTGTGAGGGCCAGGCCCTGGTTCTTAGATACTCCTGATAATAATGTCAGCAGTGATGTGTAGTCATGTAAGTGCTTTAAAAACATGCCTGCAGAAGAATAAAAGCAGAATGGAAACTGAGCATTTGTCTGAGGGGAGATTAAATAGTGCAGCTTATGCTGTAAAATTTGTAGTGTTGAAGGAAAGTATCAGTTTCACCATCTGCCTCCGGTGTAACCTGTGTATTAGCACTTGTTTACAGCAGGTGTTTTGCTTTTGTGAATTCTCATGTCAAGTGGAAATATGTCCAAGGGTTTAATTCTGTTTCCAACCCACGCTGGGGAAGAATAGGCCAGTTGGTTTCCATTCCTTCTAGATATTCTGCTAAGTGATCTCTGCAGCGCATAATTCAAGTTCCTAATGTCTATCATTTATTCATGTTTACCAGGAGGGTACTTTATGAATGAGAGAAAGATTAACTTAATGTGATTGAACTAATGAATAATACTGTATTTACTGTCAATGGATGAACAAGAAAAATAGCAAATATGATTGAAACAATGATGCTTTATGCAGTCATTACAAAGTGAAATCATTAAAGCTTTAACCTTCTAAAGGCACTTCATTTTAAATGCAGTTAGAATTGCTAAAATTAATACAATTTCTGGGTTGTTTATTTGGGAAATGTGCATATAGCTCTCTTCCTTGGGTAGGCTTTGTCTAAGTGCATTTCTTGAGGCCCCACTCACCAATTCATGGTTTACGGAGAACACCTGATTTCTTAATACACTTTGGAAAGGGTGAGTTTGTGATATGGCACATGAAGTGTGCGGAAAGGTATGTATTTGTCAGACATGTCAATTTAGGCTGCTTTTAGGTGCCTAGCAACATGATATTTAGGCACTAAAGTCACTGGACCAGTGTGGCTAAGTGGATTTATTCCACCTGAGGATCTGGCTTGTTAAATCACTTCGTCCTTTTTTTTTTTTATGGGAGATTAATGAATGATTCACCCCTTAGTTAAATATGAAGATGGCACATGCTATTCTTGTATGGATTTTTTTTTTCCCATGTTCTCCATTTGCTTTTCAGCACTGTGGTAGCCAAGTCAGCACTCTTGATTTATAACCCTTCCAGAGACTTGCAAAAGGTGCCTCGTCCAAGATTGCTGCAGAGCCTCAGGGACCTGAGGGCCGATTGCCTGCCGCTCTGTCAGTAATTTACAACCAAATTCCAGCCCATTCCTGTCTCTGTGCTTATGGAGGCAGATGCTAGTTTGATGCACAAAGTGTGAACAAAACAAGTCCTTGTGCAAGACATTACAGCAGCTGCTGATAAGGTCGGAAGGGCCTTGTGGGGCTGAAACGTCTGCAATACTTAAGAGTGGTTTGGGATTTCCCCCCCAACCTCCTCACCCCCAGGAATTTAATTTGATTTTATGTTTGGGTTGCTGAGATAGCAATGCAGTGATGTTACATCAGAACTTAGCTTGGTTTAAAAAGAAGAAAAAGCTGTACTAATGTGTGGAAGTTTAATTATGTTTTACCTATAATCTTCCTAGTTGTGGAAATGCTTGAAGCCCAATTCGCCACTGAAAGCTCGGATTTCGAAGCAGTGGTGTGAAATTGGTTTCCAAGGTGACGATCCTAAAACAGACTTTAGAGGGATGGGTCTCCTGGGCTTATATAACTTGGTGTAAGTATGTTCCTCTGTAGATGGGTTTATGGGTGTCTGAAGTCATGAAAAGCAGCATTACTTGCAGATTTTTAGCAAGTCTGTGGGAATAACTTAAAAAGTGTTAGGGACTTCATCTAAAAAAATGAAAGAATTTATTTGCTAGCCCAGTTTTTTGAGGGTTTCTCTTCTCAAAGGGGTCTCCTTTCTTTCAGTATTCTTAACTCAACTCAGTAATACTGCTTGCTAAGCCCTTTTTTTTAGTTTCTCTGTGATACAGTAAGTTAGCACTCTCTTCCCACAAGAAAGAAACTAACGTATATTTTCACCAATATCTAGATCTCCTTAAACAAAATGCCCTGGAATTGGGTAGGTAGGAGGGTTATGTTATTGCTCAGCTTTCTTGTTTGGGAATTTCATGCTGAATTCTTAGGCAAAACACTTGAAATGCAGCCACTGATGGCAGACTTCTGTAGTTGGACTACTTCTTCAGTTTCTGTCAATACTCAAAATTAAGCAGTGAGTTTACATCACTTTTCCCTTCTGCCTCACGCATACCAGGTGTTGGTACCACATCTGTGGTTGGTAATTTGGGAATCGGTCAATGTCTGTTACTTCC
Organism: Pygoscelis adeliae; assembly: GCF_000699105.1. Lineage (NCBI taxonomy): Eukaryota > Metazoa > Chordata > Aves > Sphenisciformes > Spheniscidae > Pygoscelis > Pygoscelis adeliae. Next base: position 1,706,768 of record NW_008824247.1, on the reverse strand, counting down.
TCCAGCCCTTGTATCTACTGCAGGTAGTTACATAACTTAAAAACATTTGCTGAAATAATCTCTCCCTATGAGGGGAAAAAGAAATATTTTCTGCTTTTACATATTGAAGGACATAAATCATCCACTGTTCGTATGTCATTCTCTAGCAAAGCTCAGTTGAGGATCTGGACTCCTGACTCTGGCTTTGAACTTCCATTGGAGATGAATCCCTTCTATGTATTTCATTTTAGTCTCCTGTGATGACTCTTATCTCGCTTAATGAATCTGCCAGATCGAGAAGCCCAAACTGCATTCTCTTGAGCTCAGCAGTCACCATGCTCTAGTAATAAGCAACTGATTTTCTGTAGGGTGGGTAGAAAGGGAGCTCTGGTAATGCACGTTCACTAAGCACTTATAGGATTGCACTTGTAATTTGCAGCTGCTTTTATCTTTCATTTTGGGGGTCTGAGTGGTAGCTTAATGAACCTAACATGTTAAAAGCTACTCATACTGCATAACACATGTAGTGACCTTTCAAAGTGTGTGTATGGACAGCTTAGTATGACTTAAGATGCTTTTTTTGTTGTGTTTCTTTAACAATTCACCCTGAACATATATATCTGCAGGTATTTTGCCGAATGGGACACTGAGATAGCTCAGCAAATTCTCTCTGATTCTCTTCAGCCTAAATACAGGTAATGCTTGAGACCAGAAAAAAATAACTTGAGAGAGCACTGTGCTGGCTGGTGTTTGGGGGAGGGAGCTGGGTTTTTTTCTTTTTGTTGGGCATATGCTTGGGTATTGCCACATGATATCTGTTTTCAAGTACTGATCCTGAAAACTGATCAAGTCCAAGAGGCAAACTTGTATACTGAATCTTAGAAATAGTTAAACTTAGTGTTAAATGTTTTCACTTATACTTCTAATTTCAAGTGATTTTGTATTTTTATTTACATTTCTTTTAATTCTTTTGTCTTTTCATAATGAAGGGAAGTCACTAAGAAGGAACTAAGGTATTTTTTTTTCTTTTCTCTTAGTTTTATGAGACCCTACATGTAAATAACAATTAACCATACTGCAATTTGGCGTGTTATAAACTGAAAGTCTTTGTTGCAACACCAAGAGATCCATATTCCTTTCTCTAAGGTTAACTCAAACGTAGCTGATGGTGCAACACTGGGTACATCTGAGCATGCTTATATATAAAGAATGAAATCAACATTGCTTGATGTAGCTAAAGCACTGTATTTTAGACCTATTTAGTACCAGGTTTAATGAACAAGTTTTGGGTGGCTTTTACCTGTAGGAAAAAAGTCTAAGCAGTACCACTATGGTCACAACAGCTGTGACTGACTTGATAATCAAAAGTACTCTAGGCCAAGGACTTGTTAGCACAGCTGAAGAGCCCCTTTATTTATAGTCACATACTCTGTCTGCCTTGACTAATGATGGGTCTAATCTGGCTAGTCCATTGTCCTGATGCTGAGAGATAAGGTACCTTCAAGTGGCAAAAATTTTGTGTTGTGAATGATTTGTGAGTAGGAGATTTATTCCATAATTACTGGGGGGGTGGGGAGATGCCTTTTAGCCAGCTACATAGTAATCAGTTGCCTTAAAAAACATTTTTCTTCTGCCAGTAACGTTAGATATCCGTATAGCAGATCCACATCTGAATCCTGTGAAGCTTTTCATCTCCTCAGTGTTTTGTAGCTGAGTTGCCAATGGTAATTCTGGGACAAAAAGCACTTGGAACACATTAGTGTTCTTCATTTATATGTTTGATTACCAGTGACCATCTTGGAGTGCTGTGTGAGCATGTGCAATTTCTATTCCTTGAAAGAGCATTCGGTAGAAGATGCTGATGGTGCCCGTTATGTTCTTTCTGGTGTGGTTGCTTAGCAGCCGTGCTGGTTACTGATGTGATCATGATCAATGTAATTTCTATTTCTGTTGAACTGTATTGCTTGTCCACATCCTACATGTGCCATCGTTTATTATTCAATGTTTGCCTGGGGTTTTTTAACTGATGTTATGCCACAGCCTACAAAGATGGTTAAGATTTTAGAGAATGAGCGAAGACTGATGTATTCCTGTATGCTAAGCCATAGGGTGAAGTTTTGTCCTCACGCATGCCACCTGGTAACACTCAGGTCAGGATGGGTATGAACCTATTAGCATCTTTAATACTTAATGGCAACAATTTTAAAATACTACATTAACATGACGCTCAGGGGATTGTTTTTAGTGTAATATATAGTTATTGTAGTTCAAGTATAGTCCAAGAACAACACTTTCACACATAGCTGTCTATAATTTGGGATCTAAAGCTTGCAAACTCTGATCTGCCTTACCAAGGCAGAACTCCCACAGGCGTGTCTAAGTTGTAGCCCACTGGTCAGCGTCAGTTCCGTGCCTGCTTTTAGCTGGTGATAAACGCAGGCAATGATTTCTGCTAAACTTGCTCCATTTGAGTAGGTTAAAACCTGATTAGTGGGATGTCGGCTGACTGGTTGCATCACACAGCTCTTTTAAATGAAAATGTTGTTGAACAGCAGAAATTTAGTCTTAAATCAATCTGTTCCCTAACTAATTTTAAGGGAGGGACCTTCTGTGTCCTTGAAAACCTCTGCATTATTGTGCCAAATAATAGGAAATACTGTTCCTTATTTTTGGCTGCTGAGTGGTTTCTAATTTGGCTGGACATAAAAACTTTCTATCAGAGGAGCATTTTTCATGTTTGCTGCCTCAGGTGAATCATGCCTCCAGTGGTGAGTGTTATGTATAGCTTTTGAAAACACAAAAGGCTAAAACCATCTTTGATTAGCTAAAAGAAATGTAATATTTTTAACTTTTTGTATAGCTCAGATTTAATTGAAGTGGAAAAACTTTGTGGTCAATATAGAAAATAACTGGTGTTTACCGAGAGCGTTGACGTAGGTGCATACTTTGTAATGATGAGACAAGTTTATCAGCAATGCTATAAAGCCAGTTACCCATTTCAAGTTTTTTTATACCAATCTATTCAGTCAGAAGCAGAGTTAAATGTGATTAACCGTATCAATGGAGGTAAAATACCATGTTCAGTCAATGTTATAATATCAAATTGAAAGAAAATATTTGTCAGTTAGTAATGCATATAAAAAAATCCAATAAAAGCTGGATTTTAATTGTTTTTTTTCCCCCTCCTCTCTGCCTCAGCCAATTCAGCAAAGCTGAATGGGAGAAGAAGAAGTTTGATAAAGCAATTGGGTAAGATTAAAAATCTTTTTAAAGTTGCCACAAACACAACAGTTAACAATGATGCTGTATATTTGAGGGGAAAAAGGTGTTTCCTGGTTACTTTTTAAAGGAAATTTCAGCATACATACTAACATGTATTGTCTTAACCACAACTTGATTTTGATCAAAGATTACAGGAAAAACAGTTTGAAGTAAGAATTAGGAAAAATAACCCAAGAATGTTGTAGCAGGGAGAAGCTTTTCTGTATGCTATAAATAGTGCAGTGATGAATAACTAATTCTTCTTAACACATAATGTGATCAAGTCTCACTTCTTACCGTCAGAGCCAGGTTCTGATCTGCTTTCAGGAAAGTATATATATATATATAGGGAAGAAAGAATAGTGAGGTTTTTCTTCTTAAGCAGTAGGTTTGGTATAGCTGTATTATTCATGAGTATGGAACTAGATGTTCCTTCTGAGTGTATCTGAAAATCTGTAATACAATGCTTTAATGCATGTATTTCACTTTTTGGTGAAACTTGCCATTAGCCCTCACATTGCAGTTAACTTCTGGACTTTTATTTATTATTTTTTCTTCCTGAAATATATCAAAGGTTAAAGAAAAGTTTGCTTGATAAAGGTAATTGAAAAAATACCCAGGACAGTCTACAGAAGACAACTGTGTTTAGAGGAGAAAAAAAAAATCACTGAAAAACTAAACAAGTTTGGTTTTATCACCAAATGTCAGCGTGAGACATTATATGTTTTCTTGGGAAATAGTCACTGCCAGAAATGTCAAGTTCTTCATGCAACAGGCTCACAAATTAAGAAATAACTTCCAATTTCTGAGTTCTTGTTGTGCCTAAATATACTTTCTTTGTTGATATCTCTTAGCAGGACAGGGGTTTGCTTCATGAGTCTGATTTTCTTATGTCTGTTTTCCAGCATGCTCTGATATAGGTTTTTGCCTGTTTTCTGGCCTGTGTATCTAGTTCTCTGTTAGCAAGACATTGGAGATGACTCAGCTGGGTCTTTTTCACAGGCTTTTTAGCCATATGGATGTCTTTATAGGACTGGTTGTTGAAACCTGATGTTCCTAATTGTGGGTGATGAATTCCAGTGGGGCCGATGGGTTAAAATAGCAAATGATGGGTCACCCTGCAGATGCAGCCACTGTGTGGAGTGCTTGCCCTGTGTCAGGGGCGAGTGCAGGAGCACAGGGACAGCTGGGCTTGTTCTTATTCTGTAGGAATGAATCTGTGCTGCTCCACTGAAAATGCTGGCACAGTGATGAAACTCCTGTTTTCTCTGTGACCATATGTTTCACAAGGGAAACGCTGTCATTAGAGTGTACAAAGCAGGCAGGATAAATGTTTTTCTTGTTTTCCACCCCCCTACCTTGGAAGCTCACAAAGGAGAGAATTAATTCACCTCAGTAGCACACAAAATCTGCAGTGTCAGTGTCATCAGTGTTTCTTATAGTGTGCTGAAAGACTACAAACTCTTCACAAATGTTGCTGCTTCTTTTTCTTACAGCTATTCTTTTGCTATCGTGGGCATTAACATAACAGACCTAGCATACAACCTGCTTGTGAGTGGAGCTCTGAAGACCCATTTCTACAATGTTGCTCCAGAAGCACCAACACTAACTCACTTTCAGCAGACGTTCTGTAAGTGGCGGGGGGGTGGGAAATACTTAATTTGTACTCCTGCTAACACTTTTGTACTACCCATACTTAAAACAAAAAAAAAAATCTGCTGACACAGCACACAGACTATCATGCTAGTCTTGCTTTCCTGTCTTTAAGATGCTTGGATTCAGTTCTTAGTTGTGATGGATGCCGCTACCAAATCAAGGGGTAAAACAATCAAACTAAACCAAAACTAAAAAAACACCAAGTGCCTGAACAAGTGACCTTCCTATCTTCTTAGACTGGTCTTAAAGAATAATAATAAGAAACTAAAGGTACTTTAAAGAGCTTCTGAAGATTGCTTCCCCATAAATCCAACTGTCTTAAGATATTTGCATCTACATTCAACTGTTACCCTCCACCCTTCAGTAGAGTTGTCCCCCCTCAAAATAATGCTTTCCCAGCCCTTTCCCCTGTGTTCAAGCATCCCTTCTACAGTACAGACCTGCTGTGCATCCTTGCACAGTGGGAGCAACACTTCTAATGTTGCCCTAGATAGGCTGGCTGGTAGGAACTCTGGGCAGTTTAGCTGCTAGGCTTTTGTCTTTGGTTGTGGTTGGCTTGATAAATAAAAAAAGACAGATAAGTATCTTACCTAAATATCCACTTATGCATCTTCAGGTCATCTTTTCATTGGAAGGGTTACTCTGTCTTTTAGCCACATTCCTGACATGCCCATGGCTTTGTGAATGGATCTGTCTAGTATGATTTGGTTTGGCTCCCGTATCCCCCATATCTCACAATTGCTAGCCCTTGTTCTCGTGGGGGACTTCAACTTACCAGATGTCTGCTGGAAATACAATACAGTGGAGAGGAAACAGTCCAGGAGGTTCCTGGAGTGTGTGGAAGAGAACTTCCTGACACAGCTGGTGAGTGAGCCAACTAGGGAAGGCGCCCCGCTGGACCTGTTGTTTGTGAACAGAGAAGGACTTGGGGGTGATGTGATGATTGGA
>NW_008824247.1:1686936-1699015 GCF_000699105.1 Pygoscelis adeliae | reverse complement strand
CTACAACTACCTGAAAGGGGGTTGTAGCGAGGTGGGTGTTGGTCTCTTCTCCCAAGTAACTGGCGAAAGGACGAGAGGAAATGGCCTCAAGTTGTGCCAGGGGAGGTTTAGATTGGATATTAGGAAAACTTTCTTCACCGAAAGGGTTGTCAAGCATTGGACCAGGCTGCCCAGGAAGTGGTTGAGTCCCCATCCCTGGAAGTATTTAAAAGACGTGTAGATGAGGCTCTTAGGGACATGATTTAGTGGTGGACTTGGCAGTGTTAGGTTTACGGTTGGACTCAATGATCTTAAAGGTCTTTTCCAACCTAAATGAGATTCTGTGATTCTATATCCTGTTCTTGGTTCTGGATTCTTGCCACATCTAAAATTGCCTGCCACTGAATTTGGGGGAGGAAGAGATATTTTACTCTCTTTACCATGTCTTGTTGCCACTACCGAAGTCGTGGCTGCAGGAGAGACTGTTCTGCTGGCTAAGCCTGGGACTGTGCCCCAGGACCGGTGGTCTGCTGACCAGCATGGCCAGTCCATCATGACGACGCTGAGGGGAGAGCTGATTTTGACAGCTCTTCCCTCTACAGCCCATGCATGTATGAGTTATGAAGTGGGATAAAACTTATGCGGGTCTCTGGTGTAGTAATGGGCCAGTAAAGGTGGTGGATGTTCCTACACACTCTGCCTGCCATCCTAGGAAAAACTTGAGGTTATCAAATGGGCTTTATTGTAGAGAAAACATCAACAGACAAACTTTCCTGGAGTAAGGACGATTCATCCAGAGATTATCTGTTTGAGTCTCACAAATCCCTGCTTTTATGCTCTTGCAGTTTCTCTCCTCTCCCTACTGCAGTGATCCTAGATTTTCTTCAAATTTCCTTCAAACCCAGACACCGTTAGGCTGCATTAAATGCCTACAGGCTGCCTGACTGAACTGGAAAGTCAAAATTACATTGCCCAGCCAGCAGTCTTGCTGGTAGAGCAACACAATGGCTGTACTGCATGGACCTCCTAAATAGTGATCCACCACATCACCTCATCTGTATCCTTCTGGTCCCTCAGGCCATGGGGACACACATGAAGCTGAGAATTGAATTTGGCCAACTGTTCTTGGGCTCTGTTGCCTTCTCTGAGTGTACGAGCAATGGATGAAACTGCATTGCTCAATGGCACACTCAACACAGTCACTGCTGAAGTACAGAAGGTACATCTTGGAAATCTCCTAGATTTTGAGGGGTGGAGATCTAACAATGTTTTACATTTTAAAAAAAAAAATCACTATATAAAGTGGTTTTACTGAGCTTTTCTTTGAAAGTAACATCTCTGGAATGAAACAGCCTGTGGCTGTTGGAATATATGGAAGAGATTTGAAGAGGTACTTAAAGTACCTTTTGAACGGAGTTTATCAAATTGATGATGGGGGAGAAAAATGTGACTGTGCAAATATACCTTGAAATTTAAGTTAGAAGTATGCATGTTGTAATTGTCATACAATAGAAATAAATGGAAAAAAGCAATTAAGCCTTTTTTACAACAAATGCCCTCACTTTCTGGAATACAGAAAACTCACTTGCACATTTGGCTGTGTTGGGATGAAAGATTATACTTCTTCAATGGTTCATCTGCTGTGGAAATTGGGATCAAGAGATTAGGTCCAGTTCACTGAAGTCCTAATGCTGGATGTAATGTTTTTCATGTCAGTGAAACTCTTTGAGTCCAAGGACGGCACAGAACTGAGAGAGTAAAGGCCTTAATCGGAGCCTGTACATTAAACCCACTTTGGAATCAAGTTTCTTCCTGTAACAGGGATGCCTCACCAAAGCTAGTGGGTCTGTATATCACCTTAACATTCACCTTTTCAGGATCATAGGCATAAGTGTTAAACAACACTTCCAGCAAGGTCATGCACACATAGGGAAAAATTGTGCATGAGGAGGAAGTGTTAATACAGAAAGATGTGATGGTAACTGTTACGTTACCTACAAGTATGCTCTTTTTTAGTGGAGAGTAAGCAATGTTCCCATGAGGAAATATCTGTGAAACAGAACTTGAACATAAACCAAAGGCTGGTGGAACAGCGTCAGCAGCATCTTCCCCTGCTTTATACTCATTAGTTTAATGGTTTCGTTCATGTATCCGTATGTCAAGACAACTAGTGACTGCTTGTATTTATTGTGAGAAGTTCTGCCAATGTATAATACTCATCAAATTTTGGGCTTGTCCAAAATGGGTTTAGTCTTATCCCTGCATAGTGTTGTGAGGTGTCAGACCTCAGTGACCAGGATTCTCTGTGTAAATCATAATTGTTAATTGCAGGTTTTTCTAATTCTGTATGTGATCTTTACATACTGCATTTATCTCTTCTGCTTCTCCTTTTTTATTATTTTGTAGGCTACTTAATGCATGAATTCCACAAATTCTGGATTGAAGAGGATCCACTGGACATAATGGAGTTCAATCGTGTCAGAGAGAAATTTCACAAGCGAATCTTGAAACAGCTTCAGAACCCAGAGATGGCTCTGTGCCCTCATTTTGCTGCATCAGAAAGTTTAGTCAATATGTAGTTACTCACTCGATTTTATTTGGAAACACTGTTTCACTCCTGTGTTAGATCACTGTTTAGACCCTCACTAGCATACTGAATGACCATGGCAATTGTATGCATGTTTCTGGTGTAGTATTCATCTATTTTTGTCACACATTCTAGATCCCCTTATTCTTCTCTTGTTGGGGATTTCTCATTTTTAAATGGGTGCTCATATTGCGGCATTATGCAGTGTTACATTTTGAATTGATGTCCAGTTATCAGAGTTTTTCTATTTTTTTAGACTTTCCTCATAATTCAGCATTGACAATTGAATTGTATTTCTCTAGCTGTGTTTTTGTATATGTGGAATAAGTAGCTGGATCTTGTATTGTGAAAGCTTTTTAACTTCTTGGTATGTTTTAAGATAAGTACTGGCATTTCAGACGAAATATATGTTTGGACCTCATCTAGAAGATAATGTGTGTTATTTGATCTGATGCAGGCAAACACATTAAAGTCCAATTTTCTCCATGCAGTCATATATGCTTAATGCAGAATTAATGAGGCTTATGAGATCCAAGTTTCAGTGAGAAGTTTGTGCAGAATTACAATCAGACTCCACAACTGCATGAATACCAAATAGTCTAATGATGCTAATACATTCACATGAACTGCAAATACACTCACAGCTACTGGATACTGGTAGGCGCCAAAAATTATATCATCAGGCTATTGTCACCAACACCACCATGCTGAAGCATGGTCTAAATTCCTGCACATTCCTTTAAATATACAGGGGTTAGTATTTTGTGCTGCATCTTGGAAGGCAACATGATTTGGTCACATTGTGCTTGGTGAATTCAGGGGAGAAAAAATCTATATATTTTTTTGAACTACTGAAAATGTTGCTTTGGTTGTCAATTGAGTTCCTAAGAACTGGGAGAAATAATTGATTGGAAGGTTTAGAGCAAAAACCACTTGAGTTTCCCAGACTACTTATAAAAAAAATTAAACATGGCAAATTGCCTTTTTTCTAAAAACATAAATGAATAAAAGTTTCTGACGCTAAGATTGTGTAGTATATTGAACAGCAGCTACCATGGCATTTCATACCCATGGTATTTTTTACCTTCTAAGCAATCAATTTTAGTATTATATGTGTAAATCACTTGCATATGGAGATAAAATTGAGTAGTGTCCAACTACTTGTGAATTATATGAATAAATTATATGTCATTCTAAACTGAAGCACTGTGGGTTTTATTTTTGAGATACGCAGTAATACAGATGAAAGCTATTTTATTTTAATGGATCAGGTAAAAAGGGATGTAACAGCTTTGGTACTTTCCTAGTCTGAAGAGTGATCTGAACTTCCTCGGATCAGGTTCTTTATACCATTTCTAGTTACAGCTTGGGCCATCACTTTATAAGTAAAAAATAAAGCAATGGGAGTGGTTAAAGTTCTTGGGGAACTCCTTCTTGGATTTAAGCCCTCTCATTTCTTTGCTAAAATGTAAGATGAGGATCAGGACTTCTCTGCAGGGCTGGAAACTTTCACTCATTGCAGAGTTAATCAGCAAAACTCTATGGGTGTTGTGATAATTAGTCTTCTCCAATGAATTTGGAAATATGGAACTGGAAATATTAACTATTGCATATTTTGCATGAAAATGCAAGGAATAAAAACTGTGCATGTTTAACTTACTACCATTGATTTTGGAAAGTGGTTATTTATAATCATTAGCTATCGAGGACTTCTTTGTGTCACTCTTGAAGCTTCAAAAATAAGTTTCTAGCAACAGTTTTCATTGTTTCAAATCTTAGGCTCTCGCTTTCTTTCCCTGCCCCACTCTGACTTAAATACCTTCTGCAATTTGTTAGGCTATGCTGGTTTATTTTTATTACTCTGCACTGGAGTTCATGGAGTTGGGGGGGAGGGAGGCACGGAGGTCCCTGCCACCTTCTTGCTGCTGTAATCCTCTCAGTTGTTATGCCTTGTCTCAAGGTGTCAACTTCAAATAAAATCAGAAAATGTTATCTGGCTCCGTCTCAGATTGTGTCACTATAATCTAGTTGCTTTGGGTGATTGTTTTTCCTGTCTTGAGGGAGATGGATTTAATGAAGCTAAGTGTGAAATTCCTCCTCCTGTGGAGCCCCTGCATGCTGCTGCCTACAGATCTTATCGTCCTGCCCACTCGTGCTTCAGCTTTGGCCTGTGACATCCTTGCTCTCAAAATCCTTGTCAAACCTGGGGCAGATAATGTTGCTGGTGACTGCCAAACTGGCTGTGCGCTGCTGAGGGAGAATGTCTGTCTGGCACTGCCTTCCCTCCTCCCCAGGAATGGCCTCTTACCACGGTGCAAACCTAAACTTTTCTTAAAAAAATTAGAAATCACACTGTCACTGATACATCTCTAAACTGACCTGTGAGGAACTGGATGCTGCTTTTCCTAGGGAGGAGAAAATGAAAGAAATAGCAAAAAAAAAAAAAAAAAAGTATAAAAAGTTGTTTCAAGAAAGTGGGATCAATATTTATGCTCACTGCAGGGTGCGGATTTTAGTTTAATTAAGAGTAGAGAAGATTTAGGTTGGATCTTTTGAAAAACTTTCCACAGCCTCATGGTTGCTGCACTTCACCTGACATCTCTCGCAGAGGCTCCTGTGAAGCCGGCCGGATGCCTGCTGCTGGGAAAACATCATCCCTGGCCCTGCGTGGCACCGGTAGCTCGGGCAGCAAGTGCTGCCTGCCCAGCCTGTAAAGCTCTTTAGCACCTTTCTTTTTGAACACATATTTTTCTCTGGCAAATAATTTACATTGGCAGCACCATGCAACCCAGGCGTTTTAAAAAGGCACAGCCATGTTGTAAGACTAAGCTGCTAATTTACTTTATAAAATACAAGATAAGCGTACTGATGCTATACAGAATATGTCTTGCTTTGGGCGGGCAGATGAAAATATAATTGATGAAAACATGATATCAGCAGGTTGTATGTGATTTAAAATGCAGAAATGTTTACCTTGATCTGCTTAAAGCCAGAAAAAAGGGCCGCGTAGTGCTGTGGTTCTTTAATTCTGTATGCAAAATTATATAAGGGTGGCCTGTATTTCTCTATGTTATAGATTCAGCCACTTCCCATAGCACAGCACTTCCTTATCCCGGCTAATGTGAATTTAAATTGCTGCCAGTGCTCCTTCAACAACGTAAGTGGACATTGATTTTTCTTCAGTAACCTCGGTGCTCCGCCAGCATCTGTGGAGCTGGGGCTGTGAGCGCTGGCAGGATCTGTGCCTGGGGTTTTGATTACAGCCGGGAGGAGAGCGAGTGCTGCTCTGGCTTCTAATCACTTTTTGGCTTGTAGCTTTTTTCTTCCTTTGGGAAAGGGAGAATTATTTTTGCTGAGGTTCTTACTGGCTCTTTTGGAAGGTACTTTTTCAAATGCTGGTGCTGGTGCTATTTCTATGTACTATTTTTAGAAGCAAACAAAGCCCATCTTATCTATGCAGTTTGTCTTGGAGAATAGTATCTCCTGGCTGTTTCCCGGAGCAGCACTGAAGCTGGACTGGAAAATGTCCTGTCGTGTAGAGGGTAAAGGGGATTAATCCATTGTCCTCATTAATGGAAGAACGATCTTTAAAAGCACCTGTACCCGCTGTGTGGTCTGTGCTGTGTGCCCTGTGAAGCACAGCCCGGTGGCGATGGCTTAGCGGTGCTGGGTGAAGCACTTTGCTGCAAGCGGAGAATTTTCAGCATGTTCCCAGTTGAAATAAGTGTTGTTAGATGAAGCAGGATGTATGTGAACAGAGTGCTGATGCTCAGGTTAATGAACCCAGATCTGCCGCTACTGACCAAAAAAATCAGTGGTAGCATCATGAATCCATTGGTTTCCTTTATGCAGTTGGTATCATCATTTCCTTCTTAATCCTGCTCTTCATGGACTGTGGTTAGCTTTTAATGTTTCATTTGCTGACCTGTCCATTTTTGTCATAATGTGGCCTGAGGTTTTTGACCCTTCCACAGGGGCGACCAGCCTTGCAGGGTTGTCCACTAGTGGGGTCTTGCGGATTGGAGTCATTCCTGCATGAGCTCTAGAGGAAACCTCAATCCACAGCTCTGCTGCTTGGATGGATCTGACTGAGGTAGGAATCAGTTAGAGCCTGAAACAGTAACCGTGTGCAATTCTGTAAATGCTAAGTTCATGTGTTTGGCAAGTGCTGTTGGGAAATAGGGGAACTCTGTATATACTGTTGGGAAATATGGGAACTCTGTATATACTTCCCTCTGTCCCCCAGTTGGCTCTTGAGAAGCTTGACATTCTCAACATATGACCATTTTGGCATCATAGGAAGATTTTTGGAGGACTGTTCTACTTTGAATCTTGCTAACCACCCTGATTTTCACCTCTCACTCCTCACTTGGAATTTGGTCCAATGTGAGCTGGAATTTTGCACTAATGAATCCTCCAGGCTACACTGAGAAAAACAGGATGGCTCTCCTCTGTACACTTGCATCTGCAGCATGGTGCAGCTAAAAAATACATGAATTATTAAAATAGATGTTTTGCAGAAAACAATCCTGAAACAGATAAGAAAATGAATTATTCATTGTTTTCCTTAGTTTGCGGCAGTGCAGGTTTTCTATAAGACTTGCCAAAGATTAGACAGGAATCTTCCTACAAGATCATGTAGGAATATAGCAAGACTGGCTTTATGCTTTCCCCTGTGAGCAGCACACATAGAAATGAGGTCATTACTTACTGTAGTAAAGGAAACTGTTCGTCTCTATATAGAACTATAATTAGAAAAAGAGGTGTTTTTTTTTTTTCTTCACTATGAGGGTGGTGAGGCACTGGAACGGGTTGCCCAGAGAAGTTGTGGATGCCCCATGCCTGGAAGTGTTCAAGGCCAGGTTGGACGGGGCTCTGAGCAACCTGATCTAGTTGAAGATGTCCCTGCCCATGGCAGGGGGGTTGGAACTAGATGATCTTTAAGGTCCCTTCCAACCCAAACTATTCTATGATTCTATGATTTAGCTCTAAAACCTCCAAGCAACAACTGGGTACAGCAGCTTAGATCAAAATGAACTGTGGGGAAGGGCAGAGGGTTTGTTACTTGTGTTGCTGTGTTCCTAGACCTGGGCTCCATTGTACTGAAGGACTGTAAAAACATGTAACTAAAGGTGGCATGTTCCCCAAAGAGCTTACAGCCTGAAACAAGGGAGGTGAGCAAGACAGGGGAGCATGGGGTCGACACCCATCAGCACAGCTGGCAGCTCAGCAAAGCAGAGCCGCACAAAAGGAGCTGGAGAAAGGCACACGAGGAAGCTTGTTGTATGTTTATAGGCAGTTTTTCCCAAGGGCAACCAAGGAAGGCACATGGAGATGACTGTGAAAAACCTAACCAAAGGACAACAGGGCATGGCACTGTGACATACTGGAAATGAGGACAGACATATTCCTAGTGGATACAACATGGCTGAGAAGGTCCTTGAAAGTCCTAAGTGAGAGAGTGCATGTTGAAGGGGGGCTGGTGCACATAGAGATGCTGGTGTGATAAACATGGGGCTGCTGCAGTTGGCACAGAGAGCTCGGCAAGGGCTGTGTGCCAGGGTACTGAATGGGTCTGAGAATGACAACACTGCATGGTCCAGGGCCTAAGAAGATAAGGAAAACTTTGTGGTCAAATTTTACTTCTGGGGACGGATCAGAAAGGCTGTGCTTCTCGAGAGAGGCCAGACAGGAAGTATCAACAAGATGTAGACATAGCTTAGATGTAAAGCCCTAAAGAGAGGTTAGGGGCAAGAGTGGAGCCCTTGGTGATGGTCCAGAGACAAGATGGGAGTGTTCTCCACAGCGGGAAAGAGCTTTGCAGGCACATCAGGCTTAAGCAGGGGAGAGCTGTTAAGAAATGGTGAACAACTTGGGACTCTGATATGGACATCAGGATAGAAGTCTGGAGCAGAGAGAGCTCTGTGACTCATCAACGGGGCAAAAAACTGCCAAGATTGTGCTTGCAAACAAGATTAACCAAAGAGAAAATGTTGAAGCAGGAATAAAAAATAGACCAATGGCAGAACCCCATGGAGAGCCCCATGGATAGAAAGAATCCTCCACAGGACTTGTGGCAGTAATGATCAGAAAGGTGGGAGGCAGGAGAGGACAGTCTCAGAAACTAAGGGGAGACCAAATCTGAGAAAACAGCCACGGTCACTGTGTCAAAGGCATTTGACAGCTGAGTGCTCTATCTTTTCCCTGGTGATGTGCAATATTCTGAGCAGATTCCTTTTGATTCATCCAGCAAAGCACTCGTGCAGTGCCCATCTCACCACAGGCCAATCACCAGTGCGTACACCCAGCAAAAACTGTACCAAAATCCTCAAAAGCAGTAAATCAGCTCAGCCCCCTAGCTTTTGTCACCTGCCCTTGTCAAACCAAGGCATCCTTCTGGCAAGACTTATTAAGCAAGCATTACCCAAGCACATGAGTCCTCCTTGCCTGCTCAAAGGCAGGCGTGAGTTTTGCCGAGTTGCAGACTGACTCCTGGGAATGACTCCATCTTTTTGAGTCAACTCAGTCCTAGCCGATGGGAATGGCACTTGTTCTGCACCTCGTGACACAGACCTTTCAAGCTGATCCAGCCTATGAACCTTGCCTGCTCATCCCGGTGAAGCTATCCCTGCTTGACGTGCTGGATGGCGGGGGAATGCCAAAGGGGCAGGATGCAGAAGACGTGAGGATGCAGTTTGCTGCCTCTCTTTGATAGGGGTATTTGTGGTGCTGATTTGGCTCTGGATGGTCTCAGATGTTCCTTTAAGGTGTTGTGACTAAGCCATCATCTGCCTCTTCACTTTCTCCC
This sequence comes from Pygoscelis adeliae, assembly GCF_000699105.1. Lineage (NCBI taxonomy): Eukaryota > Metazoa > Chordata > Aves > Sphenisciformes > Spheniscidae > Pygoscelis > Pygoscelis adeliae. The sequence continues at coordinate 1,689,641 of NW_008824247.1, read as the reverse complement.
AGTTTTCCATTCACATCGGTTGGTTGGTTTGAATTTAAGCCAACAGACATTCATTTTGCCTTGAGTTTCCATGTCTCTGTCCCCAATGCCCCTTCAGCTTCTCTCCCTTTCACACTTTGTCACACACATTTGGCAGAGAACCATTTTGCAGAGGATTTGGGTGTCACCTCTCAGTAGCTCTGTGGCCAAAAAAGAGCAGAAAAAGAACGGTGGGAGCAGAGGTTTGAGCAGGTGCCAGCTGATCTGGTGAGCCACTTCCTCCCATCCTGCCCTGGCCCAGCTTGCAGGGGACCACTGTGACACCAGCAGTAGGAGGGTTGCTCTAAGCCTGGCCATCTCAAGGCTGCTGCCTCCAACTGTTTTGCCCCTTTCATGAGGTCTGTGGGAAAGGGGCATGAGCATGTGGCTGCATGGGGAACACAGAGCTTCTCTAGCTCAGCTGCTAATTTAGTGCATGGGGTTGTTCTGCCCCTAAAGCACCCTCAAACTCCCACCAGGCTCCTTCCAGGGAGAATCAGCTTCTTCTGTCTCACAGAATAGAATTTATTTTATGTTTTTGTCCATGCCTGAGACAGGCCTCAGTTAGCGTAAGTCATGCCTGTCTGCTGTGAAGCTCTGCAAATTTACACCAGCTCCAAATCTGTCCAGAAGAGATGAATCCAGCAACAGCAAGGAAAAGGGGACCCTGAGCCCCAGCAAGGAGTTATAATCCTGGCACGGTGCTCTCCTTTCATTTGCTGGATAAAAAGGCAGGTCTGAGGGAGATGTGAACATCAACTCTCTACTGAGTGGGTCAGAAAGTCTTCCCTGATCAGTGGTATGAGTGCCCTTGTATTAAAAGCTAGACTAAGCATTCGTCTCCTGGGAGACTATTTGAAAAGCCAGTCAGTGACTTTCTTATCATGTAGAAATATCAGTGCTTTTGGAGCACTAAACTCATTTCTAATTCCAATAGAGATCCAAAAGCTACAGAGAGGTTGTGCAGTGCATTTGGGAACCTGCAGCAGTTCAAGTCATTTTGGAGCTGTCTGAACTGCAAGTCATAGAGAGAGATGCTGGCACTTCAATGTTTTATTCTATATTCTTAATTTGCACCTATAAATGCAAATTAAACATCGCTGTCTAGCAACAGTATCTTCTGTGATCCTCTTAAATTTATTATGAATGTCTATAATCACTGCCTAGGAGTCTCACACATAATGGTAATGAACTTCTATGCCACAGTTTGATTCCATTATTTTTCAGGCACAGCAATGACTGCTCCTAGATATTTGAATGATGGGAGTTATAGACTCCCTTCCTCCCAGAGAGAGAATTGCTGTTGGGGTAGAGCATTGTGGGAGGCAGTGCAGCCTATGCCATTTGGGTTAGGTCGTCTGTGATGCTAGTGAAAATGTAATTAATAATATAACCCTAATATCAAATGCCTAAACTTCAGAGAGGGAGATAAACACATAGCAAAAATGTTTATAAGACTATGTACCTATCTAAAAAAAGGTGAGTCTGAAACACCCACAGTTGGGAACTGCAGAGTGATGCTTTGCCTTGCACAGGCAGTGGGAATTCTACATGTGTCTTGTATTCTCTCAGGATTTAATTCCAGGATACCTCAGCTCACTGCTCTTAGGATCAAAGCAGTTGTAATAAATTTATTTTCTTCGTATTAAATTACCTGTAACAAACACTGCAATGGGAAAAAATGCTGTGTTCTAGAGAGAGCAATTTTTTCTTAATAAGCCCACATAATATCAATGTATCTCAGCAAGCTGCTGTTGTATGACTGATACCCAATAGCCATGTTCCAGCCAGGACGAGTAATGGTTTGCACATCAGAAGGAATTCAGTTTCACAAAATCCCAATAGATGGACAAATAACAGCTACTTATCGTATTTGGGGGAAATGAGGTGCAATGGAAAATAAGTTAGGTTTTAATTATGCTAGTGCATGAGAGAGGCCTGAATTCCCAAGCTCTCCGTCCTTGTCTTAGCCATGAGAAAGCCTTCTCCAAAAAACAAGTAGGATTCCCTTTGAGAATGAAATATCTCGTTGTGGCTGTCAACAACCACTTCTCTGACATGGCTGAATACACATACCAATGTGTATTCACTCAATATACATACCAAGCATGGAAGACATTGTCTTGTCTTGTTTAAAGCTATCACATCGTCATTTGGCAACACTTGAAATCTGACCATTAAATGACTTCTAAATGTAGTAAGTCATATCCCCCAGGCAGAAGGGGCAATTTCTTCTGGTTTAATGCCTGGTACATTTTTCAGTTTCTAACAATAATGAGCTAACCATCGTGCCAACGCCTTCTTTGGATTTTGTCTTCTTACCTATTTCTTTCACCTGCATTCTACCAGCCCAAACCAAAGTCCCATTCCCCCTTCAAAACTTTTCTTCTTGCAAGGCCCCCATAGCCTAGTCTCCACTATTGATGCCTGACTGTACAATAAATTCGAGGTCCAAGGGAAAAAACCACCACAAAAGACAACCCCAAAGCCATGAGCACCAATATTTTTAAGAACAGCATCACATTAATTGCCTTCCAGTTGACCCCCCGGAGTTATAACCAAGGAACTTTCCGGGGTAAAAGCAAGAGCTTTCTGATCTTGTGCAAAAACCCAGAGGGTTTGGACCACCCCCGTTCCCTCTCTCGACGCGGCGTCAGCACCCTGGACAGCGCCGGGCCCGGACAGGG
>NW_008824247.1:1675803-1686899 GCF_000699105.1 Pygoscelis adeliae | reverse complement strand
CTCGGTGCTGCTGGGTCCACAGGGTCTCTAAGGCAAAAAATAACACTATCTGCTAGCTCCCTGATATTCTTGCATCTACCCCCCTGTTTCAGCCCCTTGCTGCTAGTTGGCTGCTGGAACAATAGTAGTAGGGATGATTCTTAACTCTCTCCAAGAAAACTCTGTTAATCAAATCACATTATACTTCCGTTTCTGGTGGAAATCAGAGTTTGGTGATCACGTTGAAGCTGTGCCCCTTCAGGGGTTTGCAACCATACTGGGAGATTTTCACTCAGTCTGCCTGTCAGAGTTCAAGGAGCATCTGGACGGCACTCCTAGTCATATGGTTTAGTTTTAGGTAGTCCTGTGAGGAGCAGGGAGTTGGACTCAACGATCCTTATGGGTCCCCTTCCAACTTGAGCTATTCTATGATTCTATTCTATGATTCTATGTTGTGTTGCCTGGATGGAGTCAGCTGTTGTGAATGCCCTCACCTTGGAGAAAGACTGCCAAGGATCCTGCACCCCAAGGCCTGAGAGAGCCCAAAGAGGCTGCAGCAGCCTGGAGGAAATAAAAATTCTGTAGCATTTGTCTTCCCTGAGGCAAGCATTTTCCATTCTGGGAAACGCTGCTCTAAGTCACCTATACACTTTCTAAATTTCATCAAGAAAAATGCAGAATGTCCTATTCACATACTCATTGTTAGTTCCCATAAGCAAATTGCAGCAACTTTCTATTAGCATTTTCCTCCATTGTAAAATATGCTCCTCTTCACTGAGCTGGCCTGAGGAGTCTGTGACCTCTTAAGCACTGAAAGAAGGGTAACCTTTGGTATTTGCTTTCATGGGAGCTCCCCAAGAGATAGTATCCCTCTCCAAGCTAGGACAGCTGTTATAAACTATTTCTGATCAATGTTTGAACCCATTCTTAAAAAACACTGACATCATCTCTTGATACTGGTACCCCCACATAACAGTGTAGAATAGTACTCAGCTGTACGCTCTTTTAGTTAGACTAAGCAAACTGCTCTGAAATCTCCTTTGCTAACATTCAAGCCCATTACTTTGTGTGCATGGAAAATAGTTTATTGCTTTCCTCTTTGCTGCTATGTTGTATATATTTGAAGGCTGCTACATCTCTTAACAATCTTCTTTTCTCTTGCTTGGCCTGTCCCCACTCCCAGTGAAGTGCCCAATGCCTGCTGCTGGGGCTGCCACCAGCTGCCCCTGGCCTGCCCTGCTCCCTGGCTGGCGTGGTGGAACAGGCCCTGGCTACCAGGCCCTGCCCTGCCACCCCTGGGGCACCCCTGGCCTCCACAGTGCCCCGACAACAGGTAAAATGAGGAGCAATAACTCTTGAGAATACCTTCTCAGTTTTAGTAATCTGTGGGTTAAGCTTCCTATGGAGCCAGCAAGTCTATCCTCATATTTAACAGTTCTTGATGGTTCTTTTCCTTCCACAGATTTGTCTAAACATTTAAAAACCTATCTGTCCTGTTTTCAAGAACATCATGTACTTCTGAGTTTTACAGTTCAATTTTGTTCTGTGAAATGCCTTTCTTAATTTTATATGTCCCTATTATGTTTGCTATTTATATGATGGACTGAGAAAGTGTAAATTGTCAGTGCATGTTTGTTACTACTCGTATACTTTCTTCAGTCAGTTTTTCAAGTTAAAGAGATCTAGTCTGCTTAATTTCTTCTCAAGCCAAAGTTGTCACAATGTTTTTTATTATTTTATTGCCCCCCTCTGCAATTTTTCCAACACTGATCATGGAGCTGATGTGTTTAGGGAAATCTCTGCAGTGATTCCTGGATCCTTCCTGTGTGCCAGTGTCTGCTGTGTTCATTATTTTGTGTGTTGAAGTGATTTTTATCTCTATGTGCCCTATTTTACATTTGTCAACAGTTAATGTCATCTACCATTTTATCACTTATCATTTGGCATTGAGGTGATACTCTACAACTCTTAATCTATGACATTTTTACCACCAGAACATTTTGCAATCCTCCTGCTTTTCCTGTAAGTATGTTAAATGATGCAGTCTCTTATGGACCTCCTTCTATTATGCAATTTCACTGCTCACTGCCACCTTCTTTCTGTCTTTCAACCAGTTAAAGGGAGACTTCCCTTTCTATCCCATGACAGTTTAGGGTTTTTTAAATGTATCGATCAGCTCACTTTTACTGACACGTTCACTGACTCTTTCAGAGTTGTAATAGATACCAAAAGCAGGATTTGCCTTTGCAGAAGCCTTGCTGATTTTTTCCAATTATATGCCTTTGAATTCTGTTTGCTTTTCTGTGGTTTGCTTTTTTTTTTTCCCCAATAAGGAAAAGAAACTTCCTGGTCTGTCACTCCCCAGCTGTCCTCTGCAGCCCTCTTAAAAACTGATATTGCATCTGCCTCCTTCTATTCTGCTGGTACCAGTCTGACATGAGCAATAAGTTACACTCCACAGTAACTAGGCAGGCAATTTCATATCTGAGCTCCTTTAAAATCACTGGGTGAGCATCGTCTGGCCCTGCTGATGTATCACTGTTCATTCTATTGACATCTGGCCCTTCAGCTGAGACCGTTTCTCCAACTCATCACCTGCAGATAAAAGTTCTAGTGTGGAAACCCTCCTAAGCCCTTCCACAGTGAGCATTGCTGCAAGTAATTAATATACTTTTCCTGTACCAAACTTATATTCTCTGAGCACTCCTGTTCTGCATCTATCATCTGCAGACCCTGCAGTCTCTGTGGCAGGTTTCCTGTTTCTGATGTGTTTTATTATTAGCTTTTGATGCATCTGGCCTGGTGTTACTCAATGTCTTTTCTTGCCCTTCTTACAATTTTTTATTTAACTTTTCCGAGTTCTTTTCAGTTTTTCCAATTTGGATGAATTTATTGTGTTTTTAATGGTAGTATTTTATTTATAATTACTTCCTGTGCTTTGCTGATTCTTCTTCTGGCCTTCCCATTCCCATAAGGATGTTTCACTCACGCACATTGTGGTCACTATCACACCATAATTTTTCAAAAGTAACATTTGATCCTGATCCTGTGTGCTGTTCATGGCTGCACGGCTTCTCCTTCTGTGATGTCTGACTGCCCAAGAAACAATTTATGTTGTTAAAAAATGTAGCATGAATTACAGTCCGGTCTGACATCTCCCCACTTTGTGGAGGCGGTGAGTAACTGAAGTTTTCCGTGACCACTGTTCTTTCTGCCTTACAGCCTCGCTGGTGTCCTGTAGCATGCCATGTTCTGGTTGACAGTTTAGTCCTAATTGCACTTTTCCTATTTTTGAAATGTCAGACTAGAGGAGTACTATATTATTTTTTTGAACAGTTAGTTTATTTTTCTAAAGCTTTCTTTAATGTATGCTGCACCTTCCTTATTGATACTGTCTTCTTTGTCTTTCTGATATTTGCATTATCACCGTGTCCTACTGGTTGTCTCCCAGTCACCACCTCTCTTATAGGCCAGTTCTGATTAACAACCAGATGTTCCAGTCTACCCAACTTCATTTTGTAGTTAGTAATATTTCCAGAAAAACAAGTATGTTTAACTTTGGGCTTGGTCCAATTCTGGCTAAATAGGCCTTTATTTGTTGAAATTGCTGTTTGTTGTGTTTCCCATCTGAATTTTGTTGACTTCCATCCTGTTCTTTATCAGAGGACACAGTATGATATGATTTTACATCTAGAAGATGAGCACTATAGCTTTGGGGCTGGCTGTTTATGCAGACAAGCTTTCCGCAAGGCTGTAAGGGAGTTTTCAGTACTTTCTGTGCTCAGATGAGTATAGCCTCAGCAGAGAAAGAGCCAAAATTCACAACCAAGACTGCAAAGGGAGTGTGACTGTAGTGCTACAGGTAGGAGTTCCCACTTATTGTTCTCACAGGAGACATTATTTAGCCTCATTATGACGTGGAGTTGACTGTATCTTATTGAATAGTTTCTGTTTAATTGTTTTGCTGATACACAAGTGAAAATGCAGCTGAAGTACCCAGAGGTATGGTTAAGTCAGGAAGTATCCTAGGCTGAAAAAATCCCACCTAAGGCTTAGTGTTTTCAATGCTCATTAGCTTCTGAGTTCACTTAGTTTTAAACCATTAAAAAAAAAATCAGAAAAACTGGACTAGATTTAAAGTTCTACTGGGACAAAACAATTTGTTGCAAAAAAATATATTAAACTCAGCTAATTGTTATTACTTACTTTGTTCATAGCCCAATAAGTTTTAGAACCTAGCAATTCAAAGGCATACTTTAAAATACAGATATGGATTTAAAGTGTGAAGCTTAGTGTTTCCAAATCATATGTTCATTAAAGCGTTAGTTAATATAGCTTAATAAATATAGGATGTAAGGTTTCTTATAGTGAAATTCTTCTATTCAAAGTTGGGTTTAAGTGAAAGATATAAAACTACTTCTGGCATATCTCTTCCAGGTAATGCTGAAACAGACTTTTGCAGAGAGCAGATCAGAACCGGGGAAATGCAAAGGGGCCGATCCTTGTCTGATATAACCAGGCCCAGCTCCACTGAAGTCCATTGGGGAAATGGCTTGCAGCATGCAGAAGCAGAACTTTTCTAACCTAGTTGAAAGGCTTGGGTTAATCCTACTGAAACTGGCAGTCACCAGTGAAACTGCACTGCAGGTATTAAAAAAATTATGTCCCTGCTTTCAGATATGCCAACAGATGTCTGTGAACAAGAAGCGGAACAGCAAAGTAGTTGAATACTGCAGGGAAAAGAGGTACATGCAAAATCCGTCCTAGATTATTTATTGCTCAGCGTGTTCCATAGTTTTGATTAAGGAATTGGGTCGCTCCCCCTAGATGTTTTGGAGGATGCATCTAGGCCAGTCTGCCACGGTAACGCCAAGTGCATGTAGAAATGTGCAGATTTCTATGAGCACAAGGTAAGATCTTCTCCAGGAGCCCTTATCCCAAGGCACATCTCTACAAGGGATTAAGTCCCTCCTAAGAAACTATTAGATACCTGGGTCACTGGTGAATATCCTGACCCCATCAAATTGATCTTCAGGTCACCTGAGCCACACTCATTCCAGGCCTTCATACACATGGGCAGGGACACCAGCACAGAGCAGACATGAACAGGGCATGACATCGTTGTGGTAGACTGTATACCACTCCGGCCACGAGGCCAAGAGATAAAAGCCACTGCCTGCCTCCCAAGAGGGGAAGAGGTGAAACACGAGGAAATCAGTCATTTGGAAGAGAGACACAGCTCTGGCTGCTCTTCCGGGCACAGGAAGAGGCATATATGCAAAGCCAATAGATCAAGGCACATCCATGCTCCAGATAAACGCCCTTCTGGACCCTGCCGTACAAGCTGTAGTATAAGGAAACATAGGTCTACATTTAGCTAACAGCTGCTGCCAAAACCAAATTATTACTCATCTCCCTCATCCACCCACTACAGTGAAGAACTGGCAAGTGCAAGTGCAATACAGCACACACACAGGCACAAACTTACCATCTCCATTCATTTTGCATGAATTTATGCTTCTTTACACTCCCTCACAGATCAGCCCAGTGCGAGCAGAGATTAGCCTTAGCTGATAAGCATAATGGAGCCTGCTTGAAAATGCTGTCATCTCTCTTTAGAAGCTGACAGCTGAACTGTTAAGCTAAGAGGTCAGAGTTGATTGGCTTGAGCACCAGCTGTATGCGGCCCTGGGAAACGCACCAAAGGCTTTTCCAGCTCAGACCTGCGAGACGCTAATCTGTGGGTAAACACTACGCACAAGGGGCAAACCAGCTCAGCTGTGTAAGTGAAGAATGATTTAGGAGCCCTTGCAATGGCATCCCACGGTGTCAGCAGCTGTCAGTCTTCTTGATCCCTCCTAGCTCACTGCACCACCAAAATATAGATAATTATTGTGCAAAGTTCTTCTTGAATTGCAAGGGCATCTATTGCCTTTGGGACACTTCCAAATACAGTTGTATAAATAGAACCGTGCTGGACTTGCTATGTAGTGAGGAAGTTATTTATGCTTCACATTTTCTTGGTTTAGTCCAGAGAAAACTTATATGCATACACAAGAATGCTACCTTGATAAGGCTGAGAACCTTGTTTTTTGCCTTTCCTTCTTCTTCTATGTCATCTACTAAGCACACACAAAACAGACACACACAGAGCTTACACAGTGTGCAATTGTTTTCCACAGAAAATTGAATTTTAAGTGAATCTTTGCAAAGGAAAAAATGTCAGCAAGAAATGGTTTGTAATCAACCCACTTAAAAACGCAGCACATGTGGTTCCTCGGTGTCAGACACTTTTTTTTCCATTCTCATCTCTCATTGCATGGCAGTTTCCTACCCCGTGACTTGGAGGTGACACATCATGAGAGTGGTTGGTTATGTCACACGGGATACAGAACCTGCCTGACCTGGAGCCTGGGCAATAAAGGAGAAAGAGGGTACAAGCCACACAGTCTACAGCAGCTATGACATCATTCAAAAGCAAAATGGACACAGCTGGTTTTCAAACATGACGTTTGTCTTTGACAAATTTTAGTTTTCCTTCATAAAACGCTCTTCTTGAAAAATACAGAAACCCATTTCAACTGAAAACACTTTTTGATTGATAAAAGCATTTTGGTAAACCCCACTGAACAATTTTCTAATGTTTACCCAAATTTTCAAATCTTGGTGCCTAAAATTTGGTTTCTAGGTTGGTATTCAGGCACACAAACTAGTGGTCTTATTTTTCCCAAAAGCATGTTGAACATCTTGTGTCTCTAGTTCCTGTTGAGTGAAGTGCTGAGTGCTTAGCAATTCTGAATTACCAGGTCTAGAGTGAAACACTTGAAATCTGAACATCTAAAATTAAGTAGCTACGGTCTCATCCAAAGCCCAGTAAACTGAACGGAAAGGCCACCGCCGAACGTCTGGTTCTGGGTGAGGGTAATTCCTCTATACTTAGATGCCAGAATGAAAATTGCCTTGTTCAGGTCTGGTCAGTCATGAGCAACCACCATTTTACTTGTCGTTAGCAGTTCCTGAGGTGCTACACAGAGTGCCTTTAACAAAGTAGGTGGGATGGGAGAGGAAACAGGGTAAGTATAGTGTCACCTTGGCAATCCTCTCCATGAGCAGGTACTGTGCTGCGTTCATGTCCTGTGCACACTACCTGTAAAACTTATAGCAGGTCAAATGTTGATATACATACATATATATGTATAAATATATATAGATATAAAAAACCAAAAAAGCTTGCAGATATAAAAGAGAGCTTGCATAATAAATACTTTTCATGGTACATCATTTATAATGTGTTAGGGGCCACAAAGAAAGGATAGACATCTGCAGCTTAAAACAGGTATGGGTTAATTAAAATGATGTAAAGTATGTAAATGTATGTATGGAAAGATGTAAAGATATAGAACTGAAAGGAATGGCTGATACACCAGAGTGTTGTGCTGCTCAACAGGCTGGAGAAATGAGCCGACAGGAACCTCATGAAGTTCAACAAAGGGAAATGCCAAGTTCTGCCCCTGGGGAGGAATAACCCCAGGCACCAGGACAGGCTGGGGCCAACCAGCTGGAAAGCAGCTCTGCACAGGACCTGGGGCTCATCATGGACACCAAGCTAACCATGAGCCAACAATGGGCCCTTGCGGCAGAAGCCAAACAACCTCCTGGGCTGCATCAGGCAGAGCATTGTCAGTGGATCGAGGGAGGTGATCCTTCCCCTCTGCTCAGCACTGGTAAGACACATCTGGAGTGCTGTGTCCAGCTCTGGGCTGCCCAGTACAAGAGAGACATGGACATACTGGAGAAAGTCCAGCAAAGCACCATGAAGATGATGAAGGGATTGGAGCATCTGACATATGAGAAAAGGCTAAGGGAGCTGGGACTGTTCAGCCTGGAAAAGAGAAGGCTCAGGGGGATCTTATCAATGTATGTAAATACCTGATGGGAGGGAATGAAGAAGACAAAGCCAGACTCTTCTCAGTGGTGCCCAGTGACAAGAGGTAATGGGCACAAACTGAAATGTAGGAATTACATTTAAACATAAGAAAAAGCTTTTTTACTGTGAGGGTCATCAAGCACTGGAACAGTTTGCCCAGGGAGGCTGGAGGAGTTAGAGCAGCTACTTACTCAAAGTATAGTTTTAATAAAGCTTTTGCCTAAAATAATTTTACTGATAAACTAAAGACAAATCACTGTTAACCCAGAAGTCCTTTGGTGTTCTCAATCTCCCTTACACTGCAAAGGGCTGGAAAATGCTGGTAACATACATCACTGGAGAGCCACCTCTCCTCCAGGACCTCTTTGGCAAGAAGGAAGATAATGGAGAGAGTTTGAGACTCAAGGGTCACACCAAACATCTACATTAAGGTCCCTCAAACTGGGAAATTTTGTCTGTATATATGTATTTGGCTGATATTCTTTGACACTAATGTGTCTGTGCACCTGCACAGTGCTGGCTTTTCATGGCATCTGGCACTAACTGTTGAATTGCCTTTTTCTTCAGTTTTAGGCAAATGACTTCTTAGGCAAATAACTTACCTCATTCAAAATCTGCTTAAAATTATAAAAGCCTGAAAAGAGAACTGTTTAGACTGGTATTCTCACTTCTAGCAACTCATTTGGGGTGCTTTACCTTAATCATATTGTCAAAGTTAGATGCATGTCTACTCTCAAAGACTGATGGCTAGAAGTTGTGGATGGCCCAAACTCTCCAGAACATTTTCTCTTCCTATCTGAAAATTGCTAGGATCACCTTGAGCTGTTGCTGAACCACTTCTGGTTCAGACAGCGAAGGCCACACCTCTATTTTTTCCATTGCTAGCCTGAGATAAGCCCAAACTCATAAATTTGTTCATGGCATTGCTCTCCCTGGGCAGCGGCCATGTGCTGTGGGACTGGCAGAAAAGCCTCAGCCCTGCCAGGTGGGACCGGCGCACAGCAGTGAGGTACCCTGTGAAAGCCATGATGCACAAGAGACTCTGAAAATCTATTTTTAAGTCACAGGGAAGGTCTGATAATGCTGGATGAAGACACCGTGTTCAGCTGGGGTAGGGAGTCACAGCCGGTGAAAGATGAGAATCTTTCATACTGAATTATCAAGTATTCACTGTATTTAAAAATAGACTTTTCCATGTCCTTCTCCAGCCACTGCGCGTGTCTCAGCCAAGCTTATGAACACAAACTGACCATGTAAATTAGCGAAAATATAGCAGCATCTGGTGCAAGGTGGGCTGCAGAGAAAGGCTGTGTCCACAGCTGGCAGAAGTTCAATTCAATGTCTCAGTTTTCTCACAGAAAATTTGCCATCCCTGGAAATGCTGGAAGGAAGTTTGCTCAGTTGCAGCCGAGAGTAAACAAGAGGCAATTTTTATCATTGCACTGGAGTGGGGATTTCTTGACTGGAAGAATGAGTGACACTAGCTGCAGCGGGGGTGGCTGCAAACCTGGACTGACAGCACAAGTGACACTGGGCAATGGGTCATTTACTAGCAATCTTTAAGCAACACACACACTTAACAAGTGCTGCTACCACAACGTTTGCTGTCTTTCCTTAAAGCCCAGGCCCGAGTCCCAGCTGTCACGACCTATGTAACCATACCAGAGACGTGCCTTGGGTAACTCACAGCACAGCCTCGTGATGTTGCCCGCTCCTTGCAGGCTCCTGGAGTGGAAGGAGACCTGTATCAGCAGCGTGGCACATATCTAACTGCCTTCCTACAGAAAGCTGTATTTTGTAGAAGATACTGATTCGCTGAAGCCATTAAAACAACAGATGGGCAATGCCTAGGAGGAGTTCGATTACTGATTTCACAAACCCGGGGACTGTGGGCTCTTCAAGCTGGCTCAAGATTTTTTAGCAGGCGATGACACCATCACAGCAAACCAGACACACTCACACCTCGTCCTACCAAGGCTGAGTGTGGCCGTGCCACGGCGCCTGGCGTGCTGCAGTGGACCCCAAGGGACTGCCACCCCGGGCAAGGCTTGCAGCAGGGCTGCGGCGCCAGCAGGCACCTACGCCTGCAACTGACCCAGGCTCGTCCCTCCAGGCACTGCTCCAAGCATAGCTTGGCCAAAAATAGGATCCTGGGAATCCCTGCCCAAAATCCAGCTTCAGAAAATGCGATTATTGACAATGTCCTGGTGGGACAGGGGTTCTCTTTGAAGTCCACGTCCACAGGCACCAATGGTGTAAGTCACTCTGGACAGAAAAGTGACCTGAACAGCTCACTCATGTGGCTACACGTCTGTTAAGTTACAGGATTTCCACTCTACAGCAATTTTTTTAAAAATGCAGGTGGGAGGAACAAGCAAACCACCAGACTTGCACGGTGCACTGTACCACGGTTATCGGCAGGTCTCTCAGTGAACAGCAGTCAGGCCAGGAGAGGGATAAGGAATGCTACAAAAAATGGTTTTACATGTTCTTTATTTAAGTGAAACAAACAAGTGAAAGTAGAGGTTTCACATTCCTTTCTGCTAAGCGAGTTTGTGCCTCACGTTGGTTAATACAGACGGTTACATTGCAAACTGCAGTTTTATACCCTCGAGAACCTAACAAACACCGGTACCAAACAAGCCAGCATGGCAGGCAGGAGGTTACAGCATTCACAGTAACTACCGGAGGAGGCAGCCATGTCAAACAGTTCCTAAGGATCTTGCATTTTACATTTTACAACTGGATCACTGCAGAATAAAATAATTACATCATCATAGACCCATCACAAACATTAGCATGGGCAACAGGTATGAGAGAGTAAAAAAAAAATTGACGACATCCTCAATTGACTGAAAGCTAATCACAGCAGTGTGCTGTGGGCATTACTTATGTCTGTGGAGACACACACTTAAATCACCTCCCAGAGTTTCTGATTGTCTTTTACTCCTGATAAGACTTCACAAGGAGCCACATGAGCAATACAGTAATCAGGACAATCATGAAGTTGAGGAAAAGTTCTTGTGTGGATCGCTCCATTTTTCGGGAGTAATCAGGGGAGAGCAGAGGTCAACAGGTGGAGCAAGGGGAAAACTTCGGTGACTTGCCTGGGAGCGTCCTTGAGCTCAACCTTCAGGTCACGGTCTCTTTTAAGGAAAAAGAAAAATACGTGAAGAATAGATGCATGAAG
>NW_008824247.1:1655811-1675779 GCF_000699105.1 Pygoscelis adeliae | reverse complement strand
TTCAGCAGAGTTATTTATATTGGTGTAAATAAATGTTGTTTCAGTGGCTAGAAGTTAGTAAGCACTGGGGACGCTAAAAAGTAAAAGCTATCTCTGGCAGCTTATCACCTTCTTTGATTTCCAGCATTCGACAAGAAGCATTCTCAGTGTCATCCCAAAATACACCGAGCAGGGGTGAGCAGTCCTTAGAAATCAGCACTGCTTTGTACAAGCATTTTCAAATAAATAATGCCCAAGCCCCTTTACTACTTTCAACAGATATACATTGTAAATATACTACTGGTTAGATTTCTTTAAATTCTTTATTTGTTTGCATAGTTTCATTTTTTAAAGAAACTAGGTCCAAACTATTCTTTTATAAAGAAAGACTAATAAAACTGAATTATTTATGTTACCACTAAAAGTACAAGGAGAACCTTAGGTTAGACATTTTCATTTCTGAAGAACTTCATAAATTTTGTGAGTTAATCCTACGGATGAAATAGCATTTTCTCAAGCACCTTCTGACTTTCCTGCACTTTCAAGCTGCTATAGATCTCTTACTTCAGAAATCCCATTCAAGTTGTATTCGAAAACTTTTCTGTTGTTATTGGTTTTATTTACTTTATCACAGAAAGTTTTGAATTTTATATGTTCTTGGAGTTCACGCAGAGAAATGAGAATAATTTATCATTAATATCATGCACTAATTCCATCTGTATGGCATATAAATAAAATTAAAAACCTTTAAATAAATGAGACATAAGCTCTAGATAAAGAATTTCAGCCACGCAACCAAAATCTTAACAAAGAAGCCAGATTAGGCTGTAACATCTATGGTGCAAACAAGAGAAGCCCTGGGACCATACCCAAATGAAGACAGTTTGAATAGAAACTGCTTTAGTTTGCAGGTTAAATATTAAAAGTCCAGTGCATGCAGTTAACAAATTCCTACATTCCCAAGTTGTTTTGCCAGCCTCCTATGTCCTTGGACAAGAGAAAATCTGACCTAATAAGTAAGCCAAGTTTTTTACCTTGAGGTAAATGAAGCCCAGTGGTTCTGCCTCTGAACTTTGGGTCACTGCAGATATTATTTCCCTCTCAGCTTCTGCCTATCTCCCACTCAGTCTGGATGCCTTGTCCCTCTGTGGGAACTAAAGTAGGCTGAGGGAGGAGAGCAACAAGTGCATTGGCAACCCAGGTGCTGACATCACCCCCAAAATATTTTAAAAGGGCTAAGCTGGGCTGCAGGATTTGCTTAAGGCTGTTTATGCAATGGGCTCTGTGGGCCTATTTGCTTGTTTTAGTTCTTCTAACATGGCGCTATGCTAAGAGCAGAGTTGTGTGCAGCCCTTGGGACTCAATGGGATTTTACAGAGAATTTCTTTTGGCCCATTGGTGTCTCCACACCCGATGTGGGGAAAAGAAAAGGAAAGAGCGAGCCTCTTGCAGTAGTCCGTGTGCAGATTTCAGGATCTCTCAAGATCATTCCAGTGTATGGAGTCCTGTCTACACAGTCACCTATATACCCATAGTCCCCGCAGCTTCTCAAGTTCATATGCATTTAAAAGAAAGTGAATAGGAGCAAAATATTCTTTGCATTTAAGTACAGACTACTGAAATCCAGAATCATTTGCTGCATAGAAGAGTTTGGGACTAGGAGGTCTGGAAAGCCCAATCCACTGCTTTAAACAGCCACTGAGTCACCTGCATGCTCTTCCCTCAACTATTTTCAACGCTGATGTTAATGCTTCATCTGCCTGAGCAGAGAGAGAAGTTTCTGCCACCCTGCAGCGTTTCTTCCCAGAAAGCACACTGCTCTGTGGCCTAGACAGCTGTAATCCCCACATCACCTTCCCTTTGCCCAAGGCACTGCTAGAACTTGCTATATATGTGAACAAAAAGAAATGGCTATTTGTTTCCTTTAAATCGATACAGCTGAAAAAGTCTCAGCAGAGCAGGCTGGACTGAACCGGGAGCAGACTCTGCCAGCCTTGCACTGCCATGGGTTCTCCCTGCTCAGAGCCTTTGCTTCAGATGAATGACACGAGTATTTCCACTAAAGTCACAGGGGTCACTTTTGCAACATGGTGCCGCCAGATGAGCATGAGGATCCTGATCAGGTTTAAGTGTGTAAAGCTGTCCACAATGCTGGCCTTATTCTCAGTGCCAAACACCGCATGATATATAGTATGCAGATTATTTACTGATTCTGATGCCTTTTGTATATTTATATTCAGGCATGATGGGATGTAGTGTAGCTCAGAGTATCCAGGCTTGCTTTGATGGTCCCCCTCTATCAGCTCCCAGGTTTCACCCTTTGCACCAGTGCCAGGACTCACGTCACGGTGCAATACCCCCGGTGAGGGAGGCTGGCTGGCTGGAAACCAACCCCATGAAAAACACAACAAAATAAATAGCTGTGGGTAACCAAGGGCATGGAGGGGAGGGTTGCTGGGATTTTGCTGGATGATCTCTCTAAATAGCCTCCCTACGCAATCACTGGAGGTAGGAGGGGGACCAGAACCATAGAAATCTTCCCTTTCATTCACTTGACTGCCTTGCCACTGCTCTCCTAGACATCCAGGCAGCATGCTCACAAAAGCCAACATGCTGCGTGGGAGTCCTCTGCTAAAATACACAGATGAAAGAGCAAAGGCTTAACCCATGACTCATTCAGGAGTTAGATGCCTAAGTAGGTTTGCAGGGTCCTGTTGCGATGCATGCTCTTCTGGCCTGAGCCACCAAAGCCCATCCTCTCAAGGAAAACTTGGGCAAACCTGTCCCATATTTACAGGGGAATTGGGAAATCCAGATTCAAAATGCTCCCCTTCTGCCTGAGGGAAGCAGGGTATATGTCTGCCGTGAAACTGCCCTAGGCTATTCCCTTCCCCAGCATGTTCTGAAGCAGAAATCTCTGGATTTCTCATGCAATGGCTAATCCACTTCACCTTGAATCACATAAATATCCACCAGGAAAAGGGTGAAACATTTGAGTGCCATTGATCCTAATTATTAAATGTTGCACATCAGTGCCCAAATGTTCCCCTTGGGCTGTGCATCTTGGAGATCTTGGGTTTTATTTTACTCTCTGCCAACAGAAAACTCAAAACATCTTTCTTTAACTGGAACCCCTCAGCTCTGGTCCCCAGGCCTGTATCTGCACTTCCACACTGACAGGGAGCCCCTTCCTGCTCTGTCCCAGCTCACCTCCTTCATCTTGGACTTCATCCGTGACAGCTAGAAAACTTTCCTTCTTCAAAGTAGGGAAACAGCTCTATAAATGTCATTAATCAGAACACACGATAAACGCCCTAACTCCTGCATACCCTTCCTTTCTCTCTACAGGCACAGATGTTTCCCCCATTTTTGTGCTGAGGATCTTAGAGGAGACTATGACAGAGCATATAGGATCACAAGAATTCATTAGTAGGCCAGAACAAAGGTTCACCTAGCCCAACATACTGGCCGGTAGGGGAATCCAGGGAAAGGATATAGAAACAGAACAAATGTAACACGATCTTTGCCTGGCTATCCTCACATTTCTGGGATTCAGCCTATTGGGATTGCTAGATTGGGACCACAAACAGAGTTGGGTTTATGGCTCCCTCTTGCTCGTACTGTCGGGGTGTCCCTTCAACACAAGGGTCTGTTCCTGCAGCTGTGATAACTCATTCCATGAATAATTCTAGACCAGGCAACTTGTTCACAGTTCAGCTTCTCTACACAACATCCTGCATACTTTCAGCATTACAAAAATGAAACAGCAAATTTAAATATTCCATACAGCCAAGAGAGTAACTTTCCTCAACCTATCAGCAATTTGAAGGCAGCCCATTTGCTAGAACTGAGACCAACTAGCTGAGAAACACTTCTTGATTCACAGAGCTAGTCCCTAGTAACTTTAGAAGAGGCAAACCATGTTACATTTACTTTTGATGTCATCTTACTCAATATATACATGTACACACACACAAAGACTTGTGGAAAAAAAAAAAGGACTTAGTACTGAACAGGGGGTACCAATAAACATGCCTGACCTGTGGAATGTGCCTGGACGTTAACTATAAATCCAAGCAGTGTCTGAACATCTGACTTCAATATGCCGTAGATTAGAGTTTGCACTTGCCAGAGGCTGAAACTTCTGACCCACCCCAACAAACCATACTCCTGCTGTTTAGGAACAAAGAGCCCAAAGACCTTAAAGGCCGTGTCTTTAAAAGGATGGTTTATTTAACCAAGTGATTCAATACTGATTAGGAAAGTAGAAAGAAGAGAAAGAGGAGAATGAACTAAATGGTTTTACTTTAAATGCTAATCCAGAGGTTTCGATACCATGCCGAATATTTTTCTTGTTGGCACTTTTATTTTTTCTTCTTTTTTCTGACAGATCTGGATGTTCTCAGCTTTCACGTGGCCCATGCCAAACCTCCCTCTTCATGCCTCGCATACTCAAACTTAAGGCTCTAGTCTATATTTAAAGTTGCTGTGACTATCTCAAGTTCTTCCCAGCCTAGTAATCAAGTAGCACATAATCTTTCAAAGGCATTCTTACATAATTAGAGCACATTGTGTTCATTTTTGCTCTCATCATTACCTTTCTCACTAAATGCAGTATATATATTTTTAAATCTGCTAGTAATTGGTTCATTTTTAAATTGGCACGTACTGTCTAGTGTAATCAAGAGTATCTTCTTAGAAGACCCACTTGAAGCATTGATGTCTTATCTGTATAGACCCAAGTTTGCAGCAACGTACTGTACTTGTAATCACAGTATGTATTTCACATATAGCTATCATGTCTCACTATGGGAAATGAAGACAACCATCACTTAAAATTGCTCAGCACGTCTTAAATCTGGTGATTTACAGGACTTCTAAACAGACACCACCAGTTTGCGAAATGCTACTGGGCAGAAGACATATGAAGGAGCCTGAACATTGCTGCATCTCAATTTTAGGCTCCTGGCAGAATTCTCAACAGCCGCAGCAGGATCGTACCTGCCAGGAAGGTGTGAGACCCACTGCTCTCAGCGTGATGGCCGTGTGACTACAGCACAGAGCCTCCCGCAGAACCAGTCAGCACAGGCTCCCTTAAAGAGTTAGTGAAGGAAAAACGGGCACTTAATTGCAGATGTCTGCTGTAGGGTCAGCCTTCCTAAACTCCACATATCGTACTGACTACCTCCAAAGGGAGTTTTGGGGGGCTAGGGAGGCTGAACTTGGTCAGATGGCAGAGGTCTATATTTTTAGCAGATGAACCTACTTGAATTCCCAAGAACAGGATTCATACCAGCCATGGGGTGAGTAGGCCATTGCTTGAGTTAGCTGATACAGGATACTGCGGGTCAAAGCAAGTCTTAAAAGCTGTCATCATCTGAGAGGCAGGTACCTTTCCTGGGGCTGCAGAGAGACACCTCAGTCTATTTAGATACAGGTGACTTTAGCCTTCTCTTTGAGTTAAGCTTTTTATTTTGAAAGCTAAATGGGTTGGCACTGTCGAGTTCCTTCCTCAATGCAAGGAATAGGACTTTTCATCCTCCAAAGACAACAGTGCACAGTGTCCCTGCCCAGAGATGCCATGTATTATTTCTATGTAAAGCTGCCTATCCAACAGATCAGGAGAGTCTAACAGACTGTCCATATGACATTTACATTAGCATCAGTATGTCCTTTTGGGCTTACTGAAGTGTAAAACAGGTCCCAAAATGGGCAGGGACATCAGATCAGCACATCAACAGAAGCAAAGGAGAAATCATTAGACATTCAAAGCACCCAGTCACAAAAGTAGTTACCAACTGCTTTTGCATGCATCTAACCCTCGCCAGCAAACTAGATGCTTTGAACAAATCCTCAGATGCCACAGGCATAGTTTCTTCAAACCACAGCAAACTATACCTCCATTTCCCCAGCAGGACCACTGGGATAGACACACATGGGAGATGGATTCAGATCTGTTCTCCCTCGGGGCAGACAGGCAAAGGACTGCACAGCAACAGAGACACGAGGTAAAGAACTATCTGGCTGCCACTGCAGGTCTTTCAGCTCTTAGGGACGCTTCAGTGATGAAAAATGCAAGCACCTATGGATAGTGTCTCCAAGATGGATGTCAGCACAGTGAGGATCTTGAAGATTTATATTCTGAGTGTGGAGAGCAAAAGTAGAAGATCTTGCCCCATATTGTTGATGTTTGCTGCTTACCAATCTTGTCCTTCTAGAAATCACTGAAAATATTGGTGAACGAAACTTCCAAATTTTAATGATCACAGCACTCTCTCTTACAATCTTTCATTCAAGTTTAGCTTTGCTTCACACTGACTTGTTAGCAAGACCAGTCCTCAAAGGGAACACAATAAGGAATGGGTGGCAGGCCAGGAATCATCACTATTTTTCAGTGTCTGATGAGTGGGATTAATCTCTTCCAACTTCAAACATCACACTACAGTCAGCGGGGAGAAAGAGTCCTCCAACTGGAAATTTATTTGGCATAAAATAGACATTTACAGTCCTCTGAAAGGTATTTAGCTTTTTTATCTCCACAGTTATGCAAGATGAATATGACCAGAAAAGTCTGAGACAACAAGGAAAAATATTTCAGAGAAGAATACAACAGCCAAAGTATGGGCCACAAGTCACATGAACATTTATAATTGTTGCCAGATCATAGACTCTTATTCTCTGTCAGAGTTCATTTATTGGTAGACTTGTTATCATAATTTTATTAGGCTTATTTTATTGTTTTCATTTTTAGTTTTATTAGTTTTAGACTTCTTTTCACAATAAGCCTCGAGTCAGAAAATACTCCTCTCATTTCTATGCAACATTTTCAACTGGACAAAAGCTGCAGTACTATGAGCCAAACTACAAACCCACGTGGTAATGCGGTTAGACCAATTAAGCATTTCTGACCCAGAAAAGATCACGTGCAGCCCTGAACACAATGGGGAAAGAAGACAACTTAAAATTACTTCTAAGGCACCACAAATGAGAGGTAAGACAAAAAGGATAAAGAGAGGGAGACCTCAATTTTAGTCTTTTATAGCTGGCTGCCTGCAAACGACTTTAAATGTCAGGTCAAGAGTGAAGAAAACATCAATTCACCTGCAACAGCAGTGACCCAGTCACCCCAGGGACAATCAAGACGGTGAATAGCATTTAGGAGATTAAATATCAGAGGTGAAAATGCAGAAAAGCTGTAGAAAGTTAGCCAAAATGGATGTATTTTACATCTCAGCTTGTATGTGCTCCCGCTTGTCCTGAATGGAGTTGAATGCTGGGAGACAGCCTTCATCTTTCACTGGACTTTAAAGAAATGCATTAAAAGGCAACTTCTCCCAGTGATGCTAAACATCAGACCTTGCAGTTAATCAGTTTCTCCTGGAAGATTACTAAAAGCTAGTAGGGGATTCAGGACTATGTGCTGGGATATGCTCTCACCACGCTCCCTTGTCCAGCCAGTATTGGCAGAAGCTATGGAGAGGCTTTTGAGCTTAACTGTCTGTAAATCTAATTTCAGCAATCAGGGTCAAGGTCACAGAGGTGCAGATTACTGTGGCCACACTCTTCCACACTGTTAGAGCTTAAAATGCACTGCTGGCCGGAGCTGCAGTTTGGGCAGGCAAGTGCATGATAAATCTTTGTGACTATGGGCCCCTGCATTGGCAACATCTTCAGGGGCAGAGCAGTCATGACATTTGCAACATCAATAAAAGTTCCTTATTGAGATGGATGCCATTTCTGGGTTGAATGCTTGAACAAGCAGACTGCCCACACATACAAGGTGCTAAGGTAACAGAGAAAAAAATCTAGTCAGCCTTTGTTCAAAGTAAAAACAGTCTGCAAACTAGTAGAGAAATACATTAGAGGGACTGATGGCAGAAGCTGTAGTGGAAGAACACATTCAGATCAGAAACACAATCAATCTTCTTTTTATAACTCATTTCTGAGTGGTGGAGGAAATTTCTACAGGTGGTGGAGGAAAGACTTTGATGCAGCAGGGTCAGAGACATAGGCAGAGAAGTGCAGCTTTCTGCACTCAGGCCCTGATGTTCAGTGCTCTTGCATTAAGACTGATTGATAGCCCTGGTAGCTATCAATGTCGAAAGTCTCCAGCAAAGGGTCCAACCATCCTGGATGCTTCCTATTTACCGCAGAACAGCAAACACAAATACCATGGAGCAGGTGCTGCATTTCAAGAAAGCAGTGCTATTTCTCCTCAGACAGATAATATCCTGCCCAAATCCTCATGACAAAGCTGTGGCAGCCACAGAGAAGTATTAACTATTCCTGGTTGTCTATAAAGACCCAGAGAGGGGTATGCCCCAGTGGGGTGATGGGGGCTGTCCTGAAGGATAGGGCCTATTGAAGAGAGTGCTGCAGTGGAGTAGCCTGTGCATACACCATCTGAAAGGAGTGGAGGGGGGGGCACTATCTCTGCGTGTGCCTGGGAAACGAATCCTTTGACAGCCCCATATGAGTCCAACAAAGGAAAAACTCTGAAATTCTGGCTAAACCTTGGCCAAACTGGGCCCTCAAATACCTTTGGGAAGCCAAATAAGCAACAAATTCTGGGTTATACTCTACCTGTTAGTACGAGCTTTTGTTCCCTCCCATTCTCACCACTTTATAAACGCCAACAGCAAACTCTTTGACAAAATGGTGCAGCTTGGTTCAATTAAAAAAAAAACAAAACACAAAACACCACAGTGGGACATCACCCCCTCAGCTAGAAGATCATGAGGAAGTAACTACCAGCAGTGGGCAGTTTACATAGTCCAGCATCCACCGTGAGAAGACAGAGAGCCCATCCCTGGGAACATGGAAAGGAATCAGTGTCCTTCCCTAGAGACACTCAGAGCAGCATGTGAACAGAACCAGCAAGCTGAAGCCATAGCCTGGAACCTGTCTGGGGAAAAAACCAAAAAAAACAACAGATAGAAAGCACCTGCTCTGCTTCTGGAATTATGAAGCTCAGAGGTGGATAAGAAGCAGCATACTTCCAGCCAGGAACCACCAAAAGGAAGCATGGGGGTCTGCAAGCAGCTTGTGTGGGGGTGAGCTCTGGGTCCAGCCCATGACTGGTAGAGAGGAAACCACACTGAGCTGGGTATCTGTATCAGAACCAGGAATATTGTTGAATTTAAACAAAAAAGGAAGCTTATCTCTATAAATGTTTCCTAGCATGAGCCCTGGTATGAGTGTAGTTTAGCAGTCATCACTGTTTTTTACAGTACTTTGAGTTTCTGGATGCTGTAGACAAGAATTGTCAGTTACTCAGGTGATGCCTGGGACAGGGGGAAGTTAAGAAGGCTGGAAGACCTTTTGCAAGATCTAGCTGTGCTCTACAAATGTAAATGGGGGTAATGAATAGATAAACTGCCATTAAACAGTACCTAAAATATGTCTGTGCTGGCCCACCACACCCACAAAACCCTCTGCAGAGAGATGCTGACAATCACATTTCTGTTCTATTTATTGAGCCAAATACAAGGCCAGTATTAATTAGCCTCACTCCGGTGAGAAAAGCCACGATCCTCATATTAAAACATTTTATTCCATGAACCAAAACCAAGTGAGAGACACCCCTCAGCACAAGTTTTTATGGGTTTGAGGCAGTCGGAGGAGCTCTGGTGTGATTAACACAGCTTTTGTTGTTTTTATTTTTCAAATTGCCCACATCTAGCATTCCAACGATAGACCGAGCTGGGTTTGCCTAACAGTACCAAGTAACTGTAGCAACCTAAGTAAGTCATTGATTCCTGAGAAAGGTATGGACTACAATAACAAACACAATCTTAAATTAAGTAGCCATGTTCTAATCAACTTTCCTTCCTACGCAACTTTGCGTGGTGCTAGTCAGCCCATGGAGGATCTCATCCTTCTCTCATTGAATTCAAGAGGAATCTTGCTATGGGTTTTAACCCGGGCTGGACTGAGCCCTAAGCACATGGTGGCACTGCTTTGTGTTCATTAGGACAAAAAGAGCTAATAAGGGCTGGAGTGACATGATAGGAAGGGAAGGCAGGAGCAGATCCCCACTCAGCATTGATTCACCCTTCGTCTTTGAGGTGTTTATAGGCAGCCAAAGAGAGTCAAGAGGTCTCTAATGACTTTCTAATCACATCAGTCATTGACCCTGGGTGAGTGGAATGAAATCTGAAATGAACCTTGGCTCAAGACAATGCAGACTGGAGTTTTGTATCTAACTAATGAAAGGAAATTGTTATTCTTTCTCAGTGCACTGTACTATTATGGAATAAATGAGAAGTCAGACGTAGATACTCTCAACAATCTAGCAACCCCCTTCCTCTCTAAGACCCAGATGCTTGCTCCAGGCTACCAAATGCAGCTGAGCTTTAGGGACTGTCGGGATCTAACCCAGAAAAAAAAAGTTTGAACAGTCAAATTGTGGAACAGCCCAAACCAGCACCCTCAGTCTGGGCTCGCCCAGCGTTTCTTTCCTCTTGCTTGGTCAAAATCCACATCCATTATAATTAGCCATTTGGAGGTTGCTCTCCCAATCTGTTTTGCTAGACATACGTTTGTCTGGGCTCTTTGCAAGACAAGTGTTAAGAATGAACAACAACTTTTAACAGGACTACTGGCCAGTAACATATTGGGAGCAGTCTTTTAACACTACATAGCTACAGCACTAAGGTTAAGCTTCCTCTTTTGTTTGTGATAAATATTCCTTGCCCTCTTCTTGTCTTAATAATCACACTTTGTGCGTCACTGATGAACAGTTAAATCCACTTTTTGCTTTCTACAAAATCAATTAACACATCTCTGCATGAGCAGATGGAGACTTTGTTACCTGAGGGTATACAACTGCAGACAGATAACAGCAAGTGAGCAGTACAGACACCTACGTTTATGCCTACAGACTTGAGTATGATATGGCTAAGGGAAAAAAACAAGGACATCCACTCCCTGCTCAGCTATCATACCTTTCTTTGGGGGGATCATACCCTCTACTAACACGTTATCATTCATTCCCTTCTCTGAAACATGAAACTACTTGTTTTACCCTCCCAGGGCTTGATTAGGCAACCACTAATATCAAACCTGGGCACTACCAAACCAGATGTCAGCATGACTTCCTCTGGGTCAGGCCATGGACATAATCCTGCAGCAGTGAACGGCTGACCTGCCAGTGGGCAGTCGATGTTTATGGCAGCTGGAGCCAAGCACCCCACCTTCCCTCCACCCTTTGGTGCACTGCTCTGTGCTAGCCATTTTGCACGGTGCAAATGCTTGCACGGGTGGTTACAAGATACTCTGCTTGAAAGTGCTGTGTTGAAAGCACTGGCTGAATGCACTTCTGGCATCCGCCCCTTTGAAGTCTCTTCCAGTTCTTCTTGACTGGAAGAGGTGTTATCTGCCATCTTCCAGATCTTTGTGGACCACAGGAGATACTTTCAGATAGGAGGTCTGGCTAAACTAGCAGC
Source organism: Pygoscelis adeliae (assembly GCF_000699105.1). Taxonomy (NCBI): domain Eukaryota; kingdom Metazoa; phylum Chordata; class Aves; order Sphenisciformes; family Spheniscidae; genus Pygoscelis; species Pygoscelis adeliae. Next base: position 1,664,353 of record NW_008824247.1, on the reverse strand, counting down.
AAGCATGAATTCCTACTCCATCATAACTCTTCCCTGCCAGAGAGGGTCAGGGACGCAGGTCAGTGCACTCTTTGGCTTGGCTTGATAATATTAACAAAATCAGCACTTTGCCCATAGGACCTAGCAACCATCTGACACCTAATAGACCGCTCAGTTTGGATGACATGACATTGACCTGTGTCAACCCTGGCTAACAAAAGTACCCCTTAATCCAGCAGGAACAGCCAGGGCACCATGCTCCGATCCTCTGCAGAACTCCTGTGGGGCTCACTATGCTCTTGGAGAGAAGTGTCAATCTGTGCCAGGTCAGACAAGAAACTCGTTATCCCAGGAAATATTAGAGGCATGTTGCTTCATTATCTTAAGCTAAAGTTCAGTTTTTCCGCCCTGACACACTGGCAGGGGTTGATGTTGTTTATGATTACCTGGGCAATGAGGGCACACGAACCTTGTTAGCTCATGTTGTTTTCTATGTGCCTTCCTCCTTGTAATAAGAAATGATTGGTTCTGATGTTTGCGAGCACATGGCTTGGGTATGACCAGCCTGAGAGAAGGGGAGGTGAGGGGAAATGTCAGCCAAGGAGCAATGGAGAAGTGTGTGTGTATGTGTACAGAAGTGGGAGTAGGATGCGAGGGATACTCTGAGCCAAGGAGCTTGCTTGCCCTCCCCACCCCCGGAGGCATGACCGTGCATGCCCTTGCCTGCCTACTCTCTCCCAAGGCATTTGACTTGAAAGAAAAAGAAAGTCTTGCTCTGGCAGTGCCCTAAGAAAGAGAGCGCATTAAACCTTGTTGCAAGGAAAAGTGGCCAAGCAGAGGCCCAGTCAAATTCAGGGAAACCAGTGACAGACAAGTTACAGTGTCTCAGAAAATGGTGTTGGGCCCAAAGTACTTACAAAGAGGTTAGTAGCACTCAGGAACCATGTCCAGCGAGAACACGGGTGAACATGTCTGGAGGTAGATGCAGGGAACAGAGCTTTCTGCATCCGGCCACAAATATTTTTGAACAGGATTGACCCCCGCCGTCAGTTTTCACTTGGTCAGCAGTGGTACCTAAAATGGGATTTACCCTTATGTCTGGCCAGGGCTAGCACTTCTAGCCAGGCAAAACAGAGCCAGTTTGGAAATGTCAGGGAAATGCATGCGATTTGGGGCAGAAAACTGCAAATAAAAACACAATTGTGTAAATAACTGTTTTTTACCAACTAATCTCAAAATCCCTTCTTCAGCAGAAATTCAGACTATTACAGATTTAAAAGTGTAGTAGGTGAGAGCACAAAAAGCCCACCCCTTTCAGTCTGCAGAGGCTGTTTCTAAAATCAGGGTTATTTGTGCTGCTTTCCTTCCCTCACAACACTCCTCTGTTCTTCAGTCCATAAACACTCAGCCCAGATCCGGGTTATCTTAATTGTTCAAGCTATGAATTTCACAAATGCCTTTGGCACTTTAACAGACCCATGCCTGTAAAATAACTGTAATCTGAGTAAGAAATATTGCTGATCCTACCTACAAATTTGACCTTGGATTTGGTTTGCAATCTCAGTACTGCATGTCTTGTCCAAAACACATCACAGAAGCCATGCAGGAGGTGATAAGTTTTCTGACCAGCCTTCTGAGTGCACAATGGAGATGAAAATTGCAGCCATCTGTCTGCAGCATCCCCAGCACCTACCCTGAGTGTCTCCATGGAGTACCCGGTACCCACCAAGTCCTGTCCCCATGGATGAAGGAGATTTGTCCTTCTGAAATCAAAAAGTCCTTTTTCAAGACTCAGTGCCCACCAGCTCTGCACTTCTGCCAGATTCACTGCTCTATATTTTTTATTCCGTTTATGTTATGTTTGATTCAGAAATTTCAGATTCCCATCCCAGGTTAGCAGGTCGCACATGACATAGCAAGAGTGGGAAAAGGTGTGTTGTATTATTAAATCTCAGTGCCACCAGGCTTAGCATAAAAACAAAAGTATCTCCTGTAGGAGGCAAGCTCTATGACTATGTCATTTTGGACTGATGTGACAGCCCAGCTGTTACACCCATTCCTTTGGCAGGAGGTCTTAATCCCATAGCATAGGTTGGCTGTGGATGCTTGGTTTTAGCATCATTTTTAGGGCAAAGCATGTCTTGCCACACCTGAACTTTGTCTTCTCACATGGCTAGGTGCAAATCCTCATTTGCTGGCTTGCTGGAACTTTACCTAAGCTCCAGTTAAAAAAAAAGTGGAACAGGATTCACCTACCCATAAAGTTGTCAGGCCTGTGTCTCTGCTGCTCCTTCTGTTCTCAACAAAGCCCTCAGGCACACAGGGAAGAGTGGAGGGCTCTGCTCCCTCCAAGACCCCAGGATTTCTCCCCTGCCAGGATGCCCTCTGCTTCTGTGCTCCCCACTAGTCCCAGAGGTCCCCTCTGTACTAGTTAAAAAACAAAAAAAAACCACACATGGGACACACATTTGACTGAGCCCCATGGATGCTGTATCAGACTGTGCTCATGCATGGCTCGGGGCAGTGTGACACCAGGACCCTTCACCAGAGGCAATTTGGATGTGATCACCCCATTTTAAGAGGGAAGAGAGCTTAGTCATGTGCACGGCAGCTGGACCATGCCTCCTGCTCTCAGGGCAAAGGACTGCCTCTGGCCTGTTTTATTTAGTAGCACAGACACAGCAGCGCAGGACTAACACTGTGCCAGGCTGGGCAGCCTCAGCATAGCCTGACCTGCCCTCGCTCCTGTTCCCCGCCAAGCTCCCCAGGTCTCCTCCCCTGGTAGACTTCATTGGCCCTTTATTTGGGTGCTTTTGGCCTGAGATATAAAGCAAAGCATTAAATTGTGCCTGGGAGAGCAGCAGCAGCTCTGCGCATTGGTGATGCAGAAGAGGGGCAGGGTTGAGGCAGCCACGGTGGCACAGCGGAGAGCGGGACTCCCAGCAGAGGGGATCCGTGCTATTAATGGTGCCACAAGGGAACAGCTGTTCCACTTACGGTCCATGAAATATTTACAAAATAAAATTCTGGAACATGATAAGGACGTTTAATAGGATGTCACCTCCTGGGATTAATGAATCACTAGAAGAACTGCAAGGTTGCAGTCCTGTGGCAAAGACTGGCTCTGAAGGAAAGCCACCGCTCTCTTCGGTTGCTTTGATTTGTAGCACATAGGCACATCATCAAGAAGCCCTTTGTGCCAAGCGCTGTTCAGACACAGGATTAGCAGCGGACACATCTGCAGACCTGGGGAAATAGCTGCTGACCCCAGCCAGGTCTCACCACTCGCTCAGAGGGACAGACAGAGGCTTCTGGGGAAAGTCTGGAGAGTCCTCGCTGGGGAAATCGTTAGGGGCTTGAATGCTCATGGCTTTTGTACATCCATGCGGGCTACAAGAGCATTCTGTCTTCCTAAACTGGACTGTGGATTTGTCCAGCTTCCCATGCCATGTTGATGTTTAATATCCACTTCCCAGGGCAGGCAGAGAAGACACTCATGGCTGGGGCAGCTGGAGCAGCACAAGATGGAGCATGTCATGGCTCCGGCATCCTCACGGCCTGTGTTGCTGTGGTGCATGACAGGCAAACAGCACCACTGGGCTGAGCACAGACAGAGCATCGCACCAATGCCAGTGCTCATGCTACTGACACACCACCCCAATAGAGGAAGGTGTTCAGTAATTCAAATGTCATTGCAGTGGCCTTTGGAAGCAGCATGCAAATGGGACCCTGGGGAATTGCCCAGCACCCGAGGAGCTTATGCTATGATTTCATGGTGATGTAAAATTCAAAACCTAGTTAGGCCACATCTTGGTAGGACTGGGGAGGTATTATTAACAGTTTATTTCTCACTACCTTTCATAAGAACTGTTCACTGAGGTGATGAACATTTATATAAATTCATCTGATCTGTAAGTACTGTACTATTTCTTAGCTTTCCTATAATATATTCATGGGCAAATGTGAAAACTTCAGTAGAGAAGCAGTTAATGTTTACTGCAAATTGTAGCTGCAGTGTGCTCAGGGAGAAACAGCACAGCTGGCAAAATAACCTCCCTCTAAGGCCTGATTTAAACCCCAGGAAAGCCAGAGAGACTTTTCCATGCTTTTTAGTTCAAGCAATACTTATTCTGTCCATCTTTTGGACCTCTTATACTCTTGTAAAAATTGGATGGACCTGCAGGCAAAGACATCGCAAAAAATGGAAAATATTTGCAGGTCTACTTATTTCATTTGGACAAAAATCTTTGAGATAGGGTGTTGGATGCTTCATTGCAAAGAGACAGAAAGAGGAAAGCTTCGAACAATTACTTCTACCAAAAAAAGGGGGTTTTTTTCCCATTCAAAAGCCTGTTATTTGTTTACTTTATACACAGCAAGTTCTTTTCTTTGAATTTCAAAGCTTCTGAGTATCACTAAAGACCAAGCTATAATTTTTCCATTTGATAAACGGCATACTAGAAAGCTGTTTGCTATAAATAGTTCATGGACAATGAAACTGTTGCATTGGCTCTTCTTTATTCCTAGATAATTCCCGGGGGGGGGAGGAAGATGAGAAAGACATATACAGAAAACCAGCGTGATATTTTCTTTGCTCACCTGTCTGTATGATTAAGACTTAGGGGTATACAGCTAAAGCGCATCTTCAGCCTAACGAGGCCAATCTTTCTGAGATCCCCCAGCAGTCAGTGGAGAGAGAGGTCTAATTCAGCCCTTTTGGAACCCTCTCCACGAGGTCTTGGCTGGTGCAGGCCACCGTGGACAGGGAGGTGGTGGGCAGAGGGGTGGTGCTAGGGCAGATGGTTGCCTTGGTCCCAGCCACCCCTGGTTGGGAGGGTCTGACCTGCAGCCCCTTGGGAACGGGGAGGGGGTTTCTTGAGTGCGCCTTGTCTGCTCTGTTACCTGCCCAAGCCCTTCACAGGGGCACGAGGCTCCCCCGCATGCCTGGCACTTTCAAGGAAGGAAGAGTCTCACTGCAATTTGGCTCTACGCAGGTCTGGGAAAGGTTTAGTGAAGTCTGCAGAGGCCAGAAAAGCCAAGAAGAAATTCCTGGGAGTGCTGAAGGGCAGCTTTTCCTTAATTCAGCTTGACTTCTCCAACTTTCACAGGCTCTCTGCTTCAGTCTCATGTGGAGATGAATAGAAAAAGAGCATCTGTGTGGGTATGTATGAGCCCAAGACATTCAAATTTCTGGCTGCCTTAGTCCAAAGAAATAGACAAGTAGCTTTTCTCACTGCTCTTGGAGATGGAGAAGAACCTAAAGGAATATTTTCATGCACTGGACACCGTCAAGGACACCAAAATAGCCGTCAGCTACCTGTTATAAGCATTTTATTCCAGTACAAACTTGCTCCCTGAGCACAGAAAGACCACAGCCATGGAGCAAAATGCTCACAGCAAGGAGGGAAGGAGGTCTAGATATGAAGCCTGGGAGTTCATGCAGGATTCACCACTAGCCCCTTTGTTGTGACTGAAATAAATTTGCTTAAAAATTGCAATCCAAAGCCAGCAGGGATCAGTCTCACTTGTCAAAGTTATATGTTACAAAGTATTTGTACTGTGCACATACTTTATGTACTGTAAATACCTTCTGTAACAACCTAATAAAGCTTTTTTAAAAAGTCTACTTCAAAATTATGTTTTTAAAAAGAAACATACCATCCACAAATTCCCTGCCCTTGCTCTAGGTGGCAACTTTGATTTCGCTATTATATTGGTACTGTGGCTCTTTTATGTTTGTGGATTTGGGTCTTCTACAAGAGCTTTGGAGCTTGTTACAGGCTGTGGGTAGATAATCTGAAGCCCTTGGTGTTTTCAGAGAGGTAAAGGACAGATTCCAGTAACTTATAGAGGGATGAAAGCTAATCTTCATAGATGCAGAATTCCAGGGAGAGTTTGGCTTTTCAATCATTAGTCCTTGCTAGAGCAGTATTTAAAGTATTCTTTACAGCTTGCAGTTATATATATTCACACCAGCCCTGTTCCAACATAGGCTTGAGGCTTGGCAGGGTTCCCAGATCGTTGCTGTGCGGTCTCAAACAACCGAGGTACAACATACAGCCGGATCCCACTGTCGACAATGCGACCAGGGCAGCATCATGCCACTGCTGCCATGGGGTCTGGGGCTCTGGAGTTCTCCCTGTAGCCATCCCTGGCACGTGCATCCATCCCTGCTGCAGGACACCTGTCAGCTCTTGCTTCAAAATCTCATTAAGGAGCGGCTGGGCATTATCTGATCCCAGAAGGACTTGTTTGGATGTATTATTTCTACAGCGAGGATCCTGCAGTATAATGTTTCAGCTAGTTTGGTGCCCTTACTCTTCCAGGCATGGAAAGCAAGGGAACACATCAAGAAGGATTAGGAGGATTAAGAATCCTCCTAATAAAGGAGTCCCCCCCTCTTTGCTGAGGGGACTGGTTAAATAATCCGCTGTCACATTCAGGTGAAGAAAGCCCTTGTCTGGCTACCAGGAGGCAACCCCAAAATGGACACAGCTGATGAAATCAGACTAAACAACAAAAAATATCCTTTTAAGTGGTCTGGGCCTGAAAAAACATCTCTTCACATAGAAGCAAAAGTGTCTTAAGACATTTTAAAAGTGTCTTAATTATTCAGTGGAAGGAATGTGGATGTGCAACTTGCTGGGTGCTTGCAGCCAAGCAGACACTGATGATTGCATTTAAATGCCCCACAGGAGGGCACTTTCCCTTGAGTGTCTTCTGAGAGCTGCACACCGGTTTGAAGTTGGAGGAGCTGGGACAAGAGAAGGAAAGCTCAACATTGCCAGTGGCTTTTACATCCCAACCTCTTTTCTTCCCAGTGGCAAAAAATTAATAATAAAATAAATGTATTTTATTGGGGGGTGGCCATTCCATGCACCCACAGCCTGGCTGGGTGCCAAGCTACCCAGAGGTGAGGAGCCACGCTGCAGCATCCCATCAAGTGTTTAAGTGTATGTTTAGCTGTACATGAGTCAGCTGCTGGTTTCAGAATAGCTCTTCACTTAGAGTTGAATGCACTTGGGGAGCTTTGCTGAATCAGGCTGCAGGCAAATTGTCATGCGGACATGTTATATTCAAATAGTGACCTTCTTAGTGAAAAGATGGATCTAGTCTTACTCTAGCCATTTGAGATTTTGCCACTGACCAATAGAGGGGCTCTCTGAAGTCCAAGAAATATCAGGGAAATGAAAATACAGCTAAAGTGTAACCAGTTTCAACATTTTAAAAGCCCTTTCCATTTCATTAGCCAGAAACTGAGTGTGTAGGCACTGCATGAAATGGTAATGACGAGTACGTAACCCACGTAACCTGATACGTGGTATCAGGAGCAGAGGAGACCTTCTGCCCCTTTTTTTTTTTGGGGGGGGGGGGCAGTAACATGAAAACATTAGACATAAACAAGGAAAATCAGAGAAGAAAGAAGACCATGTGGGCTCTGAGTTCTCTTATCAATGAGCTCTCAGGCCTGATGACCTGGACCTTGGTGATTACAAACAATCAAGACCACAGCCAGCAGTGCAAACTGTTAGCTCCACGGTATTGGGTACTCACAGCTAATTTAGAGTATGACTGTTGGGGACTAAGAGTTTTCTCTATGTAGTGACACTGCTTAATATCGTGTAAGAATTACCCATTAGCAAGTGTGTTTATGCTAATGAATTTAGCAGACAATTTCATTTTAGAGTTTAAAGTTGTATGATTTGCCAGTCTTCTAAACACTCCCAGCACTGGTCTTTAATAGCCTAGCTGATATAATGAAAGATATATTCAGTTACACAGGCAGGACCTACCCAAGCTGCAACTGTATCTTTTATCAGCTATATATAAGTACAATTTTGTTCCCACATTAGAAGCTGCAGTATAGCCAATGGCTACTTATAAACTTAACATTGATATTACTGCTGCCCTTTGATTTAGGACCTGGAAAGCAGAGTGTTCGCTTGAAAGGTGAAACACAAATTGCTGGGGCAGGAGGTCATTTGCCTGATGGTTTTGCACCTCAGGAGTCCTATTTTCAAGCTTGTCTAGCTACAGTAGATGCACATTCGCTTTTCATTTAAAGTGGAGTATTCTTGTTTGCTAAGATGCTTCCAGGTGCTGGAGCTGCAAGGAGGATTTCAAAGCTACTGTGAAAATCATTATAAATTACAGGACTTGGCAAGTCTATCCCAATTAAAACCCCAAGTTCTTAAAGATTTAACCTGGCTTTTGGCTGATAATGGGATGCCAACCATGTCAGAATTTTTTAATCTGTTTTAACAAGGGCAAGGAATTAAATCAGTCCACTGACTCAGTCGCAGTTTCAAGGAAGGGGCTCAGACTCACAATTAAGACAACCCTCTTTCACTTCAGGCTCAGCTAAGCCTCAGTCTTTTATGGCAAGAGCTCACAGATAAGTCTCCTCATGTTGTTCTCCCTACCAGGTTTATTTGGAAACCTCCTTTTGGTGTACTCTTTCCTTCTTGTCCTCTGCAATCAAGCACAGAAGTTTTTCTCGTGATCAGAATGAGCTCAGTGCTGCTAAAGACATTTTGGTCTCAGTTCCTCTGTCAAGGTGGCC
>NW_008824247.1:1623893-1655793 GCF_000699105.1 Pygoscelis adeliae | reverse complement strand
TAGGGAAAAAGGCAGAGAAGAAAATCATTTGGAAAAGATGCTATGCCTATTTAAAAGGCCAGCTCGAGCTATAATTAGGCAGTGCTCAACTGGATGTGGAGGAGGTCCCTGAGCTGTAATGTAATACAAGTGTGGAATAAGAGTAGAAACAAATTTATAACACCAGCCCAAAAAAGCAGATTAAAATACAGAATAAAATTGGGCAGTTAAAAAAAAAGCACAGGATTAACACCTGCATTGGATTTACCACCCACATTTTACTCCAAACCTTCTTTTGAACCTACAAATGAACTCTCTCCATGTATAAATATTTCCATCCCAGAAAGGGAGAGAGGTGAGAACACAAAGAGAGAAGACAACAGTGACTTTGGGGAAGCTGGGACCCCACTGAGGTGTCCTGCAGCATCGCAAACACTGGTGGAGGCACAGCGTCCTGGAGGAGGCAGGAGCCTTGTACAGCCCTCTCAGAGAGACAGCACCCTGCGGGGCCACCTCAGCTGTCCAGCCCCATCCACTTCTGCTGCTCCTCATCCTTCCTTTCCAGCCAGCAGCACAACAAAAGCAGCCCACTGCTGCTTGGTGTGGTGTCAACCAGACATGAGTAGCTCCAAAACGCACACAGGGATTCAGAGGAAAGCAGGAATAATAATTCCTCTAGGGCACCCTGTGGAAGCCCCACTCCAGGCACCTCCACCTCCCACTGCACCTCTGGTCGCCATTGATGCCCCACTCCCTGGGAAGCCCTTGGTGCAGCCAGTGAAGAATGTGACCTGAAATTCATGTTCAGCTGACGTGGCCTGGAGGTGGTCACTCCAACCTGCTTCCAGGGCCCGCAGGAGGCTGGCGCTGGCTGGGGACAGGCACGAGCTGAAGATTACATTTCCAAGAGTCAGGCACCCGGGTGGACTGGTACAACCTGCGCATCCATCTCAGCTCTGGAAAACAAGACAGTGGCACTGTGACTGGAGTCACTCCACTCACACATATGGTGTGTTTTATTAGCAAGTGCACTTATCAAGTTGCAACTTCCTTTTTAGTCTCATTAACTATTTAGCTTTACCTCGGGATGCATAAATAAAAAGGCATCCCTAAACTGTACCGCTGTCTTATTTCTGCCAGGCCTTCAGGAGGGCTCATGGTACCTCCCCCACCGGCGAGAAGTCTCTGACCACTGACACCATATGGAGCAAAACACATTTGGTGAAAATGAGATGAACCAAAAGAACGGGTATTTGGAGACTAAATCAACCACATCCATTTTATCTCTCTGATTCAGCATACTACAAATTTCTGACCTCGTATCGATTTCTGATTTTAGTGGGGATGGTGTTTACAAGAATCAATTGTAACTCGACCTACTTACGCTTTCTTAGTCTAAGAATAGCATGTTCGGGCTGCTGCTGCCTGCCAGGACTGGCAGCTGTTTCTGAGATCACTATCAGACATACTTTAAAGGGTGTTTTCCACTTAAGGAGATCTACAAGATGTCTTATGCCTTTTTTAGGTTTCACTTATTGATGGGAAAAAAATATTAATTTCAAAGTAATTGTGACCTAAAAACAGCCTTGCAAAAAGCCGCCTGTCCTCTTCCCGCAGCACTGCTCAGCAGCTCTCAGCCCACCATTTCGTGGTGCTCAGGATTCAGCTCCCGCTGGTTCACCGCAGGCTGCATCAGGCCCTAATTTTACACCTGTCTTTCTGTTATCCTTTTCTAGGTTTTCAACCTCATTCTAATGTATTTTTCCAGAGATCAAGTGCACTCAGGAGTTTCTGGTGACAACTAAATATCTTTGATTTTTTTTTCTTTTTATTTTTAACTTTAATTTTTTCCTACCTTTGGGATTATACAGCACCTTGTAGATAAGAGCTGCCAGATTTCTCTCCCTGAGAAACACTTGTGTTTTACAAAAACTGAGACTGAAAAATAACTGATTGCAAGAATAAGGAGTTGGGGGGGAGGAAGAGAGGGCAAAGAATAAGGCTTGAATTCATATTTTAAAGAAAGCGAAGGAGGAACCTCAGCTCCTTCTCAGGCGAAGGGTGGTGAAGTTCATGCAACTCCCTCAGTGCATTTCCGAGGGGGTGCAAGGGAGATCAAAAGCAGCCTCCAGCATGCCCCTGGCTCTGTGCCCTGCAGCGCCGGGGAGGCTGCAGCACTGCCCTGGCTTGTGCCATGGCTGCAGCCTCCAGGCTATGTGGCTGGTTGGACTCTCGCTGAGTTGCCCGGCCCCGGTGTGCCCTCCCCACGGCACCATGGACCCCACAGGCACCTCGGCTCTCTCCATGCACCATGGAACCAGGTCTGCATGGGGAGCTGAGCAGAAATGGCAGCAGCTAGGGCTGCTGGAGACTAATCCCCCAGAGGATTTATCACCAGGGTTTGCAAGGTGCAGACAGCCCGCACACAAGTGCTAAGCTGCAGCAGTTTGCAGCAGGGCTATAAGCCCCAGCGAGGGCAAGGCCAGGCATGAGGGCTGCAGCAGTAAGCAGGCAGCAGCATCCTGGTTGCAGGCAGGACTTCCCCAGCGAGTCACAGCATCCCACCCAGCACCAGAGCCACGAACAAGGGCTGCCCTTTGGTGTTTCTTGGATGCTGCGTGCTAATTATGTTGCACATTCCCCCCCCCACTGAGAGCAGCTGACAGGTCTTGGGGAGAAAAACGCATGCTTCAGTGCTGCTATTGAAGACCCAGATGGTCTCTTTCCCCAGGGAGCACTGGGGAGTAGTGCAAGGAAAATTGTAGAGCAGTCCCCATGAGGGTCTTCACTGCATAGACACCCGTGCTCCTAGCCTGAGAAAAATGCCTCATGGTGCGTTAGACCAGAACCCACAGATCCCAGTGCCATGGTGAGCGGTGAGGGTCAAGCTGAGCAAAGGGAAAAGTGACTGTCATCCCCTGGGCAGCCCTGCGTGGGAGAGGAGAACTATCCTCCCTGCCCAGCCCAGGCAGAACGTCTCTTCCCCTACCAGCCCTGTGCCAGGTCTGTCTCCCTCCTCAGCTATGGGATCACTGCTTCCCACAGGTTCACCTTCCAGTTTGCTGCGAGATATTAATTTTCCCCTTTCAAGCACAGGACCGAGCGAGACTTGGGCAAGCCTGGGCCCCCAGCTAGTCAAATCTTGGTTTAATCACCGTTGGCCAGGTTTTCACCATAGAGCATGGCTCTGAGGCATCCTTTCCCCTGCAGCCCCTGGGATGCACACCAAGCCCTTTTCCACCTGGCCACCCAAACCACTACCCCGCTGTGCAATGGTTTACACTAAGTGTCTAATGGAAAGTTAGAGCCACCCTCTCCATTCCCCAAACCTTTGGAGGTAGAGGATAGGATTTATCCGACCCCATGCAGACATCTCCCGAAGGCAGGAGCTGGAGCATGGGGCTCCACCGCCTTTTTCTTCTTGCTTCTGCTGCTGTTTGTGGAGACTATGGGTGGTCAAGGACATGCCCATGGCCAAAAACTGATCCTGACTGAGGGGCTGAAACTTAAATTATTTAAGATCTATATGCTCTCAGCCTTTGAGACAATGGCAAGAAAGACAGACTGTATTTAAAATACAAAGAGCTCCTCAGCAGAATATGATGTTTATTAATGTGATATTTATTTCCATGAAACCAGTGATATTTATTAATACTTGCCACTCATAATGGACATGTTTTGCAGAAACACGTTTTGATCCATCATTCTTTGTCACCTGATTGCTGTTACTAACTGCCACGGCTTCGTGATTTCCTGCTTTTGACTATCATAGATCACTTGAATCACATGTGATTGTCATCTTCCTGACTGAGCACTGAAGTTTTTATGAACAGGAGTCCCCTTATCTCCTCAAGAAGTACATGCAGATAAGTTCAAATTTTTAATGACTACCTCTAATTTATATTCTCTTAATCATTTGATAAATAAAAGTTCTTCACAACACCCAAAAAGCAATGTCAGCAAGTGCCCTCCCAAAGACATTAACATCATTATATTTTATTACTACAATGGTATTGTCTAAAGATCAGAACACCACCAGAAAGCACCAAGCAGTTAAATAACAATAGCCGTACCTTAAAGAACTTTTATCTATGCACAACAGTATAAAAAGAGGTAGCTAAACATATAGATTTTATTTGCATTTAATGCAGATAAATACATGAGGAAATACAAGAAAACTAATGATGCTACTGAGGGAAAAAACATTTCCACTGACACAATCAAATATACTGTGCTTCATTCAAATTATCCAGCAGAGAAAACCTGCGCATTCAAACACTTGGAAAATTGTGACTCACTTGACATGTACTGGTAATAATATTCTCCATGTTGGTTTTGTTTTGCTCTATTTACCCAGTCCTGATCTTCAGGACAACCTGCTTCATCCCACCCTAGCACTGGAGCACTCACCACCCTGCCGCAGTGATGCGCAAGGAAACCAGGGCTGTAAACTGTAGCCTGGTCTGAACTGGCTAGATAGTTGCTTCTTTTGACCTAAGGAATTGAACAAAATTGCAAAATGTTTCTACAAGGAAGAAAAATTGAGGGGTATATTATTTTCCAAGTATGTAAAGCATTTTTTTCCCCGAGCGTAGTAAGAGACCACCAGCAACACACATTGTCTCTGGTCATGACTCCTTCCACCCAAAGTTTCATGCTTTGTTTTGTTTTTTTTCTCGTGGTTTCACAGAAAACACCTCTCTGGTTGTCTACAGAGCTGAACCTTGGTGGTTTCCCTCTTTCTCTCACAAATATGCAGCAGCTACCACACCTTTCCTTCCTCCTGAGGTTTTTCCATCACAGCATTAAGAAACATCTCAGACCCCAGGGTCCAAACTCATCACTTTATCATAGAATAATAGAATCATAGAATGGTTTGGGTTGGAAGGGACCTTCAAAGATCTAGTCCAAGCCCCTGACTATGGGCAGGAACATCTTTCACTAGACCAAGTTGCTCAAAGCCTTGTCCAACCTGCCTTTGAACATTTCCAGTGATGGGGCATTCACAACTTCTCTCAGCAACCTGTTCCAGTGTCCCACCACCCTCATCCCATTGCCCACATAGAGTAGTTTTCCACTACGTCTAACCAAGAGGGGCATTCAGTCTTCCCTTGTTCCCCAAAAGCAAAGGCAGCTGCCATGGTCAAAAGCTTCTGCATGTTGATACAATTGCTCAGCCCCCAGCACACCAAGGATTCGTGCATTCTTCTGTTCGGTGGTGTTCTGAATGCATGAAGTCAAAACACACAGAACAGGCACACGTCCAGGCCTTGGGTAAGGTATTGGCCCCTCAGAGCAGAATGTGTGCGTCACCAAAAAAATTAAACATTATCTTTACTACTTCTGCCACATCAGTTTTGAAGTGGCTGGAGGCTACTTTGGTTCCAGAACAAAACAGAGCCAACTCAGGGTGAGCAGGGAACGGATAACCCAGCCATTGAGCTTTAGATAGGCACCTGCAGCACTTAAGAGCATCGTAACCGGAGGGCTATCTCACAGACTGCATATCCCCTGTGCCCGCTTCACAATCACAGTGTCCTCCAAGCTATCAAACATCTCTGGTAGGAAGGAGGTCTACACTGAGGTATATCAGGATGTAAGCTACCAAATTGTATTTTGCTTTGAACTTCTTACTTCAAAAAGGCAGAGGAAGCCCTTAAAATGAAAACTCTTGCTCTGTTTTTTATTAGCAATTAATATGGAGCTCAGTGAATGAAAACAACGCTGAAAAATGAAAAAAATGCTTCATAGAATTACATTATGCAAATTGTTCTAATGGAAAAGCATGCTTGCTTTATTAGAGCCCATATTGCCTGCTCTACAGTCATCTTCTTAATCAGACTAATTGCTCTCGCTTCTACAGTTTAGAGGAAAGGCAAGGATGCACGCAATTGTCAATGTAGATTAAAACTCATTTACAACCTCAAAATCTTCACCATGTTCTGCAGCAGCTCAGCTGAGCCACAGAAACCGCCCCCCTCCTCTGCCTGAGCTTGACAACATTGAGAAAGGCAACAGTTTCTTCCAGGAGTGCTGAAGTGTGGTTGTGCTAATGCTCTTGCTCCCTTTTTAATTTATCCAGGCTATCTCTCACAACAAGATGACAAGTAAGTGCCCCAGGAATTGAGGTGGATGTGCATGGACATCTACTGGGTTCACAGTAGCAGTACTGGTCTAAAAACTTGTCCCCTAGATGATAAGGCCCTCTGGAGCAAATTCACACATGCAGAAGAATTGCTGTGTATGTGCACAAGGTGCACAGTGAATAGAAAGGCAGTTGACCTTCCCTGTACTTGTCTGAATGGGAAAGGTGATTTTTTTATTTGGGAATACAGCGATGACACAGAGTGTTGTTCTGGAATAGCTTATTTGCCTAGAACAGTGATAGTCAATTTGCCATGTAAGACAAAAACGTCCAAGAGCTCATATGCTCCACCTAAAGGAAAGGCTTCCATAACAACCCCATTCTCTATATGGGCTTTGCATATCAGAAACAAAAGCCGGCTCAACAAGCCTGGATCTTGCCATGCCTCAATGTGATACTTCAGTGACTTTTTATGCAGTAGTAATTTCAATGGTACACATTTCTGGAAGCCCCAAAATAAGGTATCTGCAAAATGACAAATGATTGTCCTTCCCTCTACTCTCTTGGGCTGAAAACAATGTGAGAAACTTCCCATTTCCTACCTACAAAGTAGATTTGTTGCTAGAAGAGCTGGATCTCAATTTGAAACATGAATAAAACCTTCAGATCATCAAGTCCAGCTCTCTGCTCTTGCAGGATTTTATTTGGAGAAGGGTTCTAAGCCAGTTAAATCAACATACATTTGGATTTGGAGCTTGCCTTTATTTTTCCTCTTGTTCTGGTTTCAAAACACCAAAGGTCAAAGGTGTGCTACCACTGTGAATTCTTGCACAAATAGGGAAGACTCAGATCCCTGTGTGTTGTCAGCACCATGATTACTTTGCAAAGAGCCTGTGGAAGTTTTAAGTGGAGAAACAAAGTTGGGTTACTATTGCCAGCTTCAAATATTTAAATATCATGAGTCAGATTCCCCCAAATCCAAACAAACAATTTTCTTTAAATAGCAGCAGCTAAGGAGCTCTCTTGACTTAAGCCATTACCATTCCTTTGGATCACATTTCCTCTGCAAGCACAAGGGCAAGAAACTTACTTTTTGTAAAAGGCAAGACCCTCACCTCATCTCAGATCTCCAGGACCCACAGGTCTAAAAGCTCCCAAGGTGACTAAAAAAATCACAGGCATAGTGCTAAATGAACCTGTCTCCAAATGCTGCTTTGGTTTCCAAGTGCATTGACTTGGCATCTGGGTAAGCATTGGGTTTCTTTTCTTCTCTTTTCTTCAGCGCTCTTTTGTTTCACATACAGGGGAAAAAACAGTGTTTTTTCAGAGGGTACTGTGATAACATCCTTGCAAGTAGGTCCAGAGTCTCTCTTCCCCTTTGAAATGCCTTAGATTATGAGATACTTTCAAGTTAAAAAATTTCCAGGGAAGGAAATTTCTTCAGAAGTGTCCTTTGAGTCAAAGATAAAAGTGATGCCCAGCAGGTATAGGCTAGCAGTAGTCAAAGAAAAGATCAACTCCCAGCAGAAGCTGTGAAATTCACTCCCTCTAGTTCTGCTACTGTATAAGACTACACCATTCTCTATTCCTAATCTTTTTTTTTTTCCTATCCACTGGTTGTACCAATAAATGTGCAATAAATCTGCCTTTCTAGCGTAATTATCCCGCTGTTTATGATGTTTTCCCTGAGAACAGGACTTAGACCACCAAACATTTCATGCAGTGACCCAAGCTCCATCAAGAGGTGACACACCTGGACACATCTGCAGCAGGTGGAGCACACCCCAGGGCTGTGGGAGCGGGCACCAGCTTGGAGCTCAGGAAGTTGATCTTCAACTTACAGGTTTAGCAATGATCTTCTGATACATCAGTGAGCATTTAACATCTTCTGCCTTGGTAAATCTGAGATTTTCAGAAAGTTCATTGGTATTCTGTGGAGTTATACATTTGGATGCAATGCTATGAATATAGGAAATGCTAAGATTCTTTTGCAGAAAGGGGAAAATTAACCTGGAAAGGCAGGGTAAGCATCCCGACCAGGTACCAGGTGAGAGGCTGGTGGTGAAGGGAGTGTTTCTGAGAAACCTGTGTTTATCTCTTGCAAATCTGTATTACCATTTCAGCCCATATTCCTCATCTGCCCTCATGCCAACCATGTTGGTTCTCACTCTAATTTAAACCTGGGGCAAGCCAAGGAGAGAAGCTCAAGCTCAGGTCTGTGCCCACAGCTCTCTAATGCCACCTCCAGCTTCCCCGAGAAAGCCAGGTATGCAGAGAGGAGTGACACACAGCCACCTGTTCCAGTAGGGCAAATTATAATCCTGGATTCGTTGGTGCTACAACGTAAAATCAATGTTGCACATTAAAGGGTCCTTTAATGGACATCAAGAAGGAAATGTCATTCTTGTCTGGCTAGGTAAATTAGCTTTTAGAAATTAACTACATTGCTAGCACATCTCTAACTCACAGTCCTTTAAGATTGTTGAGGACCAGACCATTCATAAACTACTTCTCATCTTTAACTCCAGAAGCATTTACAAAGGAAGCTGGTGTCTTCCTGTCCCCCTCTAATACCTGGGGAACTTGAGTTTGGAAGATCAAATGACATTCCCCAGCCACCTAACAGTCCTGTGGCAGACTGAGTCTCCTGGCTCAGCTCCTGGGGTCCCTGCTATCAGCACAGCTGCTCAGACCATGACAGTTTCATTGTGTTATTTGAGAAGCTGTAATAAAATAGCTTATTTCCATGTTTTCTAAGTAACCCGTACTTCACACACCCCCATTGTGCCAGTATTGCAGGCAGAAACCCAATAAGCCTGTGCTGACTCCTGTATACCCAAACAGCAACCAAACAATACCATAACCCCAGTGTGCTAAGTGGCTTTAATACACTTCTTCTAAGTTAACTAAATGTTGCTGATGTTCTCTGATAAA
Organism: Pygoscelis adeliae; assembly: GCF_000699105.1. Classification (NCBI taxonomy): domain Eukaryota; kingdom Metazoa; phylum Chordata; class Aves; order Sphenisciformes; family Spheniscidae; genus Pygoscelis; species Pygoscelis adeliae. Next base: position 1,646,795 of record NW_008824247.1, on the reverse strand, counting down.
TAAAAGCCCTATAAACTGTTCCCAGTGGTACAGTACTGATCAGGGAGAAGTGTATCTCAAGGCAACTCCTTTACACTGAAGTTTTATATCAAGAATATGCTGAAACTTCACCATAAATAATTAAATATCTTTCTAAAATATTAATGCAGTTTGTTGATGGCTTCTGTTTTGCTTATGGTGTTTCAAAGATGTTGACTGTAGGCAAGTATAGATCTTATCTCTGATGAAAAAAAGCTTTGAAAATAGTCTAACACCTTTGCAGTTGAAAGTCTGCAACTGAAAAGTCTTTCTCCAGACAGGGACTTTTAACTGACGTGTGCTGTCTGCAAGGCAGCACTCCTAAGGAGAAAGATCTAAAGATCAAAACAGAGCACAGTAAAGTCACTGCAAACAAATCTATTCGGTGTTTGACCAACTAATGTCAGCCACTTACAAATGACAGAAGTTTGACTCCATAAAGCCACTTCCAGAACCAGGCTAGCTTAGGTAGAGATGTTCTGAAGCAATAATTGACATTATTTCCAAACTAACTAATACAAAAACTGGTTATTCAAGGCACTTCAGTGCTGAGAAATCAGATAACAGACTATAGTACATCACTTTCCTTATTACAGTTTCCGTCCATTTAGGAAGAGCTTATGGGTATCAAGGCTGATGGTATCTAACAAATGAATACTATCCCAGTTTCTGGAGCCAGTCACGATGGTGCAGATAATTAGAACTGCATTTTTAAACCTGGAGAAATGTGACAATGCTTTTCCAATTATTTTTCTGTTCAGAAAGGTTGGAGGTTTCCAATCAGCTGATGAGGGAACGCAGAGAGGAATCTGGAGTATTCCAATCTCAACCCTCCGCCAAGCAGAGGGCACAAATGCCACAGCTCTGGTGCCAGCTTTATGAGTTAAACACCTGTCTAAGCTCACTCTTCTAAGGATGATCCCACTTGGCCATGAGCAACTTTTGTTGTGAGCCACATGCCCTCTGCTCCCAACAGCTCCAAGTCTATCCATCACTAATATTTCTGTGCTGTTTGTTGATGATGGCAGACTGGTAAAAGCAAGGGGCTTGTACTGAACACTAGGGATTTCATGTCAAGAAAAGAAGGTTTATATTAAAGGAAACAGAGAAAATTAAGTACAGGATCAAAATATCTTCTGCTAGCTTATAAGTTGAGTCCCAGATGTGGAAAAGTACCCCTCACATCCTTGCCTTTGTGCCAATGCAGTAAAATAACCACTTTCAAAATGCCAAAATTAAATTGCCTCCTGTTACTGCGGTAAACCTACAGACAAGCATTGCTAATCTGTTGTAGTGAAAGCAGGAAGCTATTGTTTGTGTTATTATCTGCTGAGCACAGATTCCAGCACTGCACACAACTGCAGGGCATTGGTATGCTGAAACTCGCCTGCTCTGGTGTTTATGTTAAATGGGTTCACGTTGTTAAGTACCAGTGTAAGTGGTCAAACTCATTATTCCCTCCTAGGAATGTGCTCTCTCTGTTTCAAAATGAGAAGGAAGTGCTTCTGTTGACTCCCACAGCTTCATCAGACACCCAGAGCAAGGTTTGCCTGCAGACCTGTCATTGCAACATGACCTCGAGTCAATTAGGCCATTTCAAAATAAAAAGAGAATGTTGAATATCACTGGCAGATGGTGGAGCTCTGTACTAAGTAGAAAAAGTCTACATACATTTCTGAGGAACATGAATGAAAAGAATAAGCAGATAAAACTGAAATGTTGCTAGACCTTGGAGCAGAAATGCGGTTTTCTGGGGCGAGTTCTGCCTCAGCTGGGCAGGAATAGCAGAGCAAGGAGCAGTGGCGTCAGAGGGGGTGTTCTCCTGCAGCCTGCCCTGAATCATGGTTCTGCCTGCATCACAGAGATTCCCAGCAGCCTCCGCTCACGACAGAGCCTAAGCAGAATAATCAAAGCCTTAAGTGCTTCATAGCTCAATCCATTTACCTCTATGAAGAAGGACGTGCATAGCTTCCTCCCCACCTCATACAGCACCAACCTTCAGTGGTGGTGGGGCACAGACCTTTTTCTGAGTGCCTGGTCCATCTTCCAAAAGGGCACTTTCAAAACTACCAAAGTACTTTCAAATTGCTTTTGTATAATACTGTTGGTCTAGGTTCTTATCTTAGTGAATTAGCATCAAAAGGTCACCACCTGATCAAAGCGCTGGAATTCACACTACTTTCCCTCTTTGCTTGAAGAAGCAAAATTATTAACTAGGTTATTAGAATAAAAACTTAACACTATATATATTCACAACAATTTGCTCCCACTAATTAATTTCTGACTGAATACCCTGCCAGAGGATCAACTTACTACTGAGATAGAAATCACAGCACAGAGAAGCTTAATTGGATGGGAAGAAGTCCCAGAAGGACACAACTCCACTGCATCTTGATGCCACGGACCAGGCAGAGCTTGAACCGTGTGAGCTTGTGCAAACGCAGTTGCGATACTTTGCTGGTGGTGGGGCTGTCATTGCAAGCATCGGAGCATGCACAGGAGTGTGTGTCCTTCATAATGAAGAGGGGTTTTAATCAGCTTTGCATCACCGAAGCAGGCAGGATTACATCTCAGCGACAGGCTGGTCAGGTGTTCAACAGCACTATGTCCATGCTGGGATGTCAGCGAGCCTCAGGTCTGCCTATGCAGGGCACATCCCCAGGGCTGGCCGTCACAGCTCTTGCTCAGGTGACTCCGAATTGCCCCATCACACCACAGCGTCCCTGCAAACAACCCTTGTCCGTGTGGCCTTCAGCAGCAGAGGGGGAAGGCAGTGAGGCCGAGGGTGGGCACCATGCCCATGGCCCTCATTCCTGGGGCCCACAGGACTGCTCAGGACTGCATCCCACCTGCCAGACCATGCTGCCAGGAGACACTGCAGAGAGATATGTCCATAGTCGGGCAGGACTAATCTTGCTATGGTTGACCGCAGAAAGGGGAGACCAACGCATACAAGTTCATTTCAGCCAGTATTAGTCAATCAAAGCAGGCATGTTACCAAAATTCATCCAGCAAAAGCATCCATAGGACAATCCCTTACTGGGAGAAATTAGACTGGCAGCTGTCATCTGGTCTCTCTTCCTTTTTTTAAGGGAAGACCATGAAGGATTTGGTCACAGGTCAGCACCTGTCCTGCACTGACCTGGCCATGACCAGTCTCGGTTTCGGTATGTGGTCAGTACTTCATGAACACGGATCCATCAGCTTTGTCTGGAGGACATGGGGTACAGTCCTCAGAGGAGGTCTTCCTTGAGGCTAAAGGTTGATCCAGTGATGAGTAACTCAACATGCAGCATCCCCAAATTATAATCAAAACTGAATATTGGATTATTTTAATGAAATTTCTCTGATCTGTCACTTCTGCTAACTGAATGGTGGTTAAATGACCTGGGGCAAACTGAGACAGTCCCTGTGGAAAACTTCATAACACTACCAGCAAACTAAAAAGCAAAATGCAGGTCTTCTTTAAAACAATCTTAATTCAGTTTGTTACAAAACTGACTCTGAGTTCTGCCAGCAGCCTGATAATGCTACTAAAATGCAGTTGTACTCTTTCACCAGACGAAAGGGTAGGAGTTCTTCAATTCTCCTCATTCAGTACTGAGATGAAAGGTCCTTTTCTTTACAAAAAAGTTGCTAGCTCTCAGTAGACCATAATCCTCATGTTGGAGTCTTAAGGTTAACAGCCTGGGTTGGGACATTTGTCTTTTGAAATGTCTTTCATGCTTGGATAAATCATTCCCTTCCCTTGATGCAGTATCTTTTTTCCTAGCAGTTATTCAAAAGCGATCAAAACATCTGTGAAGGAACTGTAGATGGGAGAGACAACAGACACCTCGAAATTGCAGGGAGTTTTGAAAACACCTACAGAAAACCCAGATGGGTGTTTGATGGAACATTTTATGTTTTATTAGCAACAGTCATAGTAGTTCACTGGAGCCTCTGAAATGACTCGCTCGCTCCTCTGGGTGACTTGTCTCTCCCTCATCCCAAACACTGCAGCCCATCGCAGCGGACAATACTGACTTTGCAGAGCAGCATTAAGGGATGAAAAGTGTGTGCTCTGCAAATTCACGGGCTGCCCTCTAACAAAAATAGACCTCCCTGAAAGAAAGCAAGGCCCAGGCATGCACATGGGCTTGACATTTAAGAGACTGTCATCACACTGGCATTAATGAAGTTTGCACTAACGCTCATCACTGGTTGTTCCTGGACGAAGTACGTGCAGATTCCTGGCACCCAAATGATTCGTTGCAGAAAGCACACAGCAGAGAGGAGCAAAGGACAATATAAAAGCAACCTGGAGCGTGAGTGCGATGGGCCTGGTACATTTACCCCAGCTCAGTCTCCTGAAATGTTGTCACAACAGGATCATGTTGTGCAGCCAGACCTGGGGACATGGAAGAATTGCTGGGTCCTCCCCCATTGACATTGCCTGAGCTATTGGTGCAGCTAACTTCTGCCACACCTTTCACTGGATGAAACATAGAAAATAAAACAGAGGTTGGCAAATCGTGACCTGTGCTGGCTGGACTTCCCCAGACAAATTCAGGGAAGACCAGCACAGACCAGCAGCTCATGCTGGAAGGCAGATCCATGCGGCCCCAGCTTTAAGGAAGGGAGTGTGCTGTAGGGACATGAGCTGTGTCACACCACCTGCGTGCAGGGCCAGTCAATGGGTCTTGAATATTTTACCTTCCTCACTGACTCCTGGATCCTGCTGTCCTGATCATCCATGTTGCTAAAAGGTCATTTCCCTCCCAGATAGTCTCTTGGGAGTGAATCAGTCAGCCTCCGCTGAAACCAAACTGGCACATGGTTCCTGGCAAGGGCCACTCCAGGTGGGCAGGGTGGACAAGGCTGCACCAGACTGGGCTCCCGCTGCCCTCTGCAGCCTCCCAGCACCCTCCTGGGGGACTTCACCCATCAGACAGATCCCCCATGCTTTCTGCCAGGGCATGTGAGTTGCATCCTCAATTTCAGGAGATAAAACCATTCTGCTGGCGGACTGCGACTCACCCTTCACACCTTTTCAGACTCTACGCAACTAAAGAAAACCCCAAAATAATAACCAACATCTTAGAGCCACCAGGGATTTCCACAGATCCCAGGGAAGACGAGGGATGAGTACTATGCAAAGAGGACGCAGCCGCCAGCTGTAGGCACAGCCAGCCCACAGCGGTGTGGCCACGGATGCTGTTTGCTGTGCTGAAATGGCCAAAGGGCTCACCCAGCGCAGCGTCTCCTCCAGCTGCTGCCATTCCCATTCAGGGACCTGCTTTTCTCAGTCTTTGGTGAACACGCAGGGATGTACTGCCACCCGCCCCCAGCACCCTGCCTTGGGCAGTCTCCGCTCCACACCACTCTGGGAGACCACAGCTTGAGCACCAGCCAAATTACATGATGTTTCACAGTTTCTGAAAAAAAACAAGTTACTGCAAGTCTGTGTGTGAGGAAGCACACCTTGGTGGAGGGTTCCTTTTGTTCCTGCTCCCTTCTTTCTGCTAGACCAACCTGCCAAAGAAGCTGATTTTTATATTATTTGGGTAAGAAAAGCAGAGAAATATATTCATAGCAAGCAAAACAGGAAAAAAAAAGCAAATACAAGGCAGAGGTTAAATTTAGTGTTTTTCTGGTGTTTGTCAGATCCCTCTACACACAAGCTGCAGTGAAGCTGGGAATGCCTTCCTCTTTGCAGAAGCAAGACCTCAGCTGTGGTTGAACCTGCAGCTCCATCTGTGCCACTGTGCCCTTGGCTTAGGGACCAGAAAACAGCCTCTTCATTTACTGGTACGGACACAGCCATAAGGTTGTGCCAGTGACCAGGCTCTGGGAAAATGTGTCTCATACAGTGTTTTGCATCCTGAGTTGATGCCTCCCAGACAGAAGCCAGTCTGTCAGTCTTACATAGCAACCCTGCACCTTGCGTCTGTACAAGGTCCTCACCAGGATGGAGGGCTGAGGTGACTCCAAATCCTGCCGCGTGTTCCTCACCCCCTGCTGCAAATCCCTTCCAGGAAAACTCGTCACCTGTGTATTTCAAAGTGGGCCCCAGAAAGTGAGGCTGGACCCAGGTTTCACTGCAGTTAAGATAATTTGGGGCCCTGTACCTTCACCCTGTCCTCACAAGCACAGACCGATGCTGCTGGAGAGCCCATGACAGCCCATTGCCATGGTGGATGCTCTTTGCAGAGACCAAGGGACACCCACCTTTGGCAGATGATGCTCCACTGGAAACTGAGATCCTGAGAAAACCACACCAGCTGCAATGCGTCCCAGCCAAGGGCCAGGCTCCCACAGGTCCTTCCTGCTGCCCTGGGGGAAGCCCCATCGCAGCTTCTGCAAGGGTTAGGGGTGGGAAAGTGGTGCCTGGCACCCTGCCCTGCCTCCCCGTGTTTCTGTGCAAACAGAGCAACCACGCACTTCCTGCCAAACACCTCCCTTAGACTAAGGAAAACAACCAGAATAAGAGCAAAATCTCTCTGACAGAGCACAGTGTGTGGACGCCGTCCACGAGCTGGTGCAACACAGAGATAAGATGGCATCTCACATCTGCATGCGTGAAATTCATAGGTAGTCCTCAGATTGTATCTAGCTAATGCAGACATTTCTCATGTTAGCATGACTAGACAAACACTTTAGGAAGAAAAGAACCGTATCTTTGTGCACGCTGATTCCTGTTTCACTAAATTCATAACCTTAATATCGCATTAACACAATGTGTACGTGTATGCTGTAATTGCATTCCAGCTGCCTGAATGCTCCTCTTAATTTAGTCATGCCACTTTAGCTTTGTTGTGAGTTATAAAACATTCTTGCTCTCAAGAAACAAATTAATTTACAGATGTTACAAGAGATAGGATTACCCAGCAGGATTTCTTTCTTTTTAACACATGCCATGCATAAACTTTATTACAGAAAGTAATTTCTTCAGGGAAGTCCAACAGGCACTTACACTAATGGTAGAGGGAGACAAATTACAAAGATTTTTGAGCTTCAAGGAGCATCGCAGTCTCCTCACAACTGATTTGAAGGAGCTCTGCTGCAAACACTAGAGCAAAGCAAGAACACCAGGGGGTGTTTTATTGGCTCAATAGTTTGAAGCTGAAACCTAAAACATTCCCCACTTTGTTACAAAGATCTGTGTATGGATGAGCTATATCTGGTTTATTAAATAATATTTATTTAAATAAAAATGAGTTAAAGCAAAAGCAATCTTTTCTGGACTACTGGCAAGCAGCCATATTCTTGTGCAGTCCTTTTCCTGCCACGTTTACCCTATTTCAAATCACCCCCTTGGTCATGCATTTACTGAGTCACATTGTTATGCTGTGAAAGGTGCACTTTTGCTTATCAGAGTGCTGTTCCTAATTAAAATAATTAGATGCGGTGTCAATAGATGGTGCTGAAGAGCACCAACATCGCCCTGGACTGCTGTAGCGTCAAGAATATCCCTAAATTGCAACCGCTGTCGTTAGCTGCTGTTTATATAAACTTTCAGTGACCTGTACTTTTGGAGATACTGCACTGTTTCCAGCCATCAGTACATAATGAACTTTGGTATTTCTATAAAAACATCTTAACATTCTTAAATAAACATGAAAATTTTATTTTGTACAATAATAATATGTCTCTATATTAGCCATCTTCTTTAATGCCTTCTTTGGAAGTTGTCTGTAATGTAGTTTCAGTATACATTCTCTGTTCTTTTGGGGTACTCTGGACACTCTGACACTGTGATTTATGAGAACAAAACACACCTTTCACCTGTAGTCCCAGTGATCTTTCTGCCTTGCTGCGCAAGCTCTGCTCATGGTATTGACAGCTAGGGAGACCGGCTGGAGACGAGCTGGTGAAATAAAGTTTATTTTGAATAGGGTGATGCCATGGGCTTGAGTTTGGTGATACTGACCCCAGGCCATACAATTAAGGTGAAAATATCACAACTGTTCCCAGCTGGTAGCTTAACAAAAATACATCAGTCCTGAAGGGCATGGGAACCTGCACTTGGAGGCTGTGTTCTCTCAGAGGACTCTGAGAACTGTAACTTTCTCTCTTCACTTTTTATATATCCAAGAACCAGCTCATGAAAACATTCAATTCTCCTACTTCCAGAAGAGATGAATTCGATATTGCTTTGGGAATTTAATATCAAGATATTAAAGAGATGCTGCAACTTAACTAAAACCTACACATTTGATTCTAAGCAATTGGATGCAATGTGTTGACCTGTGTTGTACAAGAAATCAGATTTTTCCTTCTGGCTCTTTTCTATAAAATCTATAACTTTCAGTCTTGAATGCTCTTATACAAGAGAAAAATTAAATTGTATCAGGAGAGGAGTGAAGGATGCACACTTTGGATACCACTGCACACAAATCTTGTTGAACCAGCCATGGACTTCCCATAGTTGCTAAGCAGATCTCTCTGTACCTTTCATCTCTCACATAAACTATAAAACGTTCAGCTTGGATAGCCCGTTACTACAAACACCAATGCCCATTAGAACAGGGCATTGCACTTGGTTGGGGTCTCTGGACTTCGCTTGGTTCCACCTAAAACTAGGCACCCAAACCAAGAAATCTCAATACATAAATACTGGCATCTCCAAGGCGAGCTGAATTGCTCCCTCCCAGGACTGGAAAGAGAGAGCTCAGGAGGGCGAGACTCCAACACCTCGGATGCTGTTTGTCTGATGAGTATAGGTTTAGGTGTAGCCCCAAGTTAAAAATTAAATGCTGTAACATCACAGCTCATCAGATTCTCATCAGGTCTAACACTTAAATTGCTTAACATTTGAATTTTGGTGGAAGACCAAGACAGTTCCAGGATCCTTCACTTCGCATTTTTAGGAATCTCTGTCTGCTTGCTCAAAATTGCTCATGATTGATCATGTAGCTTGTGCAGCTTCTCTCTGTCAAACTTCCTAAATTGCTTGAAATATATATTTACAAGACAGATGTGTATAACTCAGTGAAATATCCCACAATACATAAAGTGTGACTGAATGGTGCTGACAAGAACTGATATGCTTGTCCCAGACATCGCATCATATAGAACTGAGTACGTGCGACTTAGGAAAGGTCAAAAGTCCTAAAATAGCTGATGTCCAAAAGCTCATCCTCTCCCTCAAACTCTAGCACAGATAATGCCACCACTCAATTACTGCCACACTATTTTTTTCTTTTTCCAACACATCATGACATTCTGATGCCAGATAATTTTTGATGTAACCAAACCTTGGAGGGAGGCTGGATGTCACACATTTTTATTTGGATACTTGGGTTTAATGCAAGTGACAGCTGGATTTTTTCGTCAGCTTATTCCAATGTTAAAAAGATACATGTTAAAGACCCATCCATGCACCTTCTCTCAGAGGTACCAGATGATCTGGCATACGCGATTCATTAACAGAACATTTGTTTCTCCAGGAGCAATACATGTGTCACTTGTGCTCTGAAGCGATGCATCTTTCTTAAAGAATCTGCACCTACTTCCTTCTGATCTGTGGGACAGACAGAGGGTAGGTGTGGTATATCTGGACCCCATCCCACGCAGAGCAGGTTCGGGGGTCCAGTACCCCGTGCTTAGAACTTTGCAAGGCCAGGCTTCAAGTACCTCTTCTGTCCAGAGCCTGGACCGCACCGCGGTGCCAGTTTGTGATGCAGAGCCCTTTTGCAAGTCAGCTTTGCCTCCTCTTCACCCAGGTAGCCACTCCAGAGGAACAGGAGTAGGAATTTAGGGTGAGGAAGGGTAGGACACCAGGCATGCACAACTACCGGCACGTGCCTGGCCACTCTCCCAGGCTGCCAGAAGAGCCCCCTGCATCCAGTGGGGTCACAACGAGAGAAACCAGAGCCTTGCATCACGGGCATGGCAAGGCCATGGGGTCATTGACAGAAGGATTGACAAAAAATATCAACCTTGTCCTCGCCGAAAGCTTGGAAGACCTTCCAGAGCTTCTTGGTGGCATTAATACACATCTTAACGTTAGTTACCGACAATGTGGCACGAAAATCTTTTGTATGATGTTAAATCACAGCCTGTGTCTATGAAGCAAAGTTTTAAAGTTTTCAGTTCAGAATATAAGCCAGCCAAATCACTAAGCTGTCCCAGTGTAAGTGATGGGGAATCTGAGCTGGCATGCTGCCCCGCACTGCTCCCCGCTCCTTTGCAGCTCAGCAGAAGTCCTGTCCGGCCCAATTCATTTGAATCGGATTTACAATCTACTATTATAGTCATATTTTAAAAGCCTTGGAAGAACAAATCCATAGTTAATGGGATGTGTTTGTAATCTCACAGGTGTTTTACACAATTCTGATTTCAGTGGTCTATATATTAAGATTAGTTACTGCCTGTGCACTCACACCATGCCACAAGATGGTCCTGCGTTTTGAAGATTAGCCAAAGTCTGAGTCAATACATACTTCTATGTACTTTCAGATAAAACCTACATTATGTTACCATTGATTATACCACTAATGGAGAGAATAAAATACTATTCCCTCTCAAAGGGAGCATTCTACATGGGAGGGAACTGAGTATCCAGATTAAAATTAAAATTAATATAAACCTGGATATAATACTGTGTTTAGAAATATAACATACTACACTGCCACAAGCATGATCTTTGTCCTGTCATAGTGACAGTATGGAATAATCACCTAATTAAAACATTTTTGTGGTTGCACTACAAATATAGTGGCATCCAGACTTCAATAATCAAATGTAGGTGTTTCTCCCTTGATGCTGCTGCAATGGAGAGTTAATAGTCTTCAAACACAGCCTGTTGATGCTGATGGGTTTAAGAAGCACAAAACCTTTAGCGAACTGTTCATGCAATAATCACCTACAGCAAAGAGATCTGAGGGGTGATCTATTTCCTTTCACAATCCCTCAAAAATGTAACCTCTAAATAATATTTCTACAAATTCTCAGAAGACATTGTCAAGGATACACTATTTCTTAACATGTAAGCAAGATCTAATCCTTACTTTAATTCAGATTCGTAAGGTGGGATAACTGCCATTCCTCACGTCTGGACAGCCGTAGCATTTTCTGCCCCAGACAAATACACAACAGCTAGTTGTCCTGGTTTCGGCTGGGATAGAGTTAATTCCCTTCCTAGTAGCTGGTACAGTGCTGTGTTTTGGATTTAGGATGAGAACAAAGTTGATAACACACCGATGTTTTAGTTGTTGCTAGGTGGTGCTTACAGTATCTACCGACTGAGAAGGCTGGAGGTGCACAAGAAGCTGGGAGGGGGCACAGCCAAACTGGCCAAAGAAGCATTCCATACCATGTGACGTCAGGCTCAGTACAAAAACGGGGGGAAGCTGGCCGGGGGGGGGGCCGCTGCTCGGGGACTGGCTGGGCATCGGTCGACGGGTGGTGAGCAATTGCACTGTGCATCACTTGCGTTGTGTATTATTATTATTATTACTACATTATTATTATTATTATTATTATTATTATTATTATTATTTTATTTCAATTATTAAACTGTTTTTATCTCAAGCCACGAGTTTTTCTCACTTGTTCTCTTCCAGTTCTCTCCCCCATCCCACTGCGGTGGGGGGCGGGGGGTGAAGGAGTGAGCGAGCGGCTGTGTGGTACTCAGTTGCCAACTGAGGTTAAACCACAACACTAGTGGTTATCTAATTTAGCAAAGATTATTGTCCAATCAAAGCAATATTGTAGATTAACATTTGAACCAGGTGCGCTTTTATTTTTTGGCACAGAAAAGCTCGTAAGTTCTCCTGATGTTTTCCAATACGTGCTCTACCATTCAATACATCGCTCATTTGAAATGAGTGAAGCAACGCCACCACAACTCAGCAATGAGAAAAAGACCAGCAAGTTGGGTCCAAAACATCCCAAATAGGCAAACGTGATTTCTACTTCTCACATGGAAATCTCACTAAAAAAATATTCTTGGGTTAGGCAAGCCCTCTCTGAAGGTAGCTGTAGAACCACCCCTAACGTCCTTCCTGTGCGCAGGGCAGGGGCAGGCTCCACTCCAGATGCCGGGGAGCACTGCTCAGGTCCAGGGGAGAGCGGGTATAGGTATAGGTATAGGTATAGGTATAGGTATAGGTATAGGTATAGGTATAGGCAGGGGAGGCACGGCCCCACAGCGAGACCTGCCAGGGGAGTGTGGCAGCTGGAGGGGCCCTGGCGGGAAGCAAAGGATCAACCATTTTCAGAACAACAGGACTCGGTACCTTCTTCACCAACAAACAGGGCTTCCCGAAAGCTTCCTGCTCCCATCAGCAGTTTCTCCTCTAAACAGCCCCAACGTGTGGCCCACCCCTTGCCTGTAAAAGGGGTAGAAGCCATGGAATGGCCTCTCTTTTTATCTGTTTCTTTCAGTTGCTTGCTGACTCGAGTCCCTGCCTTTGGCATTTTGTTCTGCCACTTCCAAATACCTTTTGGGCTGCCACCTCTTCCCTTGTCTGGGCACAGGTTGCTCCAGATCTGCACTGTTGCAGATGCCTGACCCCACTTTGTCCACCCCAAATGTGCTGTAAGAGCTTGTGCTACTTGGTGCTAATGGAAATCCTCCAGGGATGTCCCGGGGGAAGATGCCACATCCCCTCCTGTTCATGCCAGCACTACGGGACACCAGTCAAGCAACATCCTCTGGTGGAGCTGCTATAACATTAGCAAGCTGGTGGGCTTTTGTTCCTTGCTTTGGCACAAAGGAAAAACCTCCCCCTGCTTTTCTCTCGATGGGAACTATCAGAAGGGATGCTGTGAACTTAGGAGCTAATGCATCTTTACTTTTTCCGTTTTCCAAGGTAATGCTTTCACCTGCTGATGCCAGCCTTTGATTGACCACACTTTCCATTGCACTTCTATTATAACTCCAGCTTCTGCCTCATGCTTTCTCTTCCTTGCATAGCAATTCACAGTTGCTGCAGGCCACGTGCAAAGGGCCCTGCTATTTTTCCTGAGGTGCATAAAATGAGACCGATTTTCATGCCGCACTGCACATGGGACGTGCAGACACAACAAAGCGCTCACTGGACACACGCAGCTGTTTTAGCAACCACCACAGAGTTGCTGAAACGCCACCCGGTGACCACAGAAAGAACATGCTGCAGGCTGGGCCATAAGCTTCATCTGGGATTCATCTCATCCAATTTTAGCTGCGTAAAGGTTAAGCATGAAAAGTAATCACATATGGCCCCACATGGTCATCAGGGAAGTGTGGAGTGTTTCAACCATAGGCTGCAGTGCCCTTTCAGAGATCACAGGGCATCTCATCTGGCCTCCACAATCTGCTCCAGGTCACAGGTCTCCTCTAGATCCTGGGTCCTATCTACCAGCCCCTAGAGATGCCACAGACTCCATAGGGTGTCTCAGTTGACACTGCGGCAACTGAATCATGCCCCACAAAGGGGCACTTTAGACAGGACGTCAGCAACTTTTTTGAACAAAATACGTAACTAGCTACATTTAGGAGCTGAATCCCATCATGAGCCAATAGGTGCAGAGTTCTGGAACATTCACCTATAGAACTATAGGTTTGCTTGCTGTTTGCTTCATTACTGCACATAGTTAACTAATCACACAGGTAACAGTGGGTGGGACTTAGCTCCAGGTTGTAGGCAACTAAAATTTGGTATGGAGAACTACAACTTCATTCAGATGGCTTCTCTTAGGTACCTACTGCCATGAGATTTCCTTACCCCACCTGGTCTCCAGCTGCTTGTTCAGCTTTAAATGTATAGATGTCTATAAATGCACCAGTGTAGGTGTCTTAATCCATCACCCGAATCTTACTCCAGTGGTAAAGCAAAAGATAACTGGGCTCAAATGCTTTTCATAAAACTTCAGCACCTCTTCACCCTTCTGTGCATGAAATGCTCAGTGAAAAGGCAATGTTCATTGCTGTAGTATCTGCTGAACATTTGTTTTGCTATCACTAAATAAAATCAGGTAAGATTCTTGCTGAATTATTTTGCTTGAATAAACTACACTAAAAGTACACAAAACTAGTCTGTGTTGTCTGATCACCAGTATCTTCAGAAAATGTCATATTTAGTTCTTATGGCAAAGCTCAGCCATTAAAAGAATCATTTGGTCAGTAAAATCAATTAATATAATTTTGAGCAATAAAGAATTCTAGCTTAAAAAAATAAACAAACCAAGAGCCAACTCTTCAGCTGCTGAAAACTTTATTCTGTTATTTCATACACCTGAGCTATGAAGGCTTGTACAAAAAAATAAAATAAAATCCCAGTATGGTTTTACTGATGTTAAAACTGCAGCCTCATATTTTTTAATCATTTATTGTAAGTATGAAGAGGGGGAGGAAAACTGCCAATGAATCTACTGAAAGCACTTAACCTTTTGGAGATTATGTCATTATTGTTGCAATGAGGATTGACTAAGATGTTTCAATTTTTTTAAGAAATGCCAATTTTCTTCAAATCTTCCTGCAGAAATGTGTCCCATTGCAGGGAGAAATTCACTGAGAAGTGAACTTCAGTTCAAACCCTTTTGCTGTCTCATCCAGAAAAAAAATCCTTCAGTTCTTGCTGAACAGAGCAAGGGCCTGACTTTGTCTCCTCCACCTAGTGGGAATGCACCAAACAACAGGCCACTGAGAGAGGAAAAGAAGGGCTTATAAAAACACATATTAAAACTTCCTTTACTAGCAAAATTCAAAATAAAATACTTGTAGCAGCCCCAGCTGCGACAGGGAGTGCAGCAATATGAAGAGATGAACATTTGGGTGGAATGTAAGACCAAATCCTCCAGCGGAGGAACGAAGTCCATCAGTACATGGAAGGTATATGTATGTAATATGGCTTGCAGAACTCGATCCTGTGAGAAGCTGAGTGGCTTTTGCAAGATGCTATTTGAAGGTACCCGGCACTGAGGCGTGGGAACCATGAAGCCTTCAGATAGCATCTTGCAGACTTGGGTCCCTAATGCAATATAAAACATATTTGCTCCAGTTAGTGACCTGAGAGCATGCTTTGGCTTCGTTTTTCCCCCAAGCATTTGCTGTTAAGTTAATTAAGCATTTCAAAATAAGAGTCTCTCACTTCCCAGAGACTCCACATAAATACTACTCTCTCTTCTTCTAAGGGCCAGATTTTCTGCAAGGGTAAATCAATACAGTTTCACTGATTAAGGATCTGGCCTTAAAAGTCTATCCAGTGCATTAAAACCAGCGCAGCATAACATATGCCTTGGCAGTAGAATTCTCCAGGTTAATATTTGAGGGAAATTTAGCAGTAAAAAAAAAAAACACCTCTATTTTGAAATGCTGCCATTTCTTTAATCGGTGCTGACCACCACAGTTTCTCCTCTTGTGAACTGTACAGTTATGGTCGGAGTTTCACTGTCATTCTCCTCGAGCTTTAGTGCAGCGTTGTCCAAGCCGGTGCTTCTGGGCTGTGGCAAGGCAGTGGGTTCTGCCGTCCGAGTTGGAGTGGAGCAATACAAGATGAAGCCCACCATGATGATAACAAAGGACAGGATATAAAGACCTGAAAACTGGCAGAGGAAAGGAAGAGATGCATTAAGGCTTGTCTGATGTAAAAACATGTCAATGCTGCCTTGTTTTAAGAATGTGAAAGGTTCCCTTCCTTCTAAAAATTATTTTAATGAGGATTATCACCATGATCTGTATTCAGGTCTGAAAATCAAAATTCAACAGCTCCATTCACTGATAGACTCAAGGTGCTGGCTGGTTTTCTCTGCATCTCATCCTCAACACTGTTGGACAGGGAGTTTCCTTAGGTCTGCATATAAGAATCTTAACAGAGAGAACAAATGGCTGTAAATATGGTGATACTGAAGGATAGTTGTTTACACACGTGAATGCTGAAACATTGTACCCCTAAGAGAATTTTGGTTCAGCACAGCCAAAGATTTCAGGTCCTGGCAAGAGATGAATCCCTCTGTCCTACTGCAAGTCACCAGAGCAGCTGGTTCTCTGCACAGCTCTCTTAACCACCTGCAGAGCTAGATAAATGTTATTACTGGACCAAAACCAGCTTGCTCTCTACACCCAGCAAGTCCTTGAAGAGAGGGAGACTGGGGCTCCTTTTACAAGATCGGCATTTGTGCTCTGTTAAGAGTGGTGTGAGGTAAGAGTATGAACTGCCGAGGTACATCAGGCATTTAATTCACTATCATTCACTTGCCTGTTAAAAGTCCAACAATTGCTGAGATTCATCCACCTTGACAGAAAAATAAATGCCAGATTCAATAATACAAAGTGTTCAAGCTGTCCACAACCACGAATACTTCTTTAGCAGATTTGTTGAAGTCCTCCATATTGCCTTTGCCAAACCACACTGATTAAACAGTAGGATGAAGGACACAGCACATCCTACATCCCACTGTCAATATTACCTAACCTCCTTAGCTTCCTTAGACATGCTTGAAAAATATGTTCTAGTTTATCAAGCAGCAGAGCTGGATGAAATGAATGGTAGAACCTGGACAGTGGACTCTGATCCAAAAAAGACTGAGGCATCTACAATTAAGGCGTTGCAATTCCTAGCTGGTAGTCACTTGGCTCAGAAACCCTTGGATGACACCATGTGAATGGAAAAGCAGACTGAAACACACTGGCCTTGTGATACATGCCCTCTTTCCTCACCTTGCTGGCTGTTCGCTCGGAGGAGCTTGAACTCAAGCATTCACTCTGCACAGGAGGAAGCACCAAGCTTTGAAGATGTCCTGACGGAGGCACCAGCAGTGTCCGTGGTCCTACCCCTGACTGACCCATTCCCATCAAATGGGCAGAGCTTGGGTCTGTATCAAGACACCTGCACAACTTCTCCAGAGTGCAACTAAGGCCATGAGTGAACATGTGCTTGTATGCAAAGACATGTGGCTGGCAGGTGAGACTAGGCGGTCACAGTAACTGCCAGACCCTCTCGTAGTGCGTACAAGGCAGTAGGTGTCTCTGATCCTGCTCAGAATTAATTCCTCCGCGAGTGGATACAGTCACCCAGCCAGGCTGCCAAAGCCATTGCAGCGTAGCTGTGATTCAAGGCCTGCCTATGCGTTTGCAGCTATTGACACAGGTGAACCTTAACCATGCTGCTCCAACTGTTCTTTTTCTTTTTTTCTTTCTTTCTTTTTTGGGGAGGGGTCAGTACTTTTCCTGGGTTTTCTTTTTTTTTTTTTTAATTTCAAATACTGCAGCAACTTCATTGCTTCAGACCCTGATTTTAGTTATACCTGTGCAGCTTATATCCCCATACTCACTATCAAGCCTAAAGACAACTTGAAATGTTACTGGAGGACTGTAACTCCATCTAGTGTCTGTATCTGCAGTAGACGCCCTTCCATAACAGTTTATACAACAGAAACATTTTGAGACCTTTTTTAATATCTCTTGAGGGATTACAGGTATCTGTATATAATGAGCTCATTAGGAACAAGCACAGCAAAGATTCATTATGCAGTAAAAGAAAAAAAAGGGCTTATCAAGACAGATTTGTGAAATTCACATTACGCCTTAAACAGACTCAACTGGGTCTGAAAAGTTGATGCATTAGCAAAACACTGTGCTCAAGTCAAAACATCATAAATTCCTGGGCTCAGTCTCTACTGCAGCCGCTGCAGGTCTGTGCTGCTTCTGTTTCAAAACAGGCTCAGACCACAGCAATTCAGAGCTCTCCGTGGCTTGCTCCGCTCTGCAGCCCAGCCAAGCCTTCAGTGGCTTGCTGTGAAATATCATCTGGTAATGGTGAATAGAGAGCGATTCCTTGCATTTTTGTTTGTAGATTCCTGTGTCCAGGGTGCTTTTTAATCCGGGAAATGTCCTGCCTGGTTTCTTTGCCCCGTAGGTAAAGAAACTATATGGTTAACTTGGCAATAAGATTTTCTACTGCTAAGAAGTGTTATGATAAAAGCAGTGTCAAAATCAGGCGCTCTCAGTTCTTGGTTCCTAAGCTATCTCAGATCCTCTGATTACTAAAGATGTGGTATTATTATTGCTCCCCTTTTTGCTCTTTCATTGTTTCTAACCACAGATACAAGTTCCTATTTTAATAAATATCTGAAATTCTCTCATAATACAACCCCAAAGTCTTCTCTAATTCATTTTTCCTCTTTGTTACCAGAATACCCCGCAGTTAGTAATTATGGGATGATCTGCTCCCAGAAAAACCTCTCCCCAAAATACGCTAAAAATCCTGAAGAATAAAAGGTTATTATATCCCCTCCCTTCCAAAGCTCTTGCTTACTTATTCCTCTTTACTATTATGAATATAAATTTATAATCACTTCTTGAGTTAAGCTATCTGGGTGCCAAAATACATGTTCGGAAGTGACTTAGAAAGGATTTTTTTAATTGTTAGAATGTAAGTATGGATCGCTTCCTACACTCATTTTTAATGGATGCTTTGTCGCTTGGAGCAAATTTTGGAACCCAAAACAGGGAGGAAGGCTGAGCTAAGAGGCTCTTGAAAAGGAAAATCTAGCTGTAGTCAGATCCTACCATTACCAGACCTCCACTGCTGGAAAATAAATTGGCCTTCATTTTCAGAAACAAATCTGACCTAAAAGCTTCTGGCTCTCCATAATGCTGAGAAGAAAGCAACCACATGGAATAATACAAATTAAGTTCTTAAGCAAAGTTCACAAGCTTCTCACTAAGCCCTTCCAGTCACTGAGCAATTGACTCCATTACTCCAATTGCTGTAACGAGCTAGGTTCCCTCAAATGATTCTGGATGAAAAGTGTAGGGTGGAATGAAATCTTTTTAGCACCGTCATTTAGCTTGAATAGACACTGCCAAAAATATTTGAGAGCGCAAAAAAAGTAACTGTTTTTGCTCTTTGGAGAGCATAGAGAATAATACATTTATCTGCATTTTTTTCAGTTCCTTTAGTCTCACCTCAGCAGTAGTACCGAGAAAGCTTGATTCTTCTCCCAAGATGTTGGTAATGAACAGATTAAATGTCTAAAAGAAAATATTAATTTCTGGAAATCAAGCCAAACTGATCCGCTCTCAGACACCAAATGCCTTTCAGGACAGGGAGGTTCAAAACCTCTCTTTGGTCACTTGGAGAGATAAACCAAATCTAGCATACAGTTCCACATGGGGCTTACGGCAAGAACTCTACCATTTGAACACCTCGGGAAGTTATTCACTATTTCTTAACATTAACTCTAACATATTTCATGAAGTGTGAAATTGTTTGAAAATCACTGTCCGCCTAATGGTGCGATGCTATGTAATTAACTAAGTATGAGTCCTTCTGATTGACATCTGCCAACGATGAATGATACAAGCTGTGGAAATGTACAAGTGCAAATGATTGTTCAGGGGATTTTGAGAACATTATGCTTTATTTATAATTTTGGAGCAAAAACATAACTGAAATTACAGCAAAAGAACGAAGGTACTTACCTTATAGAAAAAGAGGAAAAGCCCAAAGAACAGACTGTAGAGATCCGCAGTCAGAATACCCAGGTTGACTGAGGTTGCACTGGTAACTTTAATCACTACTGGCATGAAGCTATACAGCGCAAACATACACAGGGCAAAGGCTGTGAACAGTAATGCTGTAAAACAAGATGACAATTTACTCCTAAGGCACGGAATAATGATTTTAAAGAACACTGATATTCTTCAGATGCTTTAAAACCATGCATTTTTATCTTTTAGGATAAGGTTTCCTAAAAGATATGAGAATGTAAATTTAAGAAAAACATGGCAGAAATACTTCTTTTTCAAGACTACCCTATATTGCAAAAATTACGGTATCTATACAAGAAAGTTCTCATTCTTTCCTAGTTAACATAAAAGCTGACTGAAGAAATTTAGAGCCGCATTCCTTACTAACATATAGTTCTGTTGAGATCAAAATGTGTCACAAAATCCATTTTCCCAGTATTTCATTTAGGAAGGACAACAGAAAAATGTTCTTGTGATGTTCCAACACCAAGCATGTCTCTGATTAAACGGGTTTAATTATCACTTTTTGCAATTTATTTTGAAAAATGGTTTCATGCTATATGTAAAATGCAAAACCTGAGCTCAAAGGTTTTAATGTTCAATCCTGCAAACCTTATCTCTTTGCTGAGCTGCAAAGCTTGCAGAAAGTAAATTTGTGACAATATAATATGAATGCTGCTTAATATCCAGAGAAAGAAAATTAAATCCCCAGCATTTGAAGTCTAAATGATCATCATTTTGCAGTGTTCTGTAAAAAGGCACATCATTTTGTCATACACATACCAATTTTCCAGTTCCATTGAATTCTCATTATCTCCCTATGTTCCACAATGGCTCTAGAGTTAGAGAAAAGATATAATACAGTAAAAAAAAAAAAAAAAAAAGCATAGTGTATTCAAATAGAGAATTTAATTACCAGAATATATAAGAAACATTTTGATTTATAATCCCTTAATTTTTTGTTTGAAATTTTATTGAATGACACTAACTCCAACATCTAACAAGCATGAAAAAAGACTTGCAAATTAAAGTGCCTGAAAGTTAAGAGCACTTTTATTCAATTCTTATGCCTTCTTCCCAGGCTTTTTCATCCTTCAGAGATTCGGTTTTATTTGATATACCATTTGAAGAAATTATTAACTATAATGATGAGAAATGAGGAACATAAAATTCATTAGATATACTTAAGTGCATGTGGTCTGTTACTCTAATGTGGTTATTTATAAGAGTATACATGACTTCATTTTAAACTGAAGTTTAATATGGAAGACCTCCTGCTAACAATTATCTCCTAAACTTTTCCACAGAGAAAATCCATTAAGAAATACATTCCTGTGAACAGTCCTCAGCATACTGAGTGTCCTCATGAAGATCAACAAAATCAAAAATACAGCCAAGTACTGCATGTGTTCAATTGCAGGATTTCAGCTTTAGAATTGCTGTAATAAGATTAGTGCAAATAAAAAGGATATGAAAGGGATGCTGATCAGCAACAAAAATAAAATTCAAGTGGAAGGACTCCCATATAGGCCAAATGCAGACGTAACAAAGAATTAATTTAATAACAACATCATCATTTCATGGTAGACAAGCAATCATCTGTAGAATATTCTTAATTAGTTTTAAAATAAATATTAGATCCTTACAGCTGTAGACCGCTGATAATAGTCCCAAACAAGCCCACCATTCCTAGAAACTCCACTCTGCTCAGATTTTTCACAATGTATTCCTCACTCACATTAGAAATGGCATACAAAGAAGCACCAAGAAGCACTAAGACATCTCCAATCACCACGTCACTACCTGTACAGAAATATTAATCCACAATAAGGGTAATGCTGCAAACACTTTTTAACTTTCCTTAAAAAGACAAGCAAATTTATCTCTAACACCTCTATCTTCCTAGCGCCTTCCAGGGTAAGGGGAAAGGAAACATCTCTTCTGGGTGCAGATGAGTGGCTTGGTGTCTGAGCACAGACTCTGCTACCTGCTCACCTTCCCCGCACAGTCTGGAATGAGCTAAACCCAGCATTTAAACCTCATCCTGACCAAGCCACTGCTGTATAGTCTGGTCCAATTCTACTTCTGCTGACCTTAAGTCCCTTCTTAAGTCCCTTCTGCTGTAGGGACTTAAGAAAATTCCCAGTTAGAGATGCTCTCCACCTTTCTGAATATTGCCCCTGCTTTTGCAGTAAGGCCTGATTCAAGTCTTGCTAAAATCAGTCTATTGATTTCAGTGGGACCTGGACTCAGCTTCAAGTTTATGACAGGTCTTAAGTGGGCACTACAGATGGGTGGTATCATGTGTCCTGCTGCAATTTATTTATAGTGTGCAAATGGGACTCCCTGCGATACAATCACTCATCAAGTAAATGCCATTATGCATCAGCTAAATAGCAAGAGGATTGCTGTTGTTTAAATCCTTGAATTGATTTAAAATGTCTTTCCCCAAGCCGGTTGGCAATCACTAAGAAAATATGTCTGAAATATGAGGGTAAGCAGTAGTAAGGGTACCCAGGTCAGCGAATAAATCACAACTGTCTTAAAGTCTCAGAGAAAGAAGATTTCTCTCCCTCAGGACTGAGATACTTGTACCACATAGCACTACAGGTAAACCTCAGTTTGCCTTGATGTCTTACCTGCAGTAAGGCCCCAAAATAACGCCAAATAGGCTTATGTCTCTGCTGCCTGATGCAGGCAATGCCCCATTCCTCTCTCCCGGACATTTACCTTGCCTCATAGACACTGGCTCTGAAAATCCAAAATTCTTATTCAAAATAAGATCACTATGATATGGGTTGATTCAGGCATCTGTCACAGAGAAGATGAGACCTGTCCTCATCTGTGCCCAGCTGGATCCTGGTCCCCAAAGCCCAACCTCCCTGCCAGAGGTCCCAGGAATCCCAGCATCCTGCCCATGTCTCCTCTTGCTCTCCCGTCGTAAGCCCATGCTTTCCAGGCTGTGGCCTGTGGGCCTTGGGGATACCTGAAGTATTTCTGTTGGGTCTGCCAAAGATAACTTGGAGAAGTCAGCCTGCTCTTAAGTAACTTTTTATGTGCTATTTGTGCTCATAGAAAACTGCAAATCAGAGAAGTCTGACATGGTTTGCAGGGAGAGGCAACATCTTTTATTAGACCATCTCACATGATTAGTAAAAGTGAATGAGCTTTCAAGAATGAGGCCTTTCATCAGGTCTGAGGAACAGCAGCAAAATGTAAGCTTAACACAAGTGTTTCTCTTTTAAGGCGGGAGAAAGAATCCAAATCTACAAGCAAAGAAATTCCACAGCTCCCTATAAAATCAGCGTCTCCTCAGCCACTATCTCCTTGGACAAGAAATACAAATAGCAGCATGTCTTCTCCTCTTCTCTTTTAAAATAAAACTATATCCACTCCCCCTGCATTTGCTCCTCTTTCTCCTTTGCAAGTTATTGCCACTATCT
>NW_008824247.1:1612317-1623866 GCF_000699105.1 Pygoscelis adeliae | reverse complement strand
CATAAAGGATTCCTTACCTTCGCTGTCCTGCCTCCCTGCCAAAATGTCTGCACCCACCATCGTTCCTACACCCAGCAAACAGATGGCAACAGCAAGAAAATGGATCAGCCTGTATCTTGCACGGAGAATGAACCACGACAAAGCCATCAGCACAGGAATCCCAAAACAGTCCAGCAGCTGTGTGTACAGAGAAACGGTTTGAATTAGAAACCCACCCCAAATCTGGATTGCACTATCCTGAAAGCAGATGTACAGGATTTTACTTTCCGTTGCTATCAGATGTTAATGAAAGCCACAAAGCAACCCCAGTGGATTCGTTTAAAAGAGGGGTCAGACCCACATTTTACCATGAAAAGCATTTTGCAAATGAAGGAGGAGCTGGGGCAGGGTGTCCACTCTCTTCTGGTAGGAAGGCACTGATCTAGACTCTCTTCTAACAATGGATCTAATCAATCTTTGTAGCTTCACAAATGAATGCTAGGATGTCGTTCTGAAACCACATTGTTCCCCATGACACCAATAGAAGGAGGTGGTTCACTGACATTTCCTTTTCTCCCCAGCAGGTTTTGTCTAGCTTGTCTTTTAGCTCCTTCTCAAATCTGTAATTAGAATTTAGGGCTCCATGTACACAAAGTAAAAACGTGAAACTATTAAAGGATGCAAGTGATCTGATTTTACGTCAAAGTGAATAGGGCAAGAACCTGACCCTGCAGTTTTGGGTTTGATTTTATTTTCCCCAAGTAGATCCTACTGGAAAAAAAAAAAAGGTACATGAGCTGGAAGCCACGTGCAAAATTGGTAGAAGGAAAACAGGAATGGAAGAACAGCTTTCCTAAAGTCACCTTCCCAGTCTTCCAGCTTCCCACAAAATCACATGCAATCCACCAATGCATTTTCATTACTCTGTTAGAGCTGACTCTCAATTAGCCAGAAGCAGGTAACCCACTCTAATTCACCCATGCCACAGCAGCAGAGACACACAAGGCAGCTGGAGTTTTGAAGCACTTTGGATGTGTTTGCAGACACTGCCCCGAGCAGACTTAATAGCTACGGTTCAAGGATATCTGCACTCCATGACAAGCAGCGACACCAACTTCTCTTTCCTTTCTTCATTATTCCCTCTCTGTGTGTTCCTAAAATCTTACATATCTTTGCCTTGTTAGACCCACCCATCTTCTACCCATTCTCCTTTATTACAGAAAAAATCAAGTTAGCTGTGTACTTAATACAGAAAAATACATTGCAGCAGAAGATGGTCATAATGTTCCAGAATAACCAAATAATACCAAGAACATTGATATAATCATAATTGGTTTAATATTCAATTCAACAAAATAGACTGTGTTTCTGAATTTGTCTGGGGAAAAAAGAGGCGTATTTTCTGACCTGCCTCCGTAGAGTGCCATGAGAATATATAAGGGAACAGTCTACAGTAGAACATATAGTCAGCCTTCCAAAGACTGCTCACAAATTACTCTTAAATGTCAGCCCTTAAAACCTGGCCCCTTGAAGTCACTACAAAGTAGGTCCAGGTCAACAGGACTGGGGCATAATCATTACAATCAAGGCAAGAGCCCTTAGTCCTTAATGTTCATTGCTAACTTCTGCCTGCCTGAGTGCACCACCCCAGTCTTCTGCTGTGTTGGCTTCTGTTAGTTCAGCCATCGTCCCCAAGGGTTTTAACCAAACTCATAAGGCTTTCATGGTAAGTTTGGTTTTACTTGTTCATAACTACACATATTAAAGTCTTACTGGCACAGCATTAAGGGGAGTTATTACAGATTAAATCCTAACGGTGCTCTCTAATCCTTCCATTTGTCTTTGTTCCTTGGATTGCCTCCAGCTTGTCCAGTTTGAGAAGTCTGTGCAAAAGCACTTGCCTAGGCTGTATTAGGAGACATTAGAGCTGCACAAGTCCTAGTATGTGATATCACGTATTTCAGTACAACTTTGCTCTATTGGAAAAGTATCATGCTGTGAGTTTCTATCTAGTCCCAGGCCTTTTTCCCTATTTTATCTTGCAAAATATACAATTTAGCTCTCATTACTCTCTTTTTCCACCTTTTGTCTGAACCAGTTCTGTCCTGAGTATGGAAATGTATTTGATCTCTCTGGTGTGAAGTTCTAATCACAGAAACTAAGAAATATTACAAAAATTAGAGAGTAAAAATTTTACCCCCCTGGTAGTAAACATCTCTTCTATTAATACGTAAGCTTTCACTTCCCCATTTATTGAGATGTAATTTTCCAACCCCCCAAGCAGTTTTTCAACCCAAACAGAAAGGGTGGAACAAAAACCCTTTTAAAAAAAAAAAAAAAAAATCTTAATTAGGATATAAGGGAGTAGTAGATAATGAGCCACAAGCTCTTTCAGTAATGCCAGATGGGGAATTGCTGCATCCAGACCAATAATATACTGTAGAGCTATAGCACCCTGGTTAGAGGACTTGCAGCCAGGACAGACAAAGCATCAAATGACGAAGAACACACCCTGGTAATCTGTTCCAGGGGACAATTAACCTCAATTACAGACAGAATAAATCTGATTTCCAACTACTGGATCTTGCCTTCCCTTCATCTACTACATTACAGAGCTCTTTCTTTGGTGGAAATTGCTCTCTTCTGTACAGGATCAAGATCAAAGAGGTGCAAAGCAGATGTAACAACACAATGAATTGTGTCAATGGAACCATTTAAAAGAATAAAGTTTATTTATTCAGGTTTTATGACATTTACAGCAGTACTGAGTACTATTGCCAGTAGAGCCTCAGCAAACTCTCATCTTATTCAATTCTAGCCTCTATTTTTACAAGGGAAAAAACCTAGATAACCTGTTGATTTGATTTACAAATGTCTTGACTCAAGCCAGCCTTTTGCCACACTGTTTATAAGAAGGTTTTAAAGGCAGGGTGAGTAAATTATTAAAACGTTTTAATCCCATGGTTAATAAATGATCATAGACTGTTGGAGGTCATTGGTTTGCTTATAATTGCCAGCTCCAGACAGCTTTGTAAGCAAGAAAGCTCAACAGTTCATCCTGCTTGCTTCCCTGCACGGCTCCCTTCGGGCAGCCTCCAGCTGAGCCCCAGGGGCTCATCCTGCATTTTCTCACGTTGAGGTTAACACTCTTCCATCAGCTGATACTTGTCAGTAGCTGCCTATAAAATGCCTCCACTCAAATTATCTATGGAGCGAATGCTAATTACACCCAATAACATGTTAATAACATGAAACCACAGCTACGCTGCTTGTTTTTTGCTATGAAATATGTGGTCAAACAGCAGCACAGTCGAGTCCTGCCACAATACAGGAGGACACCAGCAGCAAGAAGTCTCCCTGGCATTGCCTCAGCCACAGCTGAACAGAAAGAGTTCAGCTGTGGACCAAAGTCTTTTTCTTTATTTACGGAGAAATGAGAGCTGCCATCCCAATGTTACCTCCTTACAAATCTCCCAACCCCTTCCGTGCAATGCTGGTATTTGATAACTAAAGGAAAATCAGTTCTGCTTTTGTGTGCATGTGTGACAAAATACATGGAAGTTCCTTGCTGAGCTGAGAAAACTTATCTTTGAAGACAAGTTTCATAGGGCTGAGCTGAAGCTCCAGCCAGCCAGCATTTTAACAGTGATTACCCTGTATTCGGGAAGGTGCCATATACTCTTGCATTGCTTTTCTGCTCCCTGGGCAACCACTCACAGCCAGTACTGCAGACAGGCTATCAGGCTGGGTGCTCTGAACCACAGGTTCTGATGTAACTGCAGAACAGACACATAGCAAATGCCTTGCACTGGTGCAAATCATGGGCTTTTTTTTGTTGTTGTTGTCCTGTATCTCATTTCTGACAGTGGTGAGAAACTGGTGACTTCAGAGAATGTGCAAGAAACCCTACTGCAACTGGCAGTTACAACAAATTCACAATTACTGAACTGACGGTTACCACATGGGAAGAACGT
The DNA here is from genome assembly GCF_000699105.1 of Pygoscelis adeliae. Classification (NCBI taxonomy): domain Eukaryota; kingdom Metazoa; phylum Chordata; class Aves; order Sphenisciformes; family Spheniscidae; genus Pygoscelis; species Pygoscelis adeliae. The sequence goes on along the minus strand of NW_008824247.1, from coordinate 1,619,913 downwards.
TCAGCAACGGCTCGAGTTTGGCAACTGGACAGTAAAACCTACTGTATCTACTCTTTCTTAATTTCTATGGAAGAAATCATAGGAATAGCTTTACTACTTCTGAGAACTTGGATCAAAGTCCTGGCTTTTTCAGCTGTAAAGTATATGATCACTGTCTTGATTATCAACTTAACTTGATCTTGAGACTGAAACACGTCACTCAAAGCTTTGATTTCTTCGGCATTATTTGTAAGAGAATTAAAGGCCTAATGAGTCATAACACGTAAGTATGAAGTGGGAACGTGACAATAATAATCCATCAGGCACATGTTACTGGTCTTTAAATAGTGCAAGGAAAAGTTACTGCATTTCTCTAAAGGGAGCCCAGACCACAGGAGTTTATTGCTTTACAGGTAATTCTTTTAAATATTAACCCTTGTTACTTTGACCCTGTAAAACACTGACACCTAAACACTCCTTTCCAACTAACAGCCAATTCTGTATGGTACATTTTTTTTATTCAGGTAAGTGGGGCCATGACCCCAGCCACAGATCCACCATTGGTAAGAGCAGGCATAGGTTGGCACAGCCCCAGACACGCTCACGAGTCCTCCTGCTCATAGAGCTATTTCAGAACACAAGATTTATCATAGAATCATAGAATAGTTTGGGTTGGAAGGGACCTCTAAAGGTCCAACCCCCTATAAGATTTTTTTTCTGCTCTCATGGCTTTGAAGTCCTTCATGGGATCATAGTTTTTATAGAACTCTGCATAAGCTTGTTTTCCGGGATTAGCAATTACAAACTTGTATAAAGCCGCACATCCCACAGACAGAAAAAATGCCCCAAATAGGTGAAACTTCATCCACCTGGCTAAAAGGTGCCGCATTTGTGGCTTAGGCAATAGTGCAGACGACATGGTGATTATATTTCCTTAGCGCGGGCCCACCAACATCCTTCCACCCCGCCAGCCGGGCACCCTCTGTGCAGCGATGCAGCACCAAGCACTGGCGTTGCAGAGGATGTTTACTGTCAGTTCAGGAGCCCAGCATGCTGATCTCCCTTCCACCTCTTCCAGAGAGGGGCCTGAACTGAAGTGCCACATCCAAAAGCCATAGGGCTGGTCCCTCACTGCACGGTCAGCAACACCAGCTAACTATCAGTATGTCCTCACGTGTGGGGTTACGTCTCACAATGCCTCCCACAGCTTCTAGGACTAGGCAAGAGATCTACCTTGTTCTCATCAGCAAGAACCTGTGCTGAGTGAGTGTTATCTGGTCCTAAATCTTTATTTTGTGTCAGGAGAAAAACCTGAGTGGTTGTCAGCAAACTCTTAGAAGTGCTTTCTATCAAAATAATTAGAGTTCAACTCAAGAGCTGGCACTGGGTAATACCAGCCAATTTTCTCTGCTTCCTGGAAATGTTATTCATGATGCAGGATGCTCTTCTCTGTACTGCAGAGAGAAAATAGATATTGGGAAGCTTTTTCAGGCTTAAATAGCTTCCATGTCTGTCCTATGAATCTCATTTCAGAAACCGGTCCAAAACTATAATAAAAGCAACAGTTCAAAAAGACAGATCGGTCCTTACCTGCACACTTGTGAGGGTTGTATATTGGTAGGCTTTTACGATCATGTAATTGGCTTCAACATCAGCCAGTCCCAAAAAAATATACTTCCACCACCGCTGTTTCAAAATTTGCCAAAGACTGTCACTGCCTGTTTAGAAGAAAGCAGCAATCAATATGCGTTTCTTTCCAACCAAATGCTGCACAGGAATCTTGCTTTTCAGAAGCATAAGTAATACCGAGATGTTCAATTTTGGTTGCCCCTGCTTAAGAAAGATACAATAACAGCAAAATGCAGCCTGGGAGGAGACAATGCAAATGGTGAAAAGCACAGAAATTCTTCCACGTGAGGGAAAAAACCACAAGGCTAGAGTTGTTTAAAGAGTAAATTAATAAAAGGAATATTAAATAGCCTCTGGTAAAGAAGCTTGTTACAGGTTTTGAAACCAAAGAGCATATAATTTTAAACAGATATGAAATGAAATCAAATTAAATGCACATTTATCCTGTGAAATTCATTTCCATGTGTTATTACATTTTTCAGGAACTTTAAAAAACTAGGATGAATATTGAGTAAATTCTTTAGTTTCAAAATCTGAAAGGAAAATGTAGACGAGAATAAAGATTATGAACCAGAATCTCCCACCCCATATTTCACATACCAGTCCTAAATGCCAGCATTGTTGTATAAACTAGAAGAAGCAAAGAATAGTTGATAAAACTTTGAAACATTGGAGTATTCATTTGGTATTGTTCTGCTAGGTACTGGCTTGTAACAGCAGTCCCACAGATAAACAAGGAGAGCATCTGGCCCAGAATTATCGTTTTCAAAATATGCCTGTGAATATAAAAGACAACACAGTAAGCTTAGAATTAAACATTCAAGTTTTTAAAAAAATATTTGCTAGTTGTACAGGGAAAATGCCATTTTTCAGATTGACACTTTATTCTTTTTCTACTCCCTGTCTGATTTACCGGTAAAGCAGGGTTTTGTCCACACAGAAGATCTAGTGCAACCTCATGACAGCCATACAATAAGTGAGGCCAGTTCAAATGACCACTGATGGAGCCTGCAGTAATTTGCAAGGATCTTCAAGCAGCTCACCTGGGCAGGCTCAAACCAACAGCAGGATCTATTCTCATCAAGAGAGGTTTTGATACACGTGGCCTGAGTTAAATCCTTCGTCCTCCGCTGAATCCCATTCTGACTTTGGTCAATAGAAATCTGCAACATGGAGATAAGGCACCACTGCCTTCAGGCTCTTCCAAGACCTGACTCTTTGAAAGTGAGCTGAGACCCTAAGCTGAGCAGTGCTAAGGAAATAGAAACGCATTAACTATAGAATCATAGAACAGTCCAGGTCGGAAGGACCTCGAAAGGTCATCTGGTCTAACCTTTCATGGGAAAGCGTGCCTAGATGTGATTATCTAGCACCCTGTCCAGTCATATCTTGAAAACCCCTAGCAATGGGGACTCCACAACATCCCTGGGGAGGTTGTTCCAGTGATGGATCGTTCTCACTGTAAAAAAAAATTCTTTCTTATAATAAGAATTGTTATATTAATACTTATTGTGGATTTCTCTGATATATTCCATCATGTCCTGCTGTAATTGAGGATGGAGTTAAAAACACATTTTTTAATTATGATCTTAGGCCATAGATCATGTTAGTGTTTACAACTCAAAAGAAGTCCAACCCATAGCTAGGGTGAAAAAAAAAAGTTCATGCTCTTTTAGTAGCAATTCTTCACCTAATATAAAGTGAACTGTTCCAGATGTTCCTATACAAACAGGAGTACATATACATTGCTGTGTATCTTTTGGCTTGTTGTTTTTCCTGCCGGTGGAGCTATGCAGATTTGTACCACCCCAGTCTCTGCCTGCATACTCACAATATACAGTGAGAGGGGCTCAGTGCTGTGCTGCTGTCTGTACAGGTCTGCAAAGTTCACATCTAATTTGTTTACTCTGAAGACTACTGATGAGAATTTAACTGTCTGCACAACTGATTCATTTGTTCCTACTCAAAGTAATTGAGCAAGGGAAGAAAGCATCCATCAGGATTCTGCACCTACCCCGTGCACACATCTCTCCCCAGTGATTTCTGGCAGGGCACCCGCGTGCCAGGCACACCACATGGCAGTGACACCGGTTGTTTTTCCGAGGTGGGTGACTTTAACGTAGTAAATACCAGCTCACCCAGCTATGCTGTGCAATCCAGCTGTCAGGCAACGAGAAGGGTGTGTTCAGGGGTGCTAAAGCCAACTACAATCCCACAGTCAATCCCTCCTTTTGGAAGGGAGTCACCTTCTTTGCGCAGATTCTAATTCAGCTGCATGGATCTCATTTTCAGTTCAACCTGACACCAAAGCTCTTCTGACTTTAAAAATGCTACTAGGCACGTTTTTCTCTCCAAGTCCATTTTGATGAGACAGCAAATCTCTGCAAAGTCCAGGGATGCTGCACTTCCAAGAGATTCAGGCCCCACATTTTGCTACAGCTTGCCTTGCCAATCCCAGTAACAGTGCACATCCACATTATAAGTATTCATATATCACATGACAATCCTGTAAGGTCCTATCCAGCTTCGTGTGAATAACTCTTTCTGGTGTGTGAAAGAACAAACATTCTCATTTCTAGTATTTCAAATGTTGAAGTAAGCAACAGAGATGGTGTTTCAGCTAGAAATTGATCATGGCTACTTTGTAGCACAGTATTAACTGTAAACAGTGCTATAAAATACATACATGTATTTTTTATATAAATATTTGTATGCAAAAAAAATACATACATGTATTTTTTATATATATGTATTTGTACGGGGAAAAAAAAGAGAAAAAAACCTTTGAAGCTACCTCACTTCTGTAATATTGAATTTCTTTTTATTCTGGTCAAAGATCTGATTTTGCTATTTGGTGAACAAATCAGCAATGATCATGACACATTCTAATTATTCTGACTGATGCAGAAATGTCTTTTTATGTCCACCTAAAGAATTAATTTAATCAGGTGCCACTAAGAAAAATGTAACATAGGTTAGCTAAAATTTTCAGAGATGAGACTACCTCTTCTCTCAAGCAGACATGGACAATGGTTCCAGCTTGGCCTTTGCCAGCCCTGTGAATTCCAGCTCCTTTGCAGGAGGTAAGACGACAGAAGACCCATTGAAACGTCAAGAAAAAATAATGCAGTGAACACACGAAAAATGTGGTTTCAGGCATTTAAAAAAAATACATATATACTTTTTATTATTCAAATAAAGAGTTTCTTGATCCACACTAGCAGAAAAATATTTCTTCTTTACCCTCGGTGCAGGAGGCACAGAGCAAGCCTTTAGCAATTTATTGGACTAAACTCGCCCAATGCTTGGACTAGCTGGGACGAGGGCGTGGAGGTGGGGATCAAACCTGTGTAGAGGTGTGACTGGGCAACACTGCTGCAATTTTACTGGAGCAAAGCTGCGAAGCCTGCGTAGTCCACAAAATGAATTGCACTTGTCGACACATTACCAGGAGAAGTTAAAGCTGCCTTGGCTGGTAGAAGCCCTGCTCTCCTGGATGCAAACTCCCCCTTTCACCCACCTCCTAGGTAGTGCCACAGAGACAGGCAGAAGCACAGGCAATACTACTCCACAAGCATCTGGCTCATTTAACATGGACTTCTGTGGGGCAAGGTTTTAAACATTTCCCCCCAGGATATGATATGCAAGGAGTAGCTTTGCTTCTCCTGAACTATGTCGCCCTGTCTATAGCACAGACCTGGACCCTACATGCTGTGGCAAACTGGTTAGCGACCATGTTCCAGTGAGAGGGTAAAAGGGGGAAAATCTGCTGCCATTGAAATTTGCTAACGATTGATCAGCTTCAACCATCATTTATTAAAAACAAGAAAGACCTGGTTGCCCTCTTGCAGTGGAATAACTCCACTAAGCTGATCCTCAGCTTTTCTAGTAACTAAGTTTCTCCAGTTTAAAGTACCTAGGGAATTATCTCCTTGCATTTTTGCAAATGGGAAGAGACACAGGTCCAGAATCTACAGAACTGTTTGCTTAGTGGTTTCTGCATCAGCAATCATTGCCATTTAGTTAATGTATATCTAGGCAGTCCTACAGCATTTACTTCTACAGTACCGAAAGCATCTGACAAGGCAAGCAGTCAGTCTTCATCCTGCCTCATTCCCTTCTTTATTTTTCAATATTTTAATTCAGGGATTTTTTTTCTTCCCTCTACTGAAGAGACTCAAAATGTTAAGATCAAAAGAGCCAAAGACCCTGTTCACTGGCGGTGGAAGGCTGCCCTCAAAAACGTCCTCTGTGAATCCCAAACACTATGTTTCTAGCAACTTTCTCGGCTGTGTGTAAAATAACAGCCTCTTGCCCTGACACCCCCCCCAACACCAGGTGCAAGCCCCAGCAGGGAGCACCAACGGTTTCCCTTCACACCATTTGCCAAGGGGTCAAAATGAATTTCTTCAAACTGCGAAGGTGATGCCGTGGTCCTGGTGTGATGCACTGTGCTCAAGGCGGTTTGAACAGAGTAAGGTGACCCTCGTTAAATGTGGGCTCAAGAGACATATTCTTTCAGTACCCACTAAATTCCCACAGCAAATTAAAAAAAAATTGTTTTACCCTCTGTAAAACTTGAAAGTAAACTTTAAATCCTATTATTTTCATTTTGCAAGACAATTTCTTAGAAGAAAAATGCTTCAAAGACATGAGTTTCCATTCATTTCGGTATTGACATGAGTATCGATGACCGTGATCTTCTTATTAATAATTTATCATAATTTTTTGAAATATATTAATAATTAGCTTTTCCATGCCAGAACTTGATCCTCTCTGCTCTTTTTTTTAATGCATTGGTAAGGACTAAACCACTTTGGACTCTCAGATGACGCAAGGAAAGTGGCCTGAAACGGCCTTTTCGTTTTATAGTTGGGGGGGAGGGGTTGTTGTTGTTGTTTATTTACTGCTTGGTAGTTGGCTACTAAGTAATTACTCCTCCTCTCCCTTCAGCCACCATATCTTAGCTAGCTGTATCTATGGCTACGAGCAAAACTAGGCGTCATTTGGGATTTTTTCAGAACATGAAAGTTTGCTACAAATCGGTCTAAAGCTAACTGAACAATGTGCAGTTCTTGACACCATGAGAAAGTCAGGCTGGCTTTCTTTGGCTCCATGTGAAATGCAGAAGAAAAATACCCCAATATATTAAAATAAAATCAGAGTCTATATCTGAGGAAGTTAAAGAAAAATCTAATAAGCCCACAGTTAACAATTTTATTGGCTGTTTAATAAATCCTATAATTTTAATGTGATTTTTTCATGAAAATAAATACAGCTTTTCAAAAATTCGATTTATTTATGCCACCAGTTAAACACTAACAGGCAAAGCCTGGCAACACTCTTCATGTAGACAGTTTACCTGCACTTCAGCTTTAATTACTGAACCCTTCCTGAAGGGGGGGGGGGGGGGGGGGTTGAGGGAAGAGACCATTTCATTTTAATAATCTCACATTTTCATGTGAGTAGTTAAAGGAAAATGCAGGTTCAGACTGAAGCCATATTCCAACGTGATTAGCAGACAGCTCAGGACAGGAGAAAATATTTTTAAGAACTAACATTTTCAGAAGTTAGTGTTTCAATGTCCTGCTTTGAAACTGAGGTCAATTTAATTTGTAAAGGGTAAGAAACAGAAAAGAAAAACTTGTTTTGTTTCAAGAACCAGAAAGCATACTTTCTACTGGTTTTACTAAAAAAAAAAAATCTGGTTTAGTACATACAAGTATTAAACCTCCTATGACTCAGAAAGGCCTCTAAGAAAGCTGAAGTGGCTAAGCCTCCAGCCACCTGGGAAAAAAAAAGAAAAAAAAATCAATTCAGTATCTCGGACAAGACTTTGCAAAAGTCAGTGAGAGCGCTGCATTTTCTTTCAAGTACCACCAATAGACTCAGCTAGTGTAGCCCTCTGGCAACATTTTAGCAAAACTACTAGCACAGGTGAGGTTCCTGAACAGTTCAACAAGTTCCTATCTTGTCTTTTGGGGCATT